>NC_134964.1:6365100-6665100 GCF_965638725.1 Aptenodytes patagonicus | reverse complement strand
CGGCTGTCCTCCCCTCCTGCATGCCCGAAGGGCGCTGGCTAATGAAGGCAGGTCCCCCACGGACAGCAGCAGCCGTCCTTCCCTATCTCTGCCTCTGACACACAGCAGAGGGCAAGCCACAGTGCAGGACCGGCCACGGTTCAGCAAAGGTTAGGTGGCTGGGCCGTGGTGGCACCGAGCCGCATGTGCTCCCTCTTGCTCACTTCTAATTAGGCAATTGGATGTGACGGAGTGTTCTCCGCTGGGCCTGCGCCACGCGCCTGGGGAGCGCTGCGAAGGATGGGGCGAGATCCCTCCCCTCCATCACCTGCGGAGCGTGCAGTAACAGCCCCGTAATGCATGCCCTGTCAGATCTGATTGCTGCCGCAAATGGCAAGGAAAACATCAAAATGAGTGCAATTAAATCAAAGGGCTCACGTGGCCAAGTAAGTAACAGGGCCGTAAATGAAGCTGGCGAAGAGGGGCCCTTTTCCAAGCACTTGAAACAACAGCACAAGAACAATTCAGTGCACGAAACGATGGCAACTCTCCTGGGCTTTTGCCATGCAAAGATACGGAGCCGTGGGCAAGGCGGGAGCACAGCACACGTGCTGCTCAGCCATCTGATCCAGCAATCCCTGCCGGGCTCTCGCTGTGGCCACAGCCGCCTCACTGCCCCGAGTGCCTGCGAAGGGCTCCCAGGCACAGTGTCCTCCCCTCCCCTGGTACCTGCTCAGGTGAGCACATGCCCGTCCTCCACATGCCAAGCCCCAGGGCTTCAGGCCGTGCTCGGGATATTCCCAGCCACAGCACTAATGACGTTACATCCTTTGTGAGTGTAGCAGTGCTGGAACCAGGCTCCTGCCGAATTAAAATGAAGCCAGGCCCTCATTAATACGGCCTCACGCCTAATCCATCTTCCTTACCCATCTGCCCGTTGTAGCATCCTCCCACCAGGACGTGCGAGTCTTTGGGGTTGTATTCCAGGCTCACGAGAGGGGACGACGGCTTGAGAACGAGCTCCGGCTTGTTGGGGTTTTCTGCCAAGAAGGGATGAGTAAAGAGCAAAGTGCAAAGGCAGTCCGGAGGGCGAGCACCCCCGCCTCTAAATCAGCCTCCCGATACCGCACCCAGCTCCTCCACGCCTGGCTCCCTGCCACACCGGTGCTTGCCCAGCCGTGCTGGATGAGGTGGCCATGTCACCAGGATGCCTCACCTTAGCCAGGGAAGGGAGCTGACCTGTCCTCGCCTGCCAGCCTGGGGACAGACCCCTGGTACCCCAACCCCTCTTCTTTGTGTTTTTCACTCCAAAATACAACAGGCCTGAGAGTCTTTGACAGAACAGGGCAATTGTCAGCCTGGGCTTGTGCTGCCTCTTTCTTAATCAAGCACAAATGAACCATATAAAGATAGAAACCACATAAGAGGAGTGTGGCTCAGCTGCCTGTTGTGGTCACAGGTGCTCTAGCTCATTTTAGCGGTTACTTTCCACCTGTTGGCTAGCTTTCAGGTCCCATTTCTCCCCTTCTCTGCATTGATCTGTGGGCAAAGCAGAAACCGAACCCTTCTTCACCTCCTCTGGAGAACTGTGAGGCTTCATTACACTCTTTGAAGACACAAAGTGCTTCCGCAGCATTACTGACTGGTGAGTTTTCCCTTCCCCTTACCAAGATCCCAGATGTACGAGTCAAAGCTCATGTCTTTTGTGTTTTGTTGGAACTCCAGGCTGGAATAAGCCACTGCCAATTTCTTGCATGTGTCAGGGTGCCAGGAGAGATGCGTGGCCGTCCTCTTGGTTATGTTTGGATCCCTTTTTGATAACAGGACATTAAAGAAAGATGTTAGTTTGCTAACAGCTTTGTCATGCCCTGGGATGACTGTCTCCCAAAGGAAACTGTGGGAATCACAATTAAAACAAGCTGCAGCCCTTGAGCATTGAGTGCAGGAAACAATTCTCTTGGGGGTTGGGCGAGGGGAGAAGAGTTGATGATTTAATAAAGTCTTTCCAGTTAAACATTTCTAAGAATCCAAGTATGTTACTGGATCTGACTTCTAGAAATGACCTAACAGCTCCTGACATTTGAAAATAATCTTTGAGGCACCAAAAAAAAAAAATAAAAATCCTGTCTAAAGCACTGTTAGAAGTTGCTCAGAGCTGCATCTGTCCTTGGACCGTGGTACCTATCTCCAAAGTGCCTGGGCAGGGTGGAGGGGAGGAACAGACGGAGTTATGGAGCGGGGGGGCTGCAGCAGGTCTCTCCATCTGTAAACTGATCCAGCACTATCCTAAAGCCACCGGGTTTTCCACCTCCTTTGTCTCCAAAGACAGTTTAATAAGCAGTAGCCCGCTGTGGATCCGGACAGCCTGGTGAGCCCAGCTGGTTGTGCTACCTGATGACATTGATGGTTTTTGCGGAAGGGGGCTCGTCTTCCACCTCTGCCACCTCCTCCTCTCCAAAGTACTCCTCATAGATGTTGATGGCGTTGTTCTGCTTGACGCAGTGCTCCATCAGCTGTGGGGAAAGCACAGGCAGAGGCCGTGCCTCTGGGGAGCTGCCTAGGCGAGGGAACCGGCAGCGGGCGGGCAAGGGGGCTCTGGGGGTGGGAGGCGAGGGGGGGGGGGACGGGCAGGGCCTTACGGTGCCGAGGTGCGTGATGGTGTTGATGTAGTGTTCATCTTTCTCCACTTTCTTCCTGAAGCGGATGGTTTGTTCCACCTCCTGCGGGTTGATGTCTTTGGGCCAGCCGCCCTCTACGTGGTTGACACCGCGGGATTCCACCTCCACCCGCTCGGTGTTGACCTGGGGGGTGGCACGGAGAAAGCAGAGCAAGAGATGGAGCCGGATGGGTACAAAACACAACTCTTCCCCTTCGTACGGCACTGCCCTGCAGAGCAGCAGCCTGGGAGGCCCTCGACGGCTGGCGGGCAGCCCTCACCTCGTGCTCCGACATGTCGCTGGTGTGCTGGACATAGCTGTCCACGGGGTTCCTCAGGACGAAGTCGCTGGCCATGCTGGGGTCGGGGGGGATATCCACGTTGACCTTGGCTGGCCGGTCGGAGAAGCTGCAGGGCCGGCCGAACTCGCTGCGCTTCCGCGTGTACACGTAGATGATCTCCATGGCGGCCCCGCGAGGGGGCGGTGGGCGCCCCTTCGGCCCCCCAGCCCTACGGGGTCCGGCTATGTGTGTGTGTGTGGGGAGGGGGCCCCAAAAGGGATCGGGAGCCTCAGAGGGGGCCCACCGCGGCCGGGGCCACCCCCGCCCTCCTCCCGAGGACCCAGGCGTCCGGGTGGGGCCTGGTCTCCCCCAGCGCGGCCTCGCCGGCAGCCGTTCGCAGGGCCGCGTCTGCCGTTGCCTGGCAACGCCGGGGGGGTCACGTGACGGCGGCCGCCATTTGGGGGAGGGCAGGGCGACGGCGTCACGTGACGGCCGCCGCTTGCCGCCATGTTGGGAGGGCAAATCCTGGCTAATTTGGGGGGGGTGTGTGTGTGTGTGTGTGTGTGTGTGCGTGCAATTAGCACAGGGTACGGGGGGCGGCAGCGGCTTCCTAAAGCGGGGGTGGCTCTGCTGCCAGCTCCAGCCCCGCGCCCCGACTGTGGGGGGGCGGAAACCAGCCTGGGCCCCGTCTCTGTGCATGGGGAGCGGGCCGTGGCCTGGTCCCTCCAGCCCCAGCGAGGGGAGCCCAGCCCATGGCGGGGTCGCCCTCTCTGCTCCCCCCCGCTCCCCCCCCCCCCGCAACCCCTCCTGCTGCCGCCCTCGGCCAGGGGGGAAAGCTGTGGTTTCTTGCAGGAGCAGGCCAGGTTTCTGGGGGAGCTGCTGTGGCGGGTGCCACAACATCCCTGCAGCCAGCAGGAGTTGCCGGCCGGGGGCCACAGGACTCGGCTATTGCTGCAGAGCCCCAGAGGCCTGGGTCCCCCCGGGTCCGGTCGTCGTCCGTCCCCCCCGGCAGCCCAGGGGCTGGCACCAGGAGATGGCACTGCTCCCCACACACCCGCGTTCGCTCCGACGTGAGAACAGCTGGGAAAGGAGCAGGAGATGCAGCTCTCGACACCCTTCCCAGGGCACAGCGCACCCAGGGGCCCTGCGGTCGCCTTCCAGCCCCAGCAGCAGCCGGCTCTCCCTTCCGCACCAAGGACATGCTTCCACGCACGCTGCACCCCCAAAGCCTGTGTGTCTCGCCCCCATCCCTGCTCCCCAGCACTGACACACCCGAAACCGCTCCAGCCGCCCCCCACCACTGCCACAGCCAAAACCAGACCAAGCTGCAGCCACGGGATTTAAGCCCAATTAAAAACCGCTTTGACTGCAAAGAAATGCTGGGACCAGCGCTTGCAGCGAAGCCTTTGTACCGGCCACAAAGAGTCCCAGCCCAGCAGAGCCGGCACACCGGGATGGGCAGAGCAACCTGAGCAGGAGTGGCAGGGAAAGCGGCGGCGGATGCAGGGCAGCCCAGAGAAACCTGCAAGGAGGAGATAAGTTTAGTACAAGTGTTTATTGTCTTTTCCCCAAAGGGCACATACAAATCAGGCCGGACTCCAGCTCCTAGACGGAGTCCTAATGAGGTTAGTTCACATGCGTTTAAAAACAGCTCTTCTACCAGTACCATTACATCGAAACATTAAAAGCCAAAAATAAAAAAAAAAAAAAATCCCCTGGAAGTTTCCAATGGCAAGTAATGCTAGTCACACGTAACAGGGACAGACAGCGTTAGGGGACCAAAGGGTATGTACAAGTTATCTTTAAAAGACACAGTGAGTCACTGCTATCAAGTAAGACCCCCTGACTTGCCCGAGCGGGACAGCCTGGCCACCCTGGGGGTCTGCCCGGCTGCAGCACTGTTAGCCAAAGCAGGGAGGAAGGGATGGATAACCACCACCACCAGCAGCACAGGAGGCGGCTGCTAATTGCAATCACACAGGGAAAGCCTTTGCCCTCCCGCAACGTGGGTACAGCCTTCGCAGTGAGGAAGAGCCCTGGAGCAAACCCAGCCCCGGCTAAGCCACTGCCATGGGGCAGAACATGGTTACGAGAGCTGAACTCGCCCTGGGTGGGGGGGAGAGGGACCAGAAGGGTGAGTGGGCAGGAAAACGCCCATCACTCTGTCCGCACCCTTTGGGCTGGGAGATCTGGGTCCGTCCCCAGTCAACGGGACGGAGCAGGGGCTCTCCCTGCCCATGGTGAGCAAGGGGCTGCTGTGGGGAAGGGGCATTTCCTTGCATCCTCCCGAGGTTCCCGGGGCAGCCCGTGCCGAAACAGGCAGCCACAAAAGATCCGGTTCAGCTCATGCTGGTTCCCAATGGCTCCTTGGCCCCCAGAGCTGCATCCTCGCTTAGCCTGAAGCCCTGGCAATGCCAGGCAAGCCAGGCACGGTGGCAGGAACATGCCCTCCCCTCCCTGGGACCGCATCCTGCCCCAGAGACACCTCAGTAGTCCCTAACCCTTTCCCAGGGGATTCGTGGTTACCCCAGGGCTGTCCTGCAGAAGGAGGGGAGCCTGCCCCAGCCCACACTGCTGGCCTGCCTGCCGTGGGGAGCCGAATCGCCAAAAAGAGCCTACAAACCAGCCAAAAACCTGCTACCAACATGCACGGCAGTAAAACCACGCTGGGACGGAGGCAGCGAGTTGAACCGCGCCTCTGCCCCGCAGAGAACTCACAAAACCCAGAAGCAAAGCAAAGGAAAACCAGCAAGGCCAAAACATCCCTAAATTCTACAGCCTCCGAACCTGGGGTGGCTCCGGCTGGAGGGGGGGTGGTATCGAAGGGGGCATGGGGAACCGGCTCTGCCCGTGCGGAGCAGGAGCGCAGCAGAGGGGAGCAGCCGGTGTCACCGTTGGGGGGTGGCAAAGCCGCTGCGGGGGCCGGGAAGGGGCTGGGATCACTAGTGGTTGGTACTGCATTGCTACGGGAGTGAAGGAGCCGCTGCCCCGGACCCCTCCCTGAAGGGCTGGTGCTGGGGGCAGCCCGTGGTCCCAGGCTTTGCGCTCCAGGCAGAGGGAGCTGGAGAAGGCTCCCCTCCGTGGTGTAAAACATCCCCGAGCTGGTGCAGATGGGAAGGGAAAGGAGAAGCCAATGCAGGGGCGTGAAGCGTCTCTGGTCTTGCCGGCACACCGGGAGCCCGGCCACGGTGCTGCCCCGCTGCCGGATGGCGTTCGGCCCCAGAGTCGCTGTCAGCCGTAAGGCAGGAAGACTTGAGACCAAGCAGAAGCTGCCGAGGAGGAGAGGAGGGTGCACAGAGCACGTGGGGGGCGCGGGGCTCCCTACCACCGGGGCTCGTCCTCTGGCTGCCGCCATCGGGCTTCCCACCGCGTCTTTTCCAGGTGTCTTTGGTTTCCGTTACAGAAACGCCGGTGGCATTTTCTCCTCCCGTGAGCTGCTCGGGGCGAGCGCGTTAGGCTGGGAACTCGGTGCTGTGGTGCCTGATGTGCTCATCGGTGACGGACAGGTAGGTGGCTCGCATGCTCGGGGAGTACTGCGGGGAGAGGACACGAGGGTCAGCACACCCCCAACCCACGGCGCGCCCCGCCAAGCCCCCGCCAGCCACGTCCAACCCAACTCCTGCACCGCCACGTGCTGCTGAGCCGCCAGAGAAAGCCCGAGGATGGAGAGGGAAGATCGCTTCCCATTTGTATTAATCCCCAATTAATCTGCCAGGCTGCCATGGGTAAGGGGGCCAGACCCTGGTCACAGCCTCTTTGAGGGCTGGAAGAGAAGAGACCCCCCCCAGCCAGGACGCTTCAAGTGCCTCAGGCTCTGCTTTGCCCCTTCCTGCACTGCCAGGATGTTGGCCAGGTTCGTCCTCCACCTTCCCGACTCCAGCCTGGCAGCAAATTCAGCCCCAGTCACTAAGTCTGGATGCATCCGATGCCGAGGGGCTCACACTGGGATGCCAGCCACGGGCTTGAGCTCCCCTCCCTGCGCCGGCACGGGGACGGTGGTACCGCAGGCACTGGCTTGGGCTGGCACGGCGGTGGAGCGGGATGGGGTTTAGCTCTGACACATGGGAGCGCCCAGGCTCGGGGCCGGGTCTCTGCAGCAGCTGAGCTGGGTTTTGCCCCCTGGTCTTCCCTGTCCACACACAAACCTCACCCTGGGTGTGCCGGGGCTCACTGGGTGCCTGCACCGGCAACTGCTGCAGGCTGAACCCCCTGGGGCTCCCCAGTCAGAGCAAGGTCCCACCGCTGCACCGGGAAGAGGGTAGTGGCAAGCCCAGGGCAGAGGCCAAAACCTCCAGCCCCCCACACCCCGCCAACGCTGCAGAATTAAATTTTTTCAGCATTTTGCAGGAGGGAGGGACACCCCAGCCAGGCATTAAGGAAGATTATTCCGAGTTTGTTATTTTGGACTGTGAAAGTCCTTCCTCAGGGATCTGAATCCTGGTTAAATTAGACCATTCAGGGTGGGGAGAAGTGCTCAAATTAATTCCACACCCCCCCCCCCCCTCCCCCAAGAGAAGAGGCTCGCCAGCTGCCAGGTCTGCACAATCGGATTCCAGCCTCCCACGCTGGCGCAGCTCCACGCTTTCACCTGACGGCAAAAATCTTCCCTGGAAGAGGCGAGCACGGTGTCCCTGCCACGGCAGCATGCCCGGAGCCACGTCCCCGGCCCCACCGCGATGCCACCGCCGTGCCCATGAGGGGCGAGCCGGAGAGGGCATTACTGCTTCGGATGGAGGCATCGAAGCAGATTAAACGCTGTCAGAAAAGGAGGGGGAAAAACTGCGCCGAGAAGGGGGTGGAGATAGGGACTATTTCCACTCCCAACACGCGGGAGCTGTAAATCCTCTTGTACCTGGGCTGGGGACAAAACGTGGCCCCGTCCCTCCCGAGCCCTCCGCACTCTTCCCGAAAGCAAACCAGCCCCACGGGAAAGGGGATGGAGGGAGGCACCGAGGAGGGGAAGGAGGATGGGAACCCAGCTGCTGCCCCAAGACGAGGAGGGAGAAGGAAGCGGCTGAACTTACTCTTGATGGGCAACTTAGCTCCAAAATAATTGATGCAAAAAACAAAACAAAACAAAAAAGCAGGCGTTAACAGACAGGGTGGGTTTAAACAAACAGCGGGGAAATGTAAACATGCATGGGTGACTGCGGAAAGCGTCCTCTGAAAGTCAGAATAAATAAGAAATAAAGCAGACAGAGAAGAGCAGCTGAAGGGAAGACTATTTTGGTCTCCTCCGAGCATGTGGTTGGTGACCTCTCCCCGCAGCCTCCGCGGGCCAGCCGGGAACTGGGTTAGCGAGACGGGCAGGAGGGATGCGCTCGCAGGTAGGGCATGTCCTCTGCAAGGGCAGGAGGAGGGGGCCAAGCTCACCCGTCCCTGTCTCCACCCCGGCAGACCCCATCGGTGCCCTGGGTGAGCGGCTTTCCAGCAAAGCAGAGGGGCTCCTCGCCACCCGGCTAACCCCCCCCGCCCCGGCCCACGGGGCGTCACAAGAAGGACTTGGCCTCGGCCGTCCACTGTACCGTGGGAGGAGGAGAGCCTCTGCCGATCAGGGGGACGTTCTCGTAGCGCGGGTTTCCACCAAAGAGCACGGCTTGGTTCCTGGAGGGGAAGAGCCCGTCAGAGTGGGGGGCACACAGCAAGACCCCCACCATTGTCCCATGGCCCCGACGTGGGGCGACGCTCCATCCCCGAGGTGGGGGGACCCAAGGGTCAGCGCCTCCGAGGAAGGGGGTCTCACATGTACTCGGAGACGGGGGCGTTGGAGATGGTCTGTGCCGGGGGGTGCAGGCTGCTCTGGCTGCCCAGGCTGCTGCTGTAGCTGCAGAAGCTGCGGAGCTGCCCCCGGGCCGGGTTGTGGGTGGCGATGCGACGCGCCTGCGGGTTGAAGGGGTCTTCCTCGTCCATGTCGTCGTAGTCCCGGTCCCTGCGGGGACAAGGCGCCGGCGCTCACCCCCCCGGCCCCGAAGGCAGTTCCCCCCCCCCGCCCCCATGCCCAGCTCATGCCACACACACAGCCCCGTGCCCCCCCGGTGAAGGCAGGGCGGCTGCGTGGGCAGGGGCCGCGGGCAGACCCACCGGCCAGCAAAGTGCTTCCAGGCACGCGGCGTGGCGCAGATGATGGTGGAGAAGGAGGCGGCCACCAGCAGGGAGAAGAGGACCAGGTAGAGCAAACCCTCCACCCCGTCGTAGCAGATGCCGATAAGGGCGTCCAGGTAGTCCTGCAGTGGGAGACGGGATGGGGCAGGGCTGGCGGCGGTGGGGGGGGGGGGTGTGTGACCCTGGGAGCTGCACACCCCTGTCTTGGCCCCCCTCTCACCTTGTGCAGCCCCCGGCAGTCCAGCATGGCCGTGAGCTGGTGCAGGCTGGTCTCTGAGGAGTTGAGGAGCTGCTGGACCCCCAGCAGGTCTTTCTGCGGGAGAAGGGAGGGTCAGGGCAGTGCTGGGCAGGACGGGGAGCAGAGGGGGGGCACAGGGCCCCGGCTCCCCCCACCCCGTACCTCGGCTGTGGGGAAGAGGGGCAGCGCAAACTGTATCAGGCCTTGGATCTGGATCTGCATGGTGGTGAGCGAGCGCTGGAAGACGGTGAGAGCCTGCAAGGGAGGAGCGGTCACGGAGCTGCCCCGGGGCCACCCCCATGTCCCAGGCAGCACAAAGCAGGGTGCCGGCTCCCCCGTACCTGCTGGAAGGGATTGCTCAGGCTCTGGTCGCAGTACAGGTAATAGTGAACCACCTCTGGAAAGCAATCGGGAGACATCGGTGTGAGCACCCCAGGGGGCAGAGAGCAGCGTGGGGAGGGGGGCACAGCACAGCAGCGGAGAGCACTGGACCCCCAGGTAGGTTTTGGGGGAGCACTGGGGTCCTGCCCTGAGCACATCTCCATCCTGCGGCCAGCTCTCACCTGTGCTGATGTCGCTCTCCGTCTGGTTCATGATGAACTTGTCCGGGGCCACACAGAAGTCGCTGGTGCCCTGCGGGGATGAGAGGGACATCGTCGGGGCTGGGAAGGACGGGACGGGTGCCCGCAGCCCTCGGCTCTGCCCCGGCACAGCAGGTACCACCCCTCCCCTCCTGGCCCCACTCACCACCGCCGCCGCCGTGTCCACGGCCATGGAGGCCCAGCTGAGGATGAGCGTCAGCAGCCCGCAGCACAGCATCCTGCGGGGAGAGGGGTGAGCACGCCGTGGGGTCTGGCTCTGTCCTCCCCCCCGGCGGCTCCGGCACCACTGAGCCCGGCCACGGGGTACTCACGTGGTGAGGAGGCAGCGGGAGCGCTTGGCCAGCCCCAGGCAGGCCAGGAGGCAGACGGTGAGGACGAGGATGAAGAAGAGGAGATAAGCCAACCACCTGGGTGCAGAGGAAGGCTCCGTCACGCACGCCCACCTCCCCAGCCCCGCTGGGAGATGCTCCGGCAGCCCAGCGCCGTGGCCCCGCTCACCGGTAGTACTCGACGTAGGCGATGTTGCCGGCCAGCGCGGTGAGGTCAGTGCTGGTGCCCCTCCAGACAGGCAGCCCCGAGAGCTGCAGGACGATGCTGCCGGCCAACTGCTGCATGAACTTGAGGGTCTGCAGGTAGTCCCCCCGTGCGGCCAGGAGCTCGTTCAGCCGTGCCAGGTGCTGCTCCAGGCCCACCCGCATCTGCAGCGTGGTGCCCGCCACCTGGGGACAGCAGGATGGTCAGCCACGCCAGGACGGCGCCAGCAGCTTCCCCACCGTCAGCCCCGCACCCGGCAGAGCCATTCGCCCCGTCCGCGGGATACCGACCCTCCGGGAGAGCAGCCCCGCATCGACCCCCTGAGCTTGAGCCAGATCCGTCCCCTGGGATGGCCCCGCCGTGGCCCCCCCTTGCCCCTTCCCGGCCACAAAGGCCCCATTCTCTGGGGTGACGTCACCCTCCCATGCTCGGCGCGGCGTGGCCGCCCCGGGGGCTCGGCTGGAGCAGGCAGGGCTTGGCCAGCAGCGCAGGACGCCTGGGTCCCTCCAGCTGGATGCCTCCCTCCAAATGCTTTAACCAAACCCAGGATGGAGGATCAATGCGACCCTGGGGGACATGGAGGGGGTCGGATGGGGGGGACCCTGCCCCGCGGCCCTACCAGCGAGTCGATGCCGGTCAGGGTGTGGTTGGCGTGGTCCAGGGCGTAGAGCAGCTGGTACACCCCGTCGTTGGTCTCGCTGTTCCCATAGAAGCCGATGCCAACGGCCGCACTGTGGGCAGAGAGGGGACCCCCAATTAGAGGGGAGGGAAACGCTCACCCCAACATGGGTGCCTTGCCTTGGGGGCAGGGAGGATGTGGGGACACCAGCTGGACAGGGGACACTCTCCAGAGATTCCCGGTTTTGGGGGACCCCCCACTCCCGGCAGGGCAGAGCCAAAGCAGATGGGACAGGGACAGCACCGTGATGGGGACCTGCTCCTTGCCGGTGCCCACGGGGCCTGGGGACACCCAAGCCCAGAGCTGCTCCATGCGCCGGACACGGTGGGTTTGAAGCTCCTCCTGCCAAACCCCGAGAGACTGAGGGCGGAGGAGCCAGGCAAAGCAGATTAGGGGAATCCACTGGAAGCGATGCCGCTCCCGATTAAACCTGCTCCTGGGCTCACTCCCAGGAGGGGAGGCGGGTGGCAGGCTGGGGGCCGTGCCGTGGCCGCTCCAGGCCCCGTGGCGAGCTCACCGCGGCCGCTTCAGTGCTCCCCGGCACCTGGTGCGCCAGCGGGCAAAACCAGGCTGGAGGTCAGAGCCGGCTCCGAGGAGGGATGTGCTCCTGCCCTGGCCAGGCACATGCCCGCACGTGGCCGGTGCACGCGGTGCTCCCTCCCTCCCTCCCCACGGCAGACGCCGATAAAACCGACAGACACCAGCCCATTCGCCATGGTTAGGCCGTTTAACGGCAAACAGGCTCGGCGTGGCTGTTGGGGGGGTTTCAAAGTCCCTGGGCAGCTGCAGAATGATCCCCTGCCGCCTGCCGGCGGGCGCCCCAAGGCTGGAGGAGTGGGAGGACTCAGGGGGGTTCTGGGGGGAGCACGCCAAGCTCATTAGTGCCATTTCCCTGCTCCGTACAACGCTCGCAGGCAGCCATCTCGCTCCGCCCAGGCAAAACCAGCCCCTTTGTCTGGCGAGCGGGTTGTGGCTGGGCAGCGAAAGGGTCCTGTGTCCCATCCCGTCCCCTCCTAGGCCAGGCCTGCCGGGGGGCACACGGGCCGGCTGGCAGGGTGTCCTCCCAGCCACGGGCTGCCAAAAAATGAGACGGGCTTGGAAAGCCATCAGAGCACTGCCGGGCGAAGCAGCGTCCCCTCGCCTAATTGCTCTGGTCACAATTAAGGCCGGGCGCGTGTGGGACCTGCCAGCTGGGTCACGCTGCCGCCCGCCATCTGCTCTGGGCTGGGATTAGCGACCCGGCCCCGCTCCCGCCCGGGATTAGCCAGGAAGGCGGCATGGCCGTGGTGGGGACGGGGACAGGGCTGGCCCGCGGCCATTCCCCAGCAGCTGCGTGGAAGGAGGCAGGGATGGACCATATTTAATCGCACAGATCTAATGAAAGCGACTCATGGCCAGAGCATAGAGCCCCCTCGGTGACGGGAGGACAGCACTGGGTCCCCGTCCCTGTCCTCACCAGCAGATGAGCCCGGCGGTGACAGCCATCCAGGTGACGCAGCAGGAGTGGGGCCGCTTGGTTTCGGGCTCCTGGTCCCTCTTGCAGCAGCACAGGCAGATAAGGTAGACGGTGAGGAAGAGGAGGTTGAGGCCGAGGCAGACGGCGGCCACCAAGCCCAGGAAAAGCAGCGACTGGGAAGGAGAGAGGGGACAGTCAGCACCCGTGCCCGTGGCCATCATGTGCCGCAGAGCGCCCGGCGGTGGGCAGGATGCGGCCACGTCCAGCGCCCCACGGGACGGTCACACGGGGAAAGAGGAAGCGTCCCCGTCCCCATCCCCACATGGGGCCGTCAAGCTGCAGGTCACGGAGGCCGGGGTGCAGCAGCCCCTTCGAGGAGTGGTGGGGCACCGGCGCTGCCCCCCCCCCCCCCCCGCCGCCTCATTTAGGGGTCACGGTGGTCCGTGCCCTGGGATGCCAGGGGGCTGCAGCGGGTGCCAGGAGCCAGTTGCACGGCACCGCCGAGGGCCCAGCAGCACCAAAGCAAGGGACGACCCCCCCGCTTTGCACCCCCAGGGAGGGGGGAAGCGGTGGGTCCGGGCGGGGGGGGGGGGGGGGGGTCCGCAGAGCCGGCGCTGCTCCGCGGCAGCGGGAGACCGGGAGTGCCGGTGCCGGCTGGCCCGGCGGGGGGGCCCCGCGCCCCCGCTGCCTGCCCGGGGAAGAAGGGCGCTTTGTGCGGCCGTGAGATCAGAGCCGGCGCCGGGCGCCGCCGGATGAAAGGGGCCATCGCGCCGCGGGCAAGGGCGGGGGGAGCCCCGCCGGCAAGCGGATCCCCTGCCCGGGGAGGGCTCCGTCCCCCCAAGGGGCGCGGGGGTCCCGCGCGGGGAAGGGAGCCGGGGGCCGGGCGGAACGGGACTCCCGGGGTCGGTACCTGCTGGTAGTCGGGGTCCCGCGGTCGGAAGGCGGCGGGCACGGGCTGGAGGCGCAGGCCGCGGTGCGGCAGCCCGTGCAGCCAGGCCACCCACCAGGGCGCCAGGTAGTCGGCGCGGGCGGGCGGCATGGCGGGGCCGGCGGGGCCGGCGGGGCCGGGGCCGGGCTGGGGCCGCCGATGGCGGGGGGCGCCGCGCCGCCACGCCGCGGGGCTCTACCCGCCCCGCCCCGCCCCGGCCCCGCCCCCGGCCCCGCCCCGCCCCCGGGATCGGGGACCGAGTCCCGGGTGCTCCGCACCCCATCACAGCTCAGTGCTCCCCCTATAGGGGCACCGCACCCCGCCACCTCCCCGCTATAGGGGCACTGCTCCCATCCCCTCCCCGCTATAGGGGCACCGGTCCCCATCATTGCCCTGCTATAAGACAACTGCACCCCACCCTCTCCCTGCTATAGGGAGGAACCACACCCCATCCCCTCCCTGCTATAGGGGCACTGCTCCTCCGTCACCTCCCTGCTATAGGGGCACCGGTCCCCATCATTGCCCTGCTATAAGGGAACTGCACCCCACCCCCTCCCTGCTATAGGGGCACCACACCCTGTCACCTCCCTCCTATAGGGGCACCACACCCCGTCACCTCTCTGCTATAGGGGGGAACCACACCCCATCCCCTCCCTGCTATAGAGGCACTGCACCCCATCACCTCCCTGCTATAGGGGCACTGCTCCCATCCCCTCCCCGCTATAGGGGCACCGGTCCCCATCATTGCCCTGCTATAAGGGAACTGCACCCCATCCCCTCCCTGCTACAGGGGGGAACCACACCCCATCCCCTCCCTGCTACAGTGGGGAACCACACCCCATCCCCTCCCTGCTATAGGGGCACTGCTCCCCTGTTACCTCCCTCCTATAGGGCCACCACACCTGCTACAGGGCCATGCACCGTAGGGCAGTGACACCGCCACAGGGGACACACCGGCGCAGAGACCCGGGGCGCCGGTCGAGACACGGCGCAGCTCCCAGTCGAGGCGGGGGTGTCCCCGGGCCGTTCTCCCCGGGGGTTCCCGGTGCGCCTGCGGGTGCTCTGGCAGCGCCCAGCGGCCCAGCGCAGGCCTGAGGGGTGGGACGGCCCAGACGTCCTCAGACACCGAGGGGCCATCAGGGCTTCGCTCCTCCCCGCGTGTCCAGTCCCTCAGCCACGTCCCCCTCCCCGGCCCGCTGTGGGCAACACCTTGCCCTGGCCCCCCCCCCCCACCCAGCACAGTGGGAGCCTCATCCCAGCGCACACCAGTCCCACCCGGGCAACGGGAGATCTTCCAGCTCAGCCCCTCTCACCCAGCCGGGAGCAGACCTTGCCCCCCCTCAAGCCCAGTGCTGACACAGCTGGGGACCTTCACCCAGGGCTGGGCCCCGAGGAAGGAGACCACCAGCAGCTCTGGCCGGGGCACAGACCAAAACTGGCTCCTGAACCCCCAGCGTGGTGAGCTGAGACCCCAGGGGAGCCGCTCTGGGCTGGTCCCGGCTGAGCCTGGCAGGAGCCAACCCCTGGGAGCAGCGGGAACACCGACGGTTTCGGCCCGGTGCCGTTGGGAAAAGACAAGCGTGACACGGGGGAACAGTTCAGGTTTTTATTTATCGTAACAAAGGTGGAGAGACCTACGTGCGAACGGCTCATTTCAGCTCCTTCACCGCCAAACCTGGGGAGGAGAAAGAGACGACTTCACTGTTGGAAAGGCTCTGCTCATTGCCCTGCCCACCCGGCCGGGGGACCGGCGTCTCCTCCAGGAGAGGGGCAGCCGGGGCTCATCACTGGGCCTGTGAGGGGCTGGGGCAGCTCTCCCCACCTGCTTGGGGGGGGGCACAACCACGGAAGGGGTGCTCAGGGCCCTCCGGCTCCCCGTGAATGCCGACGCCGGGGAATGAGAGGGGCAACAGCAGCATTTACCCGGGCAAGGGACCGACTGCGGCATCGGCTCCGGGCACAGGGACAGCAAAACCGAGTCAGTGACCCAGAACGGGGGGGGAACAACGTGCTGGGAGAAGGCTGCTGGACAGCGGGAGCTCCACAGGGGCCCCTCCACGGGGAGGGGGCTCTCGCTGCCCACCTCAATTCAGCCTGCCTTCTGCCCCCGGCCCAGCCGTGCCCCGGCACGGGACCTTTCCCTTCAGACACCACGGGATACCTGGGGGCAGGGACTGCTTCAGCTTCTCAGCCTTCTCCTTGTCCGTGATGACCAGGGTGTACAGGTACCGGCTGCAGCGCACCTTGAACTTCACATTGTCCTTGTTCTTCTTGATCTTGACCGCTGCAGGATTAAGGAACAGGTCAGCGGGACGGCAGCGACCCCACCCCGGCTCCTCCCCTCTCACCCGAGCCGGGAGGACGATTACGGCCCTGCCAGCCCCACCGGCACTCAAGAAAATCCAGACCAAGTAGTTTTCCTACACCGTTGTCGCTACAGCTGCTGCTCCAGCCAGAGGGTTCAGCCCGCCGTCTCGCAGAGACGCCGCGCAGGTTTCTCGAAGCCAACAGCTTTATTTTGGAGGCCATTTTGCTTCGCGGCAAGCAGTTTCCGACAAGCAGCGTGAAAAATTTATTGCACCACAAATTTTCAACGGAGCGAGACAGTTGACACCGGGCTTGTTATTTACCCGTGTCATCTTCTGCGACCGGAATTGCTGCACTCGAGCTCGCCACGCTGCTTCCGAACCCCGCAGCCAGCGCTCCCAGTCTCCTTTACGTCCCCCTAAGGCCACTTTATCTCAGCAGCTTGCTCAGAGCCGTGGTCAGTTCCTCCCCTTCCCCGCCGCAGAGCCCTTGCGGCTCAGCGTTACAAGAGCTGCTGCAAAATCCGGAGCAAGCTGAAAGGCACGGAAATGCTTTGTAAGGGGCTGTCACCAGCTACAATAGCGTGTCGGCACTGAACTATCCCTCCTCGCCCACACCAGTGAGTTAACAAAACGTTTCCAGAACGAAAGTGCCTCTTCCCCATGACAGCTGGATCCAAATAAGCAAGAGAAGAGGGAAAACTCTTCAGGCGTCGTTAAATACTGAGACAAGGCATTTCTGGTGTTTCAATTATAACGGTCTTTGTATTTGCAACAAAAGAAAACTCAAGTTTGAGTATGATTCACTTGTCATTCTGATGGAACTCCCCAGCGTCTGACATCTTGTAGCTTTTCGAAGACTACAGCAAGTCAGAGACGGGGCGATATCTGCAAATAGTTTCCAGCGAGCTGCAGCTGGGGCTTGGCCAAAACACTCGGGGGTGAGCGCAGCGGAAGGAGTGCGGCTGAGCGGGTGTCGGGGCACCAGCCCCTGGAGAAGCCCCGTCCTGGACCCGAGCCCCCCGACAGCAGACCCCACCCACAGGGTCCATCACAGCGTCCCTCTGCCCAGCGTGGCTTTGCTCGCCGGCAGCCACCCCAGCCAAGGCTCAGCAAAAGCCGCTTCAAACGTCACCCACACTGTCCCCAGGCAGAGCCTCGGCGCCGTGTGCCCCTCAGCGTTTCCTAAACCAAGGAGAGCTCCTCAGCCTCCTCGGGGACACGCGGCCCCGCAGCCCTGCTCCGGCAGGGAAGAACAGCTCCTGCGCCGGAGCGTCCCGCCTCGCTCCTGCCCCGAGTCACGCCCAGCAGCCCTGGCACTCACACTTCGCGTCCTTCCTCCTGGCTGTCAGCAGAAAGTCTTTAATCTCCTCAATCTTGCGAGGCTGAAAAGCGAAACAGAGGCTCAGCGTGCAGGGAACAGCCGGCAGCTCGCTCCCCAGCTCGCGCGCTGGCTTCTGTGAGCCCCTGCTCCCACAGCCAAGACCCCCCCCACCCCCCCCGCCGCTGCCCCAGGGCGCGGGGCATCTCTCTTCCCTGCAGCCAGCTCGGGGAGAGCCTCCCCTCCGACAGCGGGACCGCGCGGGGCGCTGACAGCCCCCCCCACCCTGCCCCCTGCCCGGGGCCAGGCAAACCAGGGACACCCCCCCCCACCCCGCCAGGACAGCCCCCAACCCCAGGGGGCAAGGCGAGGCACGACGCTAGGCCTGTGCGCCCCCCCCGCCCGCCCTCCCCGGCCCCCCAAGCGCCCCCTCCTCACCATGGTTCCGGGGCCGGGCTCAGAGCGCTCCAACCTGCGGCAGAAACATCCCAAGATGGCGTCAGCCCAGTCCCGCCGCCCGACAACGGCCTCTCCGCGCTCGCCCGGCGCCCACCGCCCGCCATCGGGCCGCCCCGCGTCCCCTCTGCTCCCCCGACCCGCCTCGGGGCCGCCCGACCCCGCACGGCCGCGGATGGCGGCGGATCCCGCAGGGTCCCCACCCCCCGCCGCCCCGTACTCACGGCGACAGCCTCTGCACAGAGAAGAGGAAGTGAGGGCGCACTTCCGCATCCGGGCCTTAACCCCGCCCCCGCGAGCGCCGCTACGGTTCGGGCGGCGGGACAAAAAGGGCGGGGTCGCGATGGCGGGCGCGGCTCCTGCGATGAGTTGGCGGGGTCTCAGTCCCCGCTGCGTGGGTAACGGAGGGTACGCGGGGAGCACCGGGCACTCCCGGCCTCCCCGGTCCCTCCGGTCCCTCCGTGCACCGCCGCGAAGGAGGAGCATGGCAGCCTGGGCGGGCTGTTTGCAGCCTCCCGAGCCCCGGCATCTCTCGGGGGGGGCCGTGGCGCAGGGCTGGGAGCCAGGGTCCCCCGAGAGATGCCGGGGCTCGGCGGCTCGGGTAGGGCTGTAATGGAGCAGCTTTGCCACAAGAGAGAGCTTCAGCCACGCTCAAAACCCCAAAACCATCCCAAACCCCTGCAAGAATCCTTGGGGGCGGGTGGCGGGGGCGAGGGACCCCGTCCCGACCCTGTCCCTGCAACTCCTCGGTCCCTCCCGCCCTGTCCCCATCCTGCTGGGCCCCACGCGGGGCGGGACCGGCATTTTGGGATGCTGGGGTGCTCAGCAGCCCTGGTTTGTGGGTGCTTCAGTGCTTGGCTGGGGTCAGCGGGGACAGCGGGGTCATCCAGCGCAATGGGGACGGTGGGGACGGTGGGGCGGGAGGCTGCATGCCCTCCCCTTGGCCACAGTTTCCAGCTCTGCCCCAAAACCTCATGCTGGAGGTGCTTTTCGGGGGTCACCCACCCCGCGCCGGCTCCAGGGACGTGACACCGTGTGCCCTGTGCTGGCCACGAGCGCCGCAGCCCCTCGGTCCGTGCCAGGGACCCCCCATCCATGCAGGGGCCCCCCAGTTGGGCAATCACCCAGAGGGGCCGGACCCCCTGGGTGAGGAGGGGCTTGGGGGCAGCGGGGCGGCTGGTCCGGGTCTGGCGTTCCCGGGGCGACTGGTCCGGGTCTGGTGTTCCCGGGGCGGAGAGAGGGAATTGATGGAGCTGGTGGCTCCCACGCGGCTGGTGTGGCACCCTGACCCGGCACCCCGACCCGGCACCCTGCTCCGGCGCGGGCACCGCCTGATGGATGGTTCAAATTAAAAGGGAATAAACCATCGGGGAAGACAAACGCCCGATGTGGCTGCGGGGATGGAAGCGAGAATTGGGGGAAATTCAAGCACGTAAATCGCACGTTCCCCTGCCCACGAGGAGGGTCCCTGCCTCGGCCGGCGCTGTCCCGAGGGGTCCCTGGCATGGCACGGCCAAGGACTCCGGCTCGTCCCCGCTCCCCGTTCCTGCCCAGCCACCTGCGGGGTGCCAGGAGAGGCTTCTCAACCTCGGTCCCTGGGTCCATCCCTCCCATCGGGTGGGTGCAGAAGGACTTTTTCCATGGGGAGAGAGCCGGGGGGAGCGGAGCAGCCCCTGCAAGCAGCCCTGCGGGGCTGGGGACGGGGCTGGGGGGAGCGCGGGTGCCCCAGCTGCCCTGCGGCAGGACGGGCTCCGATGGGGTCACTGGTGTCCATGAACACGTGGCCCCCGTGGCCCCCCGATGAGCGTGTGCGAGCTCACGGGAGCGTGGGGAGTGTTGTGGCGGGGGGGGGCTGCCGGAGCAGGGTAATCACCGCCGCACGCTATGGGGAAATGGCTCTAACTCACTAAAAAGTAGGATTTTTGTTCCAGGCCTATTAAACAACAATGTTTAATGGAGGGTGAGGAGTTACGGCCCCGCAGAGGCTCCTTCGCTCCGCAGCTGGAGGACGAGCTCCCATTCCTCGTCACCCGTGGCCCCGTCCATGGACATCCCCATCCATCGTACCGGGCACACCCACAGCCACGGGGGCTGTGGTTTTGGGGGGGGGTGTGGCAGGGCACGTGTATTACAGCTGCCTCGCAAAGCAAACTCTTCCCCGGGACCGTGCCCCGATGCTGTGGGTCCACCCTCCACGGCCCCGCGTGGGGTGAACCCCCGTGGGCACCCGCTCCAGGGTGGCCCGAGCTGGCGCTGGGTGCCAAAGCTGCCAAAGATTAATTACCCGCTGGTTTCTGATCTTGCAGCCATGGTGGTTTTGGAGATGGATAATTAATTACCTTCTGCTTTTAATTACTGCTGGCGGAGGGATGCTGTTGGCAGCGCCCGTGTGCCCACGAGGGGACCGGAGGGTCGTGGGGCCGTATCTCGTGTTGGCAGCGTGGATACGTCCCGGCTCGTCCCGGAGACTCAAAACCCCCGGGACGCGAGTCCGTCATCGCCGGCAGCTCCCCTGAATGATGGGATTAAGTTAGAAGGAAGAAGAAGGAGGAGGAAGAAAAGTAGCGGTAGGTGACACTGGGGAAGGGACAGCGCCCCATCCCCATCACCCTGCACCCATCACCCTGCATCCCACGGCACTCCCACCCGGTGGCAGTCCCACCAGTTGCTCCCAGTATCACACTAGGACAAGTTACTGGGAGGAGGTGGGAGCTGTGGGGCTCTCACCGAGGGGAGGCTTGTTGGGTGGGATGATCCCCCACCCTCCACCAAATGAGTTTTTTAATTGTTTGATTTACTTATCTCATCTCTGATCGGCTGATCTACTCTGCTGCCTTTTAATTGCTTCAAAAGTTGAGCAGTTTTTCATGTTTTAAGGAGTGCTGAATTGTATAATTAAAACACTAACAGTGTAAATCAACAGTGCAGAAGAAAGACAGCAGAGAATTAAGCAAGCTTCTTGGCATAATAATAAAACCAAACCGGCATGAAAAGTGCCCATTACAGCACCGACGCTGAATACTAATGCTCGGCCGAGGGGAGCGAGGCACCGTCCGGCCCCGGCGAGGGGCTGCGAGCGCCGGCATGCTGCAGCGGCCTCCAAAATCACCTGGTTTTGGCCCAAAGCGCAGCGTGGCTTCACCGCCGGAGCCCGAGATGGGGGACGCGTGGGTGAGGCGGTGGCCGTCCCCCCTGTCCCATGGCCCCTGCGCCCCCCGAGCAGCATCGCTCCCGCTCCTGCCTGGGAACGGATTCACTTTTACTTTATTAATATTATTAAAGAGCCGGGTGGGTGTATAAATCAACAAAAATAATTCATGAGAGTCATTAGCTCCTCAAAGACGGGATCTTTTTACGACCGGCTTTAAATTAAAATAAGGAAAAAAAAAACACCCCACCACATTCTGAAACTGCGGCTTTTAAAACACATCAAATACATTTCCTCCCTGCCTCCCACCGGCCCGGCTCCTCTGCCTAATGAAATTCAATTAGCATCCTTAATTCACCCGCTGGCTACCAGTTTTATATTAAAAAATCTTCCTGGTTCTGCTTGGGAAGCGCCGTGCCAGGATCGCAGTTGTGTTTAACCCCGCGGCTCGGGGGCACCGCGCGCCCCCCCCCCCCCCGCAGCGCGGGGTTTGGTGAACAGCTTGATGAGGAGCCTTCCTCCTCCTCATCATCCTCCTCCTCACCTTCCTCCTCATCCTTCTCCTCCTCCTCCTCCGCCAGCAGCTCCGGGAGGCTCCGGCGAGGTGGATGTCGATGGAGCCACGTGGAGGAAACCCGGGATGCCGGATCTGGCCCCCGGCACCTTGCCGACATCCAACGCACCCCATCTCCCCCCTCCCCAAACGCACCCCTTGCCGGGACCCGCGGGTGCTGCCCGCCGAACCTTGTGGGGCGATGTCCCCCAGCGCCCTTGGGGACAGCGGGGACCTGGCCGGCGCGGGGCGCGTGGGTGGCAACCCCCCGGCAGCTCACACGGGAGTTTATTTGCAGCAGCGGGTTTAAGCGGCGCGTTGGCAGCCGGCGAGATGTTTGTGTCACCCGGCGATTAGATGCTATCGCCTTATCGGCGGCAGCAGCACCGGGGGCTGCGGGGAGGGGGGGTAACAACAAGAAATAAAAAGAAAAAAAGAAGGAAAAGCCGATGCGATTTTTCTCTCTCCTCCTCTCAAAGGTCTGATTCAAAGCTAAACAGCTGCCGAAGATAATCTGCTGCGGGCTCCATCCCTCAGCGCCGCTCGCCTTGACCTCGGGGGCCTCCGGCTGGTGGCGACAGCCCGAGTCCTGCTCTCTCCTTGGGAGCCGGCCAGCTCGCTTTGTGCGCTCGGCCGAGAGCCGAGCGAGCCAGAAGGGCTGGGTGCGGAAGGGTAGTCCGTCAAAGCTGTGTTTACACACACAAGGGCAGCCGTGTTTTTATTATGCATAATTACACTGTCCTTAATGGAGTTGCAAACCATTTTTCCTGGTGGAGGGAGGGAGGGAGCGGCCGTGCGGGAAGGGGAACTGCAGCTCGTCTGCGCATCAGGGCGAGCTCCGAGCTACCGAGCTCCGAGATACCAGACCGGTCCCGACCGCGCCGGTGCTTGCTTCAGCCCCGGGACAGCAAGCAGGGGTGTCTCCGCAGCAGCGTTTGGTGCCCACCGCCCGGACCCCGGGGCTTGACTCTGCACCCTTGGCTCCAGCGCATGCTGCTGGAACCTGAGCACCTCTTCTTCTCCCCATCCCCGGCACGCACTGGTGACCAGGGAGCACCCTGCCCACCCAAAGTGAGGGTGGCTTCCTTCTCCTCTTGCTCTTCCCAGGGACACGACCGTCCCCTGCTCGTGGACACCACATGACACCCCCAGATGTTTGCTCCTATCTTCCTGCAGCAGCGCTGCCGATGCCCCCCGTGCCCAGCGAGGATGCACGGGAGAGCCAGCCCTGGACAGCCAGCAGGGAAAACCCACGGTTTCTGGGTCTTACGGGTGGTTAGAGCGTGGGAGGCACTGCTTGTCCTTGGGGAGGCGATGCGCTAGCTGCACGCCAGGAGACGTGCAGATGTGTCCACAGGGGTGCGTGGTCCCACCTCGGGCACCCCGAGGAGCTGCCTGCAGGAGCCCTGCTTCGTGGCTGCACCCCAATGGCTGCTGAGCCCCAGGGCAGTCCAAGATGCGCGCACCCAAGAGGTGCAAGGCTGAGATGAGCGTGGCTGAGACGTGCAAGCTCGAGACATGCATGCCTGAGAGGTGCATGGCTGAGATGTGCATGGCTGAGATGCGCACGGCTGAGATGTGCACGGCTGAGACGTGCAAGCTCAAGACATGCACGGCTGAGACGTGCACGGCTGAGACATGCAAGCTCAAGACATGCATGGCTGAGACGTGCACGGCTGAGACGTGCACGGCTGAGACATACAAGCTCGAGATGTGCACGGCTGAGATGAGTGCGGCTGAGATGAGCGTGGCTGAGACGCGCAAGATGGAGCCATGCATGCAGCTCGAGTGCTGCATGCCCGAGCGGTACATGCCCGAGACATGCCTGCCCGAGCCGTGCACACCGGTGCCTGACACGTGTGCTCCAGGCGTGCACACCAAGCAGCGTGTCCCCCAGCCGCGTGGCCTCCGGTGCCCCTGCGCAGCCCGGCTCCGCGGCGCCAGTCCCGGCGTGGAGGCACCGCACCGGCGCAGGCGTCCGCCACCCAGCCCTTGTTTTGTTCTCCCGAATCTCGAGTCCTTCTTTACCATGCAAACGCGTTTGTGCAGGAAGGCAATGCGCAGCGGAGGTGGGGAGCTGGCAGAGTTAATAGGAGACATGAAAGGACACGTTCGCCGGGAGATTCCCTTATTCAGGGAACAAACCGCAGCAGAAATTGATTTTTTCCCCCTGTTTACTTGAGTTTCTCCCCCCTGGTGCAGAGAAGAAAGGCCTTGCATCGTGATTACCTGCTCCGGAGTGCGAGTGCAATTTGCTGGATGTGTTTATTATTAACAGGGACAGAAAACCCTTCCCAATCACTCAGTATTTTCTTTCTTTTTTTCCCCTTCACCCTCGTTCTTTCTTCCTTTTTCGGTTTTTAAAGCGAAGGGCCCTGGCAGCACGCTGCCAAGAGCCGATCAATTCACTCCTAATGGCAGCTCCCATGCCCTCGCATTCATCAACCGGGCTCTTAAAGAGCATCCGAGGCTTCATGGACGACTTAGGGGGAAAAAAAAAAGCCCATTTGGAGGCGAGATCATATTTTCTCCATCTCTTCCCCTTTTGTTCTTTATCTGCGGAGGACAAAGGCAGGCGCAGGCTCGAGGTGGGGAACAGGCAGTGGAGGCAGATGAAATCCGAAGAAACAAAAGAGCCTGTTTTCATGGAAATGCCCTGAAAAGGGGGGAGCAAATTTGGGGAGGGGGGACACACAGGACTGGGGAAAAAGCCGGAGAGGGGGGGTTGTGTTCAGCGGCAGCATCGTGGTGTGGCTGGAGCAGGGAGAAGGAGAATAAACGCGGCTGGAAGTTTTCCCGCAGGCATCAGGAGCTGTTTGAAGCTCTTGAATATATATTTTTTTTTTTAATTAGGGCTGGGCTGGGCCGAATCCTGCCCGGGCGGAGCATCTGCTCGGGAGCCGGGATCGGCATCTGGCCGTGGAGCAGCTCCTGCTTTGCCGCTGTCAGCCGTTTCGGGGGGCTGGGAGAGGCCAGAGCCGGGGAGGTTTAACGGGTTGTGGCGTTACAGCAGAAAAGCCATTTAATACCTGGGTCCCCCATGGCCGGCTGTGCTCAGCATCCCACTCCAGGAGGCAGGGGAGCAAAAACTGAGGGGATAAAAAAAAAATCCGAGCGATGCAAAGCAGAGGGCACTGGGGTCCCCGTCCGCAGCCCACACTGCCCCTCCCACCAGCGCTGTGTCTGGCCACCCGTGTCACGAATCGCTCCGGCCTCAGCGGGGCTGTGGGAGCACGTGGCCATGAGGGGCAGAGCCCCAGGGACCAGGGGTCTGTGGAGTGAGGTCCTCTGGGGGGGGACGGGGTGGGGGGTGAGGATGCTTTTCTGCCCAGGGTGGGCTTTGGCTGGGGTGGTGGTGCAGAGAGCGGTCCCCGTGCAAGGTCACGGGAAAGTGGCACGATGCGGGGAGAGCGGGCGATACCGGGGCGAGGGACCGGCTCTCCTGCCTTTAAGTAATATTAATAAAGTGAATCCGTTCCCAGCAGGCTGGCCACTTAGGCAGG
Organism: Aptenodytes patagonicus; assembly: GCF_965638725.1. Taxonomy (NCBI): domain Eukaryota; kingdom Metazoa; phylum Chordata; class Aves; order Sphenisciformes; family Spheniscidae; genus Aptenodytes; species Aptenodytes patagonicus. The sequence goes on along the minus strand of NC_134964.1, from coordinate 6,640,358 downwards.
GCGAGATAGCGGCGGGGGGGGAGGCGCAGCCCCCCCCTTTCCCGTCTCACGCTCCTGAAGTTCAGGCGTTTGCCACGTGGATAAATGGCCTGAGCCCCGGCGGGCGTGAGCGCGGTGGCTCGGCCACGCCATCGGACCCACTGCTGCCGGCGGTGGCCACGTCCAGCCGAAACCAGCCGAGCGTCCTACCCGGCAGCGTGAACGATGCAGGCAGCAAAGGCGGGAGCAGAGCCCGGTGCTCCCCGGGTGCGTTGCCTCCCCCGAGTCAGGCAGCTCTGGGTTCTTGCCTGCAAACTACAGCCACCGAACAGCAGCAATAACCCACTGTCCCCGAGGAGGACGCCAGCACTCGGCGGGGGAAACGCTGGCTCTAAGGGCTTGGCGTTTCGGAGGTGCCGAGGGCGGCTCCCCTCCTTCCTCCTCGCTCGCCAGTGCCCATGCGAGTACTGGGAGAAGCTGGTGATGTTGGCGGTGTCCCTGCTGCCGGGGTACCTGTGCGATGGCACCGTGTGCCATTTATCCAGCAGAGCGGGCACCGATGTGCTCCATTGGCACGGCACGAGCTCGTGGCCCGAGATGCTGGTGCAGGCAGAACCAGGTGCTCTGCAGAGGAACAGCGGCTGCCTCTCCAAAGGGGCTTTTCCGCAACTCAGGGGAGATGCGCAGAGAAAAGGGAGAGAACTCCATCTTAATTGCATTTCATTACAGCACGCTTTACTTGCCCAGCACCCCCCCGCCCCCCCCGTGCTGGCTTCACCCCCCTGGGGACCCTCTCGCAGCCCGGCTCCAGGATCCCCTTCTGAAGTTGGAGAGATAAAAAGGAGCCGAGTCCCACTGCCCAGCCCCACCGCTCCCCCGGGCATCAGCTGGGTTTCCAGCGTGCGATGGACTGGGGCACAGGGCAGGGTGCGGAGCAGGGTTTTGGGGTGGTGGGCCGTGCCCCGCAGCCTGGGACCCCTCGTCCCAGCAGTGGGCAACCCCCCTGTGCGGGGCAGGACATGCCCGGCTCCCTGGGGGACCCTCTGGCTGCAGGACGGGCCCCAGCAGGCAGCCAGGGAGCCCTGGCCATGGACCCCGGTGCCTCATCCTGCACGGTCCCCGAGCAGGGGGAGCTGAGGGTGATGCCCCGATGCTACCCCCTCCCCCCGCCTTGCCCCTCTCCACCTGCAAAGGGGATTTGCCCTGGTTAGCTGCACAGGGCAGCGTGCGAGGTGCTGCGTTGTGTCCCCCCGATGTCCCCTGCACCTGCCTTCATGGAGAGTCACGACCGGTGACCCAGCAGTGCAAATACCAGCCTGACACATCCAGGGGCTGATAGTGGTGCAGGCAGGACCACCGCCCCATGGGTGCTGCAAGGAGGGAGGGTGCAATGGGTGGGCAGCCCCAAAGCTCCCGAGCTGAGACCCCAGAGGGTGCCGGTGGCCACGGGACGCAGACTGGGCAGGCGGGTGGCACTGAGGGGTGGCATTGGCAGTGGCACCGTCAGGGTGAGGGCAGAGCAGCTGCGGTGCCTGCCTGGCTCCCCACCACCCCGCACAGCTCCAGCCGAATTTGGTGTCATCCTGCAGAGGAAGATTATGGTAATTTTTCTTCCCCCTTATGCATAATTTTCCGACTCGGCTGCAGCAGAGGCTGTGCGGAGAGGCTGGGTGATGGGAATGTCATCTGCGATTCGATTATCTCCTCCTGCCTTCCTTCTTTTTTTTCCTTGTGAAACCTTCATCAAAATATGTAGATCTAATTAGGACAATTACAGCGCGAGGACAGCAGAAACCCACCCAAAGCCGCACCGCGACCAGCTGCCTTGGCTGAGCTGCCGGCGAGAGGGGGGGACTGGGACTTTTCTGGGGTTTGGGGGTTTTTTTTGGCTCTTCAGGGGGGATGGATGGGGTCGGTGGGTCTCAGCCCCACACGCTGGCCCAGGGCTCCTTCATGGTGCTGCTCATGCCGGGGTGGCGCTGGCTTTGGGGTGCACTGCCCCAAGGGGATGGAAGTGGCCTCAGATGTGTCTCCGTGGGCATGCCACCGGCCACGGACATGGCAGAGCACCGCTGGTGGGGTCCTGCCGTGGGACCCAGAGGCTGCATCTGCTGGTAACAGGTTTGTGTGCCACCTCGCTGGCTGTCACGAGCTGGAGGGGTCTCAGCACTTTGCTGGGGGCACCTGCCACCCCTGCTCCCAGCACACCTTGTCCCCCGTCCCTGGGGGTGCCCGCCGAGCCGCTCCACGAGGAGGGGCCACCCGCAAGCCTGCAGCTCCATGAGCCTCATTGGTATTCAGTCCCCGCATGGTGGCAGCTGGCTGGATGGGAGCGGAGTGACAGTGGTGACAGGTAATGCCAGCCACGGGGACGGCGGCAGCCGGCAGGTCGGCAGCGAGGGCACAGCTCCGCCTGTGTCCCCACGCTGGGACACGCTCCGGGAGGATGGGGAGAGCTGTCGGGGGCTGGATGCTCCTGGCCCCTGAGCTCTGCAGTGGGATGCACTGATGCTCACCCCGGGATGCTGGGGATGCTCCGACCGGGGAGTCGGGGTGCAGCTGCAGCGCACCTCCAGCACCGCACGATCCCCCCAGCTGACCCCGTGCCCACCTCCAGCCACCCACGCTGGCCAAGCAACAACAAGCATTGCACGGGGAAAAAAAAAGTCAAACAGGGACGTGCTGGGACCCTGCACCCGTCCCCAGGGGTGGTGGGCGAGGGGTGGCGGCCAGGCAGAGCCGGCTGCACGGGCAATTAAGGGAAGCGCAAATTGTCAGACCCTCTGATTAACACTACCTCCAAATCCGCATGAATATTAAAAGCCGACATTGCCCAGGCTCCCTGCACAATGAATTCTGTATGAATCTTAAGATAAATCGTTTGGATAACTTAGCGGCAGCTGTACTCCCTCGCCACCAACTGCCTCCAAAAATCATTTCACGTCAGGCGAGAGAAGCCAGAACAGAGACCAGCCCAGTGCCGGGAATTGCCATTCGGGGCTCGGCAGTGCCGGGATCAAGGCAGGGGAGCACAGGGCACCCGGGGCTCCCTGGAGGTGAAGGCAAAGGCGAGGGCTCCTCGGCTGTTGCTTGCTCCCAGGAACTGGTGACAAATCCTGTTACTTGCCACGGTTGCTGTCATCTTTGGCCGGGGGGACATTTGCTTTGCCTCGGGGGGGTGGGGTGGGGTGGCTCCTTCCCGGAGGGATGGCATTTGTCACTGCCCTGTTACAGTTACATGCGGCTCCTGGCGTCCCTCGAAGCTCTCCTGACACCACGTCCCCGTTAGCAGAAGCGCATCCCGCTCCTCCAGCCCTGCCATAAGCAGCCCCGGGCACCGGCGCAGAGATCCATCTTCCCAGGAGGGGACCTGACGTGTCTCCGAGCGCTGCTGGGACCGGCTCCCATTGGCATGCAGCTGCCGCGCCTGCTGCGTGCTCCTGGTCAAAATGCAGCGGAGGAGCCGCCGTGGTGTCCTCGGAGGCCGGGGCCTTGATTGCATCCTCGCGCCGCCATAAATCAGCCCTGGAGGTCTGGCAGCGCGAAGCGGGGAATGGCAATGTCACGGCGGGCACCTCTCGGGCAGGCAGCAGACGGGCAGGGGACGAGCATCACCGTGCCACCGCGTGCCGGCGGGGCAGGAGCTGCCTCTTCCCCGGGGGCTTTCGATGGAGGCTCTGCAGCAGGGGAGCTTTCTGTGCACCTGAGACACACACAGGCTGCCGGTACCCCTATCTCCTTCCCTCCCCCTGCAGGGGGGGCCCCAGCCCCTCTCCACCGCCACGGGCTTGGAGGAAGGCATCTGTCCCCCCCCGCCCCGAGATGTCAGGGGAATTGAAAACACTTCAAACATTTCCTTGGTCTGAATTACACCAACCCCCGGCAGGCTGCATGCCACCGTAATGCAGGTTATGAATTGTAAATCAGGTGCGATGCAAACCACCTCTGCCCGGGCGTGGGAGGGCTGCGGCTCCGTGCACCCCTCCGGGCCCGTGTCCCGGCCCCATCCAGCACCAGCACCCAGGTGCACTTTTGGGTCCCATGGCGCCCAGGGGTGGTGATGGAGCTGGGACCTGCCCGGATGCTCCCTGCACCCCAGCCCCGCTCCGGGTCCCCAGGCTGGGGGCAGCCCCAAGGGGTTTCCCCCGGGCAGGGACCCGCTGCATGCTGCCTCCTCCTCCTCGCCCTTCACAGCCATGGCGTGCCGGCATCCTGCCATCGCCCATCGGTGACCTGCCACGGCGGTGTGCTGAGAGCTGCGAACCTGACCCTGAGCTGCCAAAAGGCCGTCAGATAAATCAGCAAATCAGGTGCAAATGGCAAAAGGAGATTAAAGCAGAGAAGAGCAGATTGAATCAGGGGCCATTAACAGATTAAATCATTACACAGAATCAGATCAACGCACAAATAATATGAATAATAAACATGGTTAGAGGCACCAGCTCGTGCTTCCAATTTATTTCAACCTGAAGACAAGGGCTGGTGGCTGCCACCACCCACGTGGCCCGGGGACAGCAGTGGCAGCACCCGGCTCAGCTCCCTGCAGGGCAGAGGACACACGGAGGAACTCCATGGCTGGGGACAGTGGCACCACTTGGGATGTCCCCATGGGTCACCGGCCTTCAGGGAGCCTGGCACATCCCCAGGGAGATATGCTAGCACGACCCAGCCCCTTTGTTTGGGGTCCAGGCCAGACTCACCCCACCAGCATCCTGCTCACCCCACAAGATCTTGCAGCCTCCGTAGCACCAGCACCCCAGCAGGGAGCCCCCAGCACGGCCCTCAGAGGTTATATCCCTGAGCCACAGCACCTCGTTCGGCCTTTCTCAGTTGGGAATTGTAATTAGCAGCAATGTTTTGCCCGGGAGGAATTAGCAACCTGTAATGGCAACACCTGTGCGTGACCCCGGCGCTCCGTGCCAATGTCCGGTGGCGCCGGCTCTGCCCCGGCGAGGGTCTTGGGGGACCGTGGCCGTGCACCCCACGCTCCCTCGCCGCCTCTCCTGGCTGTGCTCCCGCCGGGCATCCCCAGGATGTGGGACCCCAGCCCAGCAGCGGGGCTGGCTGGGGAGGAGGCATACGCTTTCCTCTTGAGACACGCTGCCGGCTCCGTGGCCTTTCCTTCTCATCTAAATCTCCTTTCCAGTTGTATTTTCTCCTTCGCTGCCCTGTTTCCCCTCCGGAGATGGGGAGTAGCCGCCGTGTCCCTCCTCTGCCGGCTCCTGCTCTGAAGGGCTCCCGGAGCTGCATGAGGCAGCGAAGACGCAACAACAAAAGCCTGCAAACAAAGGGAAAACCTCTTTTCTCCCCAACTTATTTTCATACCAAAAATCCCAAGGAACTGGGAACAAAGCCCAAGCAGTCCTGCGCATGATCACGGTGAGGGGGTTCGAGTCCTCCCTCGGCTGCGGGAGGCTTAATTCGCACCTCGGCTGCCGTCACGCGCCTGTTCTGCCGGCAAAGCCTTTCTTCCCTAAATCCCTGCTTGTCCAAGAAGGCAGGACAAAGTCTGAGCTGCTGCGACAACACCCGGGAACAAGTATTATTATGTGGTGTGACAATGTTTGATGAATTCATATGTGCCTAGGGGAAGGGACTAAGTAGGTGAATAAAGTGAGAATATTCTCTGTGACAATCAATACCCCTTCAATTGAACCATCTCCACAGATGTGACATTTTGATTTTTCTTCTTTGGACATACTAACTGGATTTATGTCTTCTTAAAGTGGAAACAGCAGGGAGCGAAGTGCCGGCAGCGGGCTGGCGCGGCGTGGGGATGGCTGCGGGGTGGGGAGGGCAGGGCGAGGTGATGGGCTGGGGTGATGGGTTGGGGTGATGGGTTGGGGTGATGGAGCTGGGGTGATGGGCTGGGGTGATGGGTTGGGGTGATGGGTTGGGGTGATGGAGCTGGGGTGATGGGCTGGGGTGATGGGTTGGGGTGATGGGTTGGGGTGATGGAGCTGGGGTGATGGGCTGGGGTGATGGGTTGGGGTGATGGAGCTGGGGTGATAGAATCATAGAATCATAGAATAGTTTGGGTTGGAAGGGACCTCTAAAGGTCATCTCGTCCAGCCCCCCTGCCGTGGGCAGGGACATCTTCAACTAGACCAGGTTGCTCAGAGCCCCGTCCAACCTGACCTGGAATGTTTCCAGGGATGGGGCATCCACCACCTCTCTGGGCAACCTGTGCCAGTGCTTCACCACCCTCAGCGTAAAAAATTTCTTCCTTATATCTAGTCTCAATTTACCCTCTTTTAGTTTAAAGCCATTCCCCCTTGTCCTGTCACAACAGGCCCTGCTAAAAAGTTTGCCGCCATCTTTTCTATAAGCCCCCTTTAAGTACTGAGAGGCTGCAATAAGGTCTCCCCGAAGCCTTCTCTTCTCCGGGCTGAACAACCCCAACTCTCTCAGCCTTTCTTCATGGGCTGGGGAGATGCATTGGGTTGATGGGTCGAAGTGATGGGGCCGGGGTGATGGGTTGGACGGGCTGGGCTTATGGACCCAGGGCAATGTATTGGGATGATGGGTTGGCGTGATGGAGCCATGGCAATGGGTTGGGGCCAGGGAAATGGGTTGGGGTGATGAATTGGGTTAATGGGTTGGAGTGATGGGGCCCGGGTGATGGTTTGGATGGAGCCAGGGCAACGGCTTGGGGTGATGGAGGTGGGGCAATGGACCTGGGGGCAATGGGGCTGGGGTGATGGGTTGTAGTGGTGGGTTGAGGTGGTGGAGCTGATGCAATGGTACATGCAGGCAATTCTGTGCCAGGGTGAGGAGGTGCCCTGGCCACATTCTGGAGTTGCAGCTGGTGAAAGGGAAAGACAGAGCAGGGCGAGTGGAGTGCAGAGCAGGGGGAGCCCCACGCCTGGGACCTGCGGGGACAGGAGTTATTTGCAGGCGCCTCCTGCACCCATCCTGCGACCGCGCTCCCCGTGGGTCCCTCCAGCCACCAGCCTGGGACCCGGCCAGCCTGGCACTTGGTCCATCAGGCTTTCACCCCGCTGCCATTTGCAGCACCCTCATTCCCAAGGTGCTACCACGGCGCCCACTGGTTGCACCCGCCGTGTCTCCGGGATTCCCGTCACATCCCCCGGCTCCAGAGCTAATGACTCATCCCCAGCACGGCCATTTGTTTGTGCTGGTTTCAGACAGACTAATGTTTTTAATGGCACATAATCATTTTTCAGAAGTCATTTGATGCTACTAATCATCACTGTGATATGCCACGACGGGATGTGTAATGACATGCTGAACAGGAAAAATGGCACTCGGATACTTGATTCTTCCCAGTGTAATCTGTATTTTACCACATCTCTCTGCCTAATGATACTTATAGCTGTTAATAAATGACTACTTAGGCACTTTCTTTTTTTTTTTTCTTCAGTGGGCGATAAAATAATTTTGGATTAAAATATAGGAATGGGAAAGGGAAGCGGTGGCTCAAGCGTTTCCTCGGCTGCTGGAAGGGAGTGTGCGGGAAGCAAACGGCCCCGGGGCTCACGTGGTGGCAAGTCCGTAGAAGACAGCTTTCCCTGCTCATAACTTTTTAGGCTCTTGGTTAAATTAACAAGTGTTTAAAAAAAAGTTAAAATAAAACATTTTTAAATGAAATTTTCTCACTGCAGTAAGAGGATCCTCCTGGCCCGGTGCCCAGCGTCTTCAGGATGAATTAGCTTGCAGTTCCTCATGCTCTAATTCATTTTATTGCTTAATTAAAGGGATGCTGGCAATTTTTTTAAAAAATATGCTTTTTCTTAAACAACACTTTTCCTTCCCTGGGCTGCTAAAAGCCAGTGATCATGGAAAGGGAATGAACTTGGAGCATCATGCGTGCCCTTTGCACCAGGACCTTCTTCCTTGCCTGCTCTTTGAAGCCTGCTAGATGCCACCATGGAGGGAAGAGCCCAGGTTCAAGGAGGGTCCAGCAGCTCTGAGCTGTGGAGGAAGAGGAGGAGGATGGGGATGGAGGAGCGTGGCCCACTGGCACCCCTCCATGGGTCCTGGGGTGCAGGGCTGTGGGGTGCAGCGCCCTGTTTTCCCCCCAGGGCGCCAGCCGCCGCGGAGCGAGTTTGGCTCCTTCCTCCCCGTCAGCACCAGGTCGCACGTCTCTGCCCAGACTTGTGAGGAAAAAAAAATTGCTTTTGCTTACATTTTTAATCTGTGTGTAATTATCCGCTGGGCTCCTTGGGAGAATGCTAACCAGTGGCGCAGCCTCCCCACCGGGCAGCCTGGTGCCTGCAGCCCTCCGGCACGGCTCGTGGGCACGGCACGCTGTGCCGGCTCTGCTGGGCAGGGACAACCCACCCATCACCTCCCAACAGTGGCGAATTTCCAGGCATGGCTCAGCTGACATCCAAAATCATGGCACTTCCCCTCCCCTCCCCTCCCATGCCCTCCTCTCCCACCCCATCCCATCCCACCCCACCCCATCCCATCCCACCCCATCCCATCCCATCCCATCCCACACCTCTCTGTCCCGGCTCCTCCAGCAGCGAAGCAGCCGCGCCGCTCTCCTCTTACCCGGTGCACGTCCCACGCGTGCCTGCCTGGGGGTTTGGGGCTCCCCTCTCAACGGCCATGTCCATCCCTGACACCCGGCTCCGGCAGTCCTGTGGTCCCAGCCGGTGACTTTTTCCCTTCTGGAGGGAATAACCCTGCCAGCGCCGCTGCCTCTTCCTCTTGTCCCTCACCTTATTACTGGCTGCTTTTCCGCACAGTCCCACTTAATGTGGGAATTGGGGTTTGCAAAGCCGTTGTACACAATGACTCCTAATGTCCTGGGAAAGTAAATGGAGGACGAGACCTAGAAAAAGCTGCCAATTACTTAAAGAATATAGACACGGCAACACCATTAATGTAATGGCGAGGAACGGTTCCAGGGCTGCTCGCGTCGCACCGCTCAATACCGCAATTAATGTCGCAGAGTTGACTTGAGCTGCAGCCTCCTCTCGCCGAGCACGAGATGGGTGCGAGCCATTAACCTCCCCCCAGCCAAGGTGTTCCAGCTCCCACGGTCGCCTTAATTAGTCTCCAAGGTAATACGACAAAAGCCTCTTGCCGAGGATGATGCGCCGGCACTGCCGTGGAAATGGAGCTGCTCGGAAGCGGGTGTGCGGCAGGGAGGGGAGCAGGCGGGGAAGCGTGGCTGTGCACGTGTGTGCACGCATGTGCGTGTGTGTGCACGCGTGTGCACGCCTGTGCAGAGCCAGAGAGCAACGTGCAAAGTGCAAAGCGAGGAGGGTGGAGGCTGCCGTCCCCGGAGAGGTGACCCCGGTGCTCTGGCCTCACAGCGGCGGCACAGCGTTGGTGGCAGCTCTGCAGCCCCAGCCCTTGCTCGGGGCTGGTGGTATGCGGGGGTCGGAGGGAGGGAACCCCACCAGGCTGCAGCCCCCGGCCGGTGGCGCGCGACCCTCCGTGCCAGGCCCTTTGCCGAACGGCGTGACGTCACCTCGGATGGGGAGCAGCGTTGCGTTTGCATTGCGCAGGGCTGAGTAGGTAAAGGTGCTAATAAGACAGAGCACTAATTAATTGCAGCACCGGCTGACAGAATAGCCCTCAGCCGGGTGCCGGCTGTCACACCGAACGGCAGCCGTGACACTGCCAGGTCATTAGGAGTTTGCGTGTGAGCTCGCTAACAAACCCGGGGGCTGAGGTTTGCAAAGCCAAAGCTGTGCCGCGCACCCCTCGCCTCTCCTCTGCCGCATCCGGGAGCCGGCACGGGGACGTACCAGCCCCAGTGCCGGCCTGGCTGGGACGCCCTGCTCGGGCAGGCGGCCAGGGAGCCGCGGTGCAATGGTACCTCCAAGGCTGTAAATGTTATAACGTGAAGCTCCTTTTCTTCTTCTTCTTCTTTTTTTTTTTTTCCCCTCCTCCAAACCAGCAAATCAATTTGATGGCGGCAGGAGCGAGGCCCTTTACAGCTTGTGCGATTTACGTGGAGTCACCCGGTCCCCTCTATCCATCATCCTTAATTAATTAGAATGTAATTACTTATGGATTCCCTCTTTCATTATTCACGGCCCCCGGTGCACAGGGTAAGGATTCCCTGTCCCTCCGGTGTTTTCCCGTCTGGAGCAGGACGCTCAGGAGAGCTCCCAGGCAAAGCCCGGCCTCGGGGTGCATCTGTCCTGGTGAGCCCAGCTCTCTGCCGCCATGGCCAGCGGCGAAGGCTGCGGGTTGGCAAAGCGGGCAGCAAATTCCCCAGCTCTGGCTGTAATCGCTGCTGCTGGCTGCCCAAGCACCAGCCCTGCCAAGGGGCACGAAATTAGTTGAGACTTCAAAGCACGGTGAAAACGGCAAGTTCAGGAGGGCAGGGAGAGCGGGGTGGCGAGGAGGGTGCAGGATGGGGGTGAGGGAGGGTCTGGGACCATGGGGGCACCTGGCCGCGCATCCCGGGTGCCTCTGCCCGGCATCGCCCGTCTCGCTCCATCAGCAGAGACGGTGGCGGGGCGAGGGGATGACCTGGGGGACCCCCCCTGGACCACACACCGACCCGGGCAGGCAGAGCTTGCCCTCCCGCCCCAGCGCTTCGCCCTGGCTCCCCTCCCTGACTCTGCCATTAGAGCTCCCTGGGAGTTCTTTTTCCTTTATATAAAGAAAAAGGACAACGTGGTCATGTTCCTCTCTCCCGGTCATTCGGGCTTGAATTATTTCATCAATCACAGAGCAGCACCGGAGCTGGCAGGAGCCAGGCAGGCTGCAAGGGGGAGGCGAGGAAACCTGCCTTGCTCTGCTGGCGTGAGAGGGACAGATCCAGCCCCAGCATCCCACTCATATGGGATCGCGCCAGGCAAACCTCCCAAAAACCTTGCAAGGGCCTGAGCATCCCAGCCCACATCCGCAGTGGACCCGAGATGGGGCTCCGGTGCCGCATGCCTGCATCCCGATGGCATTGCCAGGTCCTCTCCCAAAATGCATGGCCATCACCCGGGATGGTACCCGCCACCCATCACTAGGCCGCTGCGGCACGTAGGAAATGTCCTTGCTGTTTGGTAAATACCTCCTTTTAACCTTTAAGCTTGTTTCTTCCCCCTTCTTTCTCCATTACAGGCGATTTGGCAATGCAAATGTTGTCGCTGGCAATTACCTGTACATCCCGTAAGTCCCCAAACGAAGCCAACCCCAGCCGAAGCCCCAGCAGCGCGGGACTGCGCCAGGATTATTCCCGGAGCCTGGGCAATGCGCTGAACGTGCTGGCAAGCTGGCAGAGCCCCCGCTGCCTTTCGGCTGCGAGCTAATGAATATCCCAGCGGATCGAGGGGAAATACGGCTTTTCTGTCGTCGCGGTGCCCGGCTCGGCGAAGCGCCATGGAGTGCTGCTGAATCGCATCCAGCGGCCTCGCCATCTGCTCCGCGCTGGAAACATGTGGGTACAAAGTGAGTGTCACTTGTGCTAATTCTGGAAGACGGTGGCGACTGGTTTAATGTCCTTTGAAGAGCCGGCACGCAGCAGCCGGCCCCGCGGCCCTGCCTCCCCCTTCCCACCCCAAAAAGCGGGTGCTGCTGCCCCGGCGCATCTCTGCAGCCCCGTGCTGGGGCACCCCACTCCTTCCCCTGCACCCCATGGGGACGTGCCACTGTCCCCACCAGCCGGCAGCACGGTGGCACAGGCGCAAGGGCGCGGGGCATCATCAGGCTGTGTTTGAAAACATCTTTCCTATTGTTAAAAGTTTAGACACAGAATCTTTTCAGCTCTGTTGTGTTTTTTTTGTGTTATTTTAAAAAAACCCCTGTTTGTAGCAGTGTTGTGATTACCCAGCGGGTTCCCTCTCCCTTGGGAAAGCAGCGGGGAGGGACACAGCAGGAGAGGGTCCCCAAGCCACCGTGGGGATGGGGACAGGGACATCCTTGGAACCTGCTGTGCTCCGCCACGTAGGACCCGATCTGCGACCAGAGACGCAAAGGTTGGAGGGCGGCAGTAACTCCAGTGAAAAGCCCTAATAAATCATGGTGACACGATTACACGGGGCCACGCCACGTCTCAGCAGCCACCTAATTAAAAACTGGACTAAAACAAGGCAAGAAAATAACTTAATTTGGGTGTTATTTGCCTTGCTAATGTGGTGGCAGTTTTCTGTGTTGGGCGAGTGTTCATAAAATCTTAATTAGGTTTCACGTTTGGAGTGGGGACGGGTACAAGCCTCTGCCTTAATGGCCTTGCACGCTGGGGATGCTGCGGCTCCGTGCGTGCCCTGCAGTTGCAGAGGGATGGCTGATGGCTTCTCTGGCCAGGGTTTCCCCCCCCCCCTTCTTCTTTTTATTTTTGTTCTTCTTTTCTTTTTAATCAAAACTTCAAATTGGACTCCAAGCAGCTATTTATAAAGCTGTCGGGGAGCCTGGCATCTCACTATCAGATTTGTAGTGAATGAGTTGCTAACAGCTCTCGCTGAACGGGCAGGTGGAGCTGGCACAGGGCTTGGGGACGTCATGGCACAGGGCTCGGGGACGTCACGGCACAGGGCTCGGGGATATCATGGCACAGGGCTTGGGGACGTCATGGCACAGGGCTCGGGGACGTCACGGCACAGGGCTCGGGGATATCATGGCACAGGGCTTGGGGACGTCATGGCACAGGGCTCGGGGACGTCACGGCACAGGGCTCGGGGATATCATGGCACAGGGCTTGGGGACGTCATGGCACAGGGCTCGGGGACGTCACGGCACAGGGCTCGGGGATATCATGGCACAGGGCTTGGGGACATCATGGCACAGGGCTCGGGGACATCACGGCACAGGGCTCGGGGATATCATGGCACAGGGCTCGGGGATGTCATGGCACAGGGCTCGGGGATGTTATGGCACAGGGCTCGGGAATATCATGGCACAGGGCTTGGGGACATCACAGTGCAGGGCTCGGGGATGTCACAGCACAGAGCTTTGGGACATCGTGGCACAGGGCTCGGGGATGTCATGGCACAGGGCTCGGGGATGTTATGGCACAGGGCTCGGGGATGTCATGGCACAGGGCTTGGGGACGTCACGGCACAGGGCTCAGGGACGTCATGGCACAGGGCTTGGGGACATCACAGCACAGGTTCAGGGATGTCATGGCACGGGGCTTGGGGACATCGTGGCACAAGGTTTGGGGACATCATGGTGCAGGGCTTGGGAACATCGCGGCACAGGGCTCAGGGACTTCGCATCCCGGGAAAGGCTTCGGTAAACAGCTCTGCCATTGCGGGTCGGGGGCTCCCACCACCCAGCCCCGCGGCAGCCCGTGGGCCCGCGGCGTGGCTCTCGCCCCTGCACGCTGTGGGGCTGTGGACGCCTGCCAGGGGTAGCGAGGGGGGTCCCGACCCTCAGCCGCCCCAAAACACCCCGTGCAGCAGAAACGGCTGAAGTGCCCTGTCCGGCCCTACGTGGAGAAATGATTTAGACAGTTGTATTAAAATGCAAATTTCTGCCTGGCTTGCTAGTTTATCATCTGACTTGTTATACAATTTGCCAGTTATAGAAGAAAAATTACCATAATGGGCCCCTGGGGAATGGTTGTAAAAAGGATACCAAACATTACTTATCAGCCCATTCCGCTACAATTATCTAGTGCTTTTCTTCTCCCCCCTCAGCCCCAAGGAAAATTAAACCATCAATAGGAGTCAGGGAGCCGGAGGGAGCGATCGTGGCAGCAGCAGAGCTGCCGGTATGCTGGTGTGCGTGTCCCCGGTGCCTTCACACCGCCCCCCGCCTCGCATCTCACCGTGTCCCCCCAGTAAAGCTTCTTAATCATCCGGGGAAGCGGAGGTTAAACACATCCAGCCCTCCTCAAAGGGCTGGCGCGGAAAGACGTGTGAGTCTGTCTCCGGAGGAGCGGAGAAGAGAGATGGGGAAAAGGACGGCCTTTCTCCAGCAAGAACAAGAAATCCTTTAATGTAGCTCTAGAAAGGGAATTAAAGTCTCCTCGTTTATTCCGGGGAGGCAATTTAGCCCTGCCCTTCTGAACTCCATTTTGCTGTAAGTGCTTTGGCATCGCCTGGGCACCTTTGGAGAGGCGAGCGCTGGGGACGGCGGGCAGAGCCAGCCGCTCGCTGCCTGCTGCCGCCTCTGCCACCGGCTGGGGCATCTCCTGGCATGTCCCAGCATCTCCTGACATCTCTCAGCATCTCCCAGCATCTCCTGGCACATCCCAGCTTCTCCCAGCATCTCTCAGCATCTCCCAGCACCTCTCAGTATGTCTCAGCATCTCCTGGCATCTCACAGCATCTCCCAGGGGTACCAGGACGATTCCCCACAGCCCAGCAATGCCCGGGTAGGGCCCCAGGGCTTCCCCCGACCTCAGTTTAGAAGCGGTTTAGATACGGGGTGCAGGGGAGGTGGCTTCTTTTTGGATGGCTGACGACCCCCCTGGGCATTGGCAGCTCTCCGAGTGGTCGGTGCCATCCTCAGCCCCATGCCATGTGTGCGTGGCACCATGCGGCCGCCAGCTGCTGATCCCAACCAGCAGCTCCGGAAAGTCTCCAGGAATTGTCCTCAAACTTGGGTGATTTTCTGCCAGTTTGGAGCTGAGCCACGAGCGTGAGATTTGAGGCACTTGAACACGCAATTTTCCATGCAGATCATTTCCTAATTAAACCACATCCCAAGCGACTGAGTGCGAGCTGGGAGCGCTGGCGAAGGCGCCAGCTCCCAGGGATGCAAACTGGCAGAGGCTCGTGCCGAGCGGCATGCGTGGGTGGCTCCCCCCTCAGCCCCCCGCTGCCCCCCACCAAGCCTGGAGCCGGTCCAGGCTCCGTGATGGAAAACTGGGATCCGGCAGCCGTGCCCGTGCGAGGAGCAGGCAGGCGGCTGGCGGAGCCTGTGGATGAAGTAGAGCCGGCCCCAAGCCCTCCCACAGCTGGAAAATCCTCTCCGCTTGCCCGTTACTGCCGGTCGCTTCCTCTGGGAGCATCATCTGCTGCTCGGGGAGGGCAACGCGGAGCCGCAGTGGAAATTAAGCCAGGATGCGCAGAAAGATGGATGAGCCCATGCACACACCCGGGGGAGGCGGAGGAGCTTTATTAACCCTGTTTTCATGCACGGGGTGGCTGAGCTGGCGTCCCCCGGCATGGCGGGTGCCTGCCTCCCTGGCTGTGCTGGCGGGGGGAGTGGAGGGAGGGGGGCTCTGCCGGGCTGTGTGCCCGCGGTGGGGGCTCCGTGCCCGCAAGTGTCCCTTGGGAGCTGCAGCAGGTTCAAAGGGGAGCAGGCGGCTCGCGGAGGATGGGGGTGGCGGTGGGGCAATGGGATGCAAGGGGGGAGCCCCCCACATCAGCTCGGGGCTCCCTGGGGCATTTTCAGGGCGGATTGTGGTTTGTCGCCCCTGAGCCGCTGGGGCCGTGCTCTAACTGGCCACACAACATTAGCCTCCCATCACAGAGTGATGTACCGGAAAACAACATATTCCCTCGGCAGCGGCGTGTTCCAGATGATGGGGAAGGTGGCCAGGGACTGTCAGGATGCAGGCTTATGTTTCATGGGTGCCCTGGTCCCCCCCAGCCCTGCTCCTTTTTGGGGGACGATGGCATGGCTGCAAGCCCCAGCCATCCCCATCCCCTGCCCCACGTGTGGCCAACCCAAGGTCCTTGGAGCCACAGCCCCACAGACCGCTGCACGGGTCTCCCCCTCCCACCCCATCCCTGCCCAAGCCAGCCCGGGGGCCATGGCATGACCCCAGCTGTGGCTGGGACACGTCCCTGCTGGGGAGGCCACCAAGCTACCACGTCCCTACCTCCAGAGAGAGGGTAGGGGCAGGGGGCGGGTGAGGGACACCATGTCCCCAGGCTGCGAGGAGCATCATCTGCAGCTGATGCCACCGAGACAGGCGCTACGGAGGAAGGGTCTGCACGGGAGGAGTATTTTTAGCTTTCTCATTAACTGAGTGCTTTCAAATTAGCCTTCTATTAACCTCAAAGTAAAATGAAAGCGTTGGAAAGAAAGCGGGTTTTTTCCCCCCCTTCCCTTTCAGGGCTTAAGTCTCCTGCAGAATATCAAGGTTTTCGTGATTAACGTCACATTTGCCTTGAAGC
Organism: Aptenodytes patagonicus; assembly: GCF_965638725.1. Lineage (NCBI taxonomy): Eukaryota > Metazoa > Chordata > Aves > Sphenisciformes > Spheniscidae > Aptenodytes > Aptenodytes patagonicus. The sequence goes on along the minus strand of NC_134964.1, from coordinate 6,624,381 downwards.
TCTAATGGACTGGAGTTGTGTAATATTTAACGTCTGGGGAATAACTGGGCCGGTGTCAGCCAGGACCGAGGTAGCGCCTGCCCGCCTGTGAACCCCTGCCGAGCTCCTGCCTGCGCGGGCAGGAGGGCAGCGGAGGAACCCGGGCGGGAGCCGATGCTGCCGGCCCTGCGCTCTCCATGCACCCCGGGGTGCCTGTGGCCAGGGAGACCCCTATTTAATTAACCCCTTGCTAAAAACGCCGGACAGGTGACTTCCTCCCTGCTAGGCAGCTCCTTTGCAGGGGCGGACAGACAGACAGAGAGACAGCAGCCCCAGGCTCCCGCTTTCCCAGCCCCCAGGTTCTGCCATGGCTCAGAGAAGTGTTTCCCTCCCGGCAGCACTCACTCGAAGCCGCCCAGATGTGTCCCCGCCGCTGCGGCGTGGGAGCTGCTGCACTCATGACTCTCTCCATCCCGTTGCCGGGTTTTTTTGCCGGGGTTCCCCGCGGTCAGAGGGGCGGCTCGCCGCATCCCAGCCAGCAGCCCGGGCTGCTGCCCCTGACGTGTGCTGCTGGGTTTTCGGGGTGCACACAGCCAGTCTGTGGCTAGAAACCCTGTCCGGCCGCTTGCAGCCTTGGGAGAGATGGTTTTACACCTGTTTGACTCCATTTTTGCTGTTCTCCAGCATGTCCCTGGGGGGGGACGGGTTGGAGATGGAAGGGAGATGGAGATGGAGGAGGGATGGAGGCGGAGGAGGGATGGAGATGGAAGGGGGATGGAGATGGAGGAGGGATGGAGGCAGAGGAGGGATGGAGCAGAGCCTGGGGCAGGTCCGGCACCATGTACAGCCTCTCCTGGTCCTCTCTGCGCCCTGCCACGTGTGGGGCTGCTCCGAGCTCGGGGGACCGTCCCCAGCCCCGAAACCACCTACAGAGCCAGACCAGGCAGAGGCAGGATGGGAGGTGAGAGACTGGAGACCCACGGCACTGGGGTGCTACAGCTCCCGCCCAGCCCTACGGGGTCCCCAAAATCATCCCTGTCCCCTGGCACACCAGGACCAAGCACGTCCCTGAGCCGCCTCTGATCAAAAGAGACAGAAACGTGTGTGCAGAGACTCCCTAAACAACCCCCCCACACCCACCCAGGGCTGATTTCCATTAAGTGGAAAGCAGAAATAACAGGAACATCAAAGGGAAATTGGAAAGACAGGAGAAAAAAATTGGGACAGAGGAGCAGGGGTGGGGGAGACGGAGGAGAAGAAAGGGAAGAAACTGCACTGAGCCGGCGTCTGTCCTGCAAATTGGAAGTGCTGCTCGGAGGTGTCCACGGGCGACCTGCCAAATCAATTGATTTCATCTGTGGGCAGAGATGCCTTTTTTTATTTCACACCAATTTTCACGGCCAGCATTAGATAAAAATGGCAGAGACGCCGGGAAGAGAGCGCGGCGGCGAGGGGGGAGCGGGGGGGACGGGCAGATGACAAAAAGAGATTGAGGGGAGGAAAGAGTGGAGGCAGCGCTGCCGCCGAGATGTGCCTGGGGATGGTCCCCCGCTGTCCCCCACTGTCCCCCGCTGTCCCCTGCTGTCCCCTGCTGCCCTGCCACGTCTAGCCTGCAGCCTCGGTCCTCCCCCACATCCTCCTGGGGATCTGGGGCTGGGCATTTGCATCCCCTTCCCCACGCAGGACAGGGGAATGAGGGGAACCTCTAAATCCTGGCAGTTTTCCGGAGGTGCGGTGGGAGCCATCCCTGTGCTATACCCGCCTGCTCCGGCACGCTGTGGCTCCGTCCTGGTGCTGGCGAGCTGGAGAGCTCAGGCAGAGAAAAATACCCGCTGACATCAAGGTTATGTAGTCCTGGGCTGACAAGATGGATTATCTCCTGTAATCCATCATCTCCCTGGCTCCTATTGCATTTTTCCTTTTGCTCTTTTTCTTCCTCCCTTTCTTTCCTCTCTTTTTTTTTCAAACAGAAAACATTTTTAGCAACCGTAATAGCCACTGGGAGCTGCTGTAAAGCAAGCACGGGAATCTATCATTTTTATTTGGCTGGGTCTGATAATAAGTAAGCTCGGGCCATAAATCCTACGACCCTGAGAATTAAATAATAACAATAATAATACTAATGAAATCCCAGGTAACTTCCCATTTGGAGCAGCCCCTCTCCCGTTTTGGCCGGTGGAAAAGGGCCGTGATTTTTCCCAGTAATTAGGGCCGTGATGAGCTCCCATGGAAACGGATGAGGGGGTGGCCGGGGGGTTTGCCTTCCCCCTGCCCTTCCCTGGCCCCCGCAGCTGCTCCTGCTGGGAACACTGGCAGCTCGGTGGCAAATCGCTGCTAGCAGCGATGATGCTCAGGGCTGTGGTGATGGTGCCAGCCTTGGCAGGGGGGATTTGCCGCCAGCCTTTCACTCTGGAAGTGTTTCATTTTGACATTTCCCGAAGAAAAATCCCTGACTTTTTGTCACACGGTGGCATTTTTCTTTTAAAGCCAATATATCAAACCTGTAACAAAAGCCTGGCGACTGGGAGTCAAAACATTTTCTCTGTGTTGAGCGAAGCACCTTGGGTTTGTGCCAAGATGCTCCTCGCTCCTGCTGCTGCTGCATCCCCCGAGTTCCCCCTTTCCTCCCCTCTTCCCACGGCTCGTGGTCCTCGTGGCTAGTGGTCCTGGGGCAATGCTGGCCACGTCGCCGGGCACGGGCACGCTGGGCTCGGCACTGTTGGGGCAGATCCCCGACAGTTGGACTTGGACTTCGTGATCCTTACGCGTCCCTTCCAACTTGGGATATTCTGTGATCCCGTGTGCAGCCTCATCGCACGCAGCCGGGACACAGAGAGGCCAGCGGCCGGAGCCAGCCTGGCAGCGCGAATAACTAAGGGGGAAAGTCAACCTATCGCTTTAATACGGGAATAATTCTGTCAGCGTGAATCTGACTGTCAGCAGCTCTTACTAAATGCAGGAGCGGCAGCTATTAGCGGCACAGGGCATCTCCGATGGGGCAGGGGTGGCTCATCCCTCCTGGAGCGGAGGGAAAGGTGTAGGCACGAGCCGGCGAGGCAGCCCCCGGTGCGGGAGAGCATGACCGAGCTGTCCGGAGCCCGGCCCGGCCCGGCCCGGGGACATGCCGGAGGGGTCTGATGGGGATGGGAGGACGAGTGGCGTGGGGGGTGGCATGGTGGTGGCATAGGGGTGGCACGGCGGTGGCACAGCAGCAGCGTGGTGGCTGAACTCTGGGACCGTGCCCTAATGAGACTGAAATGAGTTTCAGGGAACTTTTGCAGAGGAAAATGCAAATTTTGGGAACATGGAAGTTTTCCTTTCACCCGACGTCTGCTGCTGTGGGAGTGACACCAGCACTGAGGCTGCCAGTGAGCAGTGGTGGAGGCACAGGCCCTGCCAGAGGGGTTTTAATCCACCACAGATTATTTGGCTGGAAGAAGGTCTCCAGGGGCTGAAACCGCATGGGGATCGTGGTGTCATGTCGGCCCCGTGTCTCCCTAGGGCTGGCCGGGGAGCCCCAGCAGCCCAGGTACCGGCAGCTGCTGCCTGCGATGGTTGGACTCGCTCTTCGGTCCCTGCTGCTCCTCTCTGCCACTGAAGCTATTAAAAATCTAACAAACACGCTAAATTAAATAGTGATTTTGCACATATTAAATGAACTTCCCCGCAGCAGGCCGGGAGGTTGCCGAAGCCCCGTGATGAGCGTGCCTGGGCTGCAGCGACGGAGCCTTTCGGGGCTGCGGGGAGGATGCACATCCCTGCTGAGCAGCCTTTTTAGGGCCGAGCATCCCCTCCTGCCCGGCTTCTGGCTCAGCTTGGGGCACTCCAGGACATCACCTGAGGGCTGTGCTGGGGCTGGCAGGCTTGGGATTTCCCCCATATGCCTCTGCTCCCTGGTGCAGGGGGCCGGGGGCTTGCGGCAGCCTGGGGAGCAGAGGGCTTTGCTGCAGGTTTTGGGGTGCCAGGGCATTCACCCCCCTCCAGGGGAGCCGTTCCCACCTGGCCCCCATTGGGACTGTCGCTCTGTCCATCCCCGGAGGTGCTGCAGCCCACGGGGTACCCAGCAGAGCCGCGAGCGCTCCCCATTAATAATTTACAGCTTCTAATGAGTTGTCAGACAGTCGGTGGGTTGCAATTATCATTGAACCCTCGGGCTGGAGGCATCGCCTCGCTCGGCTGGGCTGGCAGAGCCCCGAAGCCTGGGCTGTGCGCAGGCGTCACCCCGGTTCACCGAGCAGGGGCAGGAGCACGCGTGCCCGTCCTCTGCTGGGACCTGGGCTTAATTAATCTTCTGTCGAGCAGAGAAGTGGTAATGGTCCCGGAGGAAGCCAGCGAGATGATTGTGCTGGAGTGAGACAAAAGAGAACAGTTAGACTGTGACAGCTGATATTAAAATGACTACAACTCACTTCATCCCCCCAGTCAATGCATTATATTCCTTATAAATAATGGGTTACTCCAGGTTAACTGTCTGTTGCTGCATTCCAATTGTTGATATTTAATTAGCTCTAAAATTAAAGTGTTCTTTTATTGCCCTGCCATTAGAACTACTTTATTTCTAATTGATTGAGATTAAAGTGTCTCCTCTCCTCACCATCCCGGCTCCCCGGTGCCGGAGGAGGGCGTGGGGCTGGGGGCAGGTTTGGTGGCAGCGTGTGACACCGGGAGGTGTGACGGAGGAGTGGAGCCCCGGCCATGGCATGGTGCCAGCGAGGGGCTGCATCCCCAGGGCGCCGGGGTCTGCACCGGGTCCTGGTCCCCAGGGAGTGTTGGGGGATGCTGTTTCCCCTTCCCTGCTGCCTCCACGGAGAGCTGGAGAGGTTCCCGGTGCCGGATCCTGCCTCTGCACCGGCTGCAGAGCTCAGTCCTCGCTGCAATCATCAACAAGTTAATGGGCATCCCTTTTCCCCGTCCGTCGGTATAAATGCATCCTGACGGGCAGGCTGCGGGCAGGGGCCGGCAGGGCTCAGGGTCTCACCGTGTCCACGATACCTCACCCCCATTGCCTTCGTTGAAAATCACCCCAAAAAGCTAATCCCGGAGTGAGCTGAGGAGGGGTGTGGTACCAGAGCCAGAGAGCCTTTGCCGATGGGGCACCGTGGTGCCCATGTGCCAGGACAGGAGCTGCTTCCCACGTCTCAATAACGGGAGAAATTATGACCCATCTGATCAGCCTGAGATGAAATTTAACAGCCTGAGGTGGGCATCAGGCGCTGTTAAAAAAAACCCATCTTGCTCCAAGCTTAAAAGGCTCTTTAAAAAGCTAATGTATAATTTAACCAGAGCAATTTAAAGCAGACATCCTCCCGGGGACGGCGGGCAGGCGCAGAGGGGCCCAGGACTCGCGGGCGGCCGTGGGAAACACTTATCCCCGTCGCTGCGGAGGGATGCTCGCTGCCCCCCCCAGCATCCCAAATCTCCCTCCGGAGAGTGGCCAGGGAGGAGCAGGGACCTGCCTGTTGCTCCGGCGCATCCATAACGGCAGCGGGAGGTGAGGTTTATTGGCAGGGCCATGCTCCGCGCCCAAGGTAAAACCAACGTCAAGCTGCAACAGCGGAAGATTGACTGCGGCTGTCAGCAGCGATACGGGGACCTGCTGCAGCCGCCGGATCTGCGTGCGAGCAGCCGCCCCGGGTATTAATCTGGTGGGCTGTCAGGAGCGTGCGGTACAGATGGTGTCGGGCACTAATGCTTTACAAAGGTCTCTGGCCGGCTGGGAGGGAAGGGAGCTGGGATCCAGAGGCTCCTGTCCGTGGGATCTCCCGTGAGCGCCTGAGGAGGAGGGTGGGCTGCCCTGCACTGCAATGCTGCAGCCGATGCGGTCCCCAGCCCCCTGCCCCGGGAGCTTACCTCCTGCAGCAGCACCAGGGCAGGATGAAGCCCTGCATGGAGCTGGTTTGGGAGAAACACTGTCTGCATCTCTGGCTGAGCACCCCTCGTCGCCACCCATCCCCTCCCCGGGTCCCCATCACGTCCGGCCCCAGATGAGCTCTGGGAGATCAAACAGATCGTGCCCTGCGTAAAAATGTGCCTGTCTTAGCAGAAAAGCAATGGAGCCGTGTTACGGGTGGGCGGAGGCTGGTGCTTGGGGTGTAACCTGGGTACCCCACGGCGAACTGTAGCCACCGCCTGCCCGGCTAAATGAATGAATGTGGTGAAGGAATGCATTTGCATAAATCGGAATAAATTAGGACTTTTTGTCCAGGCCAGCTACTTGGCAACCCCCTCACCGGGGGGAATAGGGAAGAGGAATAAACATGATGGAAGAGGAGATTTGGGGTGGATCCATGCGGTTTGCCTTCCCGAGCTCTCTCATGGCGCTCTGCAGAAAGGACACGTGTACTGCCGGGCGGGTTGTGCCGGCACGGGCACCTATCAGATGGGAAGGAGCCGCTGGAATTGGGGCTGTCAGGGTGGGCGAGGGGTCCCTGCAGCTCCCAGGGGTCCGGGTAGCACCTCCCACCACCCCGAAAGGCCACGCAGCTCCTCTGCCAGCTTGGCGGAGCCGGGGACCCGTCTCTTTGCCGAGCAGCCGGTGTGACATTTAGGTAAATGCTAGAGCCATTTGTAAGTGTTTGTTTCCGTGGGTGCCCCATCCATTATGCCACAGCTATTTGCTGAACAGCCCGGTGCACTCCCTTGGCTCCCAGATAAGCTCTTTAGCAGCAGGCAGAGCACGCTGGCAGGGTTTGGCCGTGTAAAAACTCATCAGCAAAAGTGTCCCCCAGCAAAGAATACGAGGCGTGGTTATTTTTTCGGGCTGCCCATGGTGGCTCAGACCCTTCAGTGAGGTCCCTGACGCATCCGACCGGGGAGTAGGAATTTGGAGGACCGAGGCTGTACAACCCACGGCTCCCCCCGACAGCCCCAGTGCTGCCTGCATGGAGATTAATGCCGGGACCGTGAAGCTTGCCGGGGCGGCGAGGGGACCGCCGGGGACAGCCACCCCTGCCCCATAATGTTGCCCGGGGCCGGCAGCCGGCGGTCAGCAGGAACGCACGCAGCCGAGCTCAGGCCATTTTTCTGACAAATCGTGACTTTTAAGGAAAACAAGGTTCTTGGCTCTCTTTACAAATTTCCCTATGTCTGCACTTGCAGCCATGCCTTAGCTTTTCACCTCTCATGGGGGAGACGAGGGGAAGGGGCTTGGCTGTGACCAGCCCCACTGACCCCAACAGGGGCAAAACCCACAGAACTCCCTAAGGGAGGCAGCCGGATGCGAGTCCCCCGGGAGCGAAGGCGGCAGCAGCAGCGTTACACGCAGAGCTGCACTTTAATTCAGCTAAAAGACTGCTGTACAGCTAAATTCTGCCCGCAAAGGCTTTAGGAAACAGTTTGTTCCAGTTTGCTTCACGGCACGCGGGGAGAGGGCTCCGGCTGTGGGCTCAGCAGCCAGACCCTGGCCAGCCCCACGGCCACCGACGGGGCATGGCTGGACCCGAGCTGGGGGCCACCGGTCCCGCATCCATCTCTGCCCCTGGCGCGAGGACCACGGTATGCAAGTGAAATTCACGGTGCCTCTTTCATGTCAGAGTATCGCCAAAGCACTTGGGAGAGTTAATAATAGAATAGCAGTGAATTAAACAATGAATAATGGAGAAGGGTAATAGAAATAATAAATAATATATTTACAGACTTGCAGTCCTGCCCCAGCTGGCTCCCAGGGATGGGGCTAGCAAGTCTCCATGGCCATGAGCATGGCCGGTGACACACCGTGGCTCGGTGCAGCTTGGCAAAGCCAACCTTTGCCGGAGGGCGCCAGGCCCCACGCCGTCCCCGTGGCTGGGGGGCACCGGTGAATGGCACGGAGGCGTAATTGGGCAGCGGCTCCCAAACGCAGTGGATTAATGCTCCTGAATGGGGCTTGCACAACAGAAAGCCTCTTGCTGAGCCATCTTTTCATGCTCCCTGGCTCCTAAACAACTCGATCGCACTTGACTGTAAACCGAAAACGTTTTAATGGTGGTTTATTTTCAAAGCAACACATGCAATAGCAAGGACTGCTTTTCCTCGCCGTGGATAGCTGGCGCGGGCTCAACGTACCGGGGGAGCGAGGGAGAGGAGGGCACGGGGGGGGCAGCGGGGTGAACACGGGGGTCCCCTCGCCCATCCCAAGCCTGGTAGTGGGCTGCCAGCGGCATGTGGCAGGTGTGGGGCGGCGGGAGGGTGGTGATTGCCGGGACCCCCTCGCCGGCATGCTCTGCACGCTCCCCAGCTGCTCCTGCGCGCCGGCTGCCAGCTGCCGCCGAATCGATGCCGGGGCAGGCATGTCGGTTTGCCGGAGAGGCGGGTTATGGCTCTGGCTGCCAGCACAGGGCTTGTGCATGGGAAACCTAATGAACATCCAGGGCTGTGCTGGGGGGGCTGGCGCTGCTGGGGTTCCCCCCGGCCCCCATGGCAGAGCATCCCTGGGGGCTGGCAGGGCGCAGGGGCCACCGTCCCCGAGCAAGGCACGCAGGTGGCAGGCGGCAGCGGGGACAGCGGGGACTGCGGGGTCAGGCCCGGGGCAGTGATGGATGGGTCTCGGCCGGTAGCAGCGCGGGCGGGCGTCTCTGCCGGGCTCCTGTGTCTGCAGGCTGATTTATCACTCGCTGCGATAGCTCTGTAGGATCGAAGTCTGGATGAAAGCCAGAGGGAGAGTTTTCCTGGGTGCGAGTGTTTGGGAGCAGGCACACGGTTCTGGCATGGACCCCGGGGAACTGCACACACTCCGCACCGGGCACCCCGAAATATCAAGGTCCTTCTCGGGGAGGGGTTTCTGGCTCCCAGGATCATCAGGGCTGAAAACAGCCTGAGTCCTCGGGGTCTGGCCAAGGGCTTTGACCCCCGAAATGTCCCCCTGACCCCCCCGGGGTGGGCTCTGCCAGGTCCTGCCTGCTCCAAGTGAGGCCCCTGCCTGCACCAGCCCCCATATGCTGTGCATGTCCTTCCCCGGCACTGCGCGGGCTCTGCACCGTGTCATTAATATACTTGTCACAGGGCAAGTTGCAGGCGAGATAATGTTGATGTAGCCATTAGAGTGCAGGGAGAACAAGGCACGCTGCCGGTGCTGCGGCGCCGGGGGCCTTGTTCCCGCGTGGCAGACGTCAGTGACACCCCGACCAGGATCATCCCCCCGGCATCTCCTCTGGGTACCGCAAGCGCATGTTTCCCTGCATCGCCCCCCCCGGGACCAACACACAGTGCCACTGTCACCATCTTCCACCCCAAAAGAGCTCACCGTGCCAGGGAGGCACCACCTCCTCTGCCGGATCCTGTGCTACCTGGGAGAGGAGGGAAAAACGCCAGGAGCCCTTAAAATAACACACAACTGTTTAAGGATGTGAGATCTGTATTAAATCTTGGGGAAAAGGAGCAATTATCCTGTCAGAGAAGGTGATATAATTTTGGAGAGCTAGTTCCGCAGCTGTAATTTTTTCCCCACTGTTTCTCCCCCGGAGGGATTTAGTGGCCAATTATCCGTCGGATAGCGGGAAGGTGCTCGGTGGAGGCTCTGGGTGCCGTGCGCCACGCCGGCGAGGCAGCCTGGTGCCAGGGATGCAGGCAGCTGCCTGCCCCGCCGCAGCTCTGCTTTTCGAGGGCTTTTGCCCCAAACATCGGCTTTGCTGCTGGCTGCTGCCTGCAAACCTCTGCCCTGAGATCTGCAGCATCGTTGGCTGCGGTGGGGGGTGACACGGAGCCAGCGTTCCTCGGTGACAAGTGCCCAGGGCCAGCTTTGCCCTATGGGCAGGGGTGTTTTCGCTGCCTCAAGTAAACCCCCCGCGGATGCTGGGTGCACGAGCTGGTTTCCTGCCTGCTCCCAGTTCCCCTCTCCCCGGGGTGAACACAGGCCTGTGCTGCGGGAGGAGGCTCAGCAAGCCCAGGGCACCCAGCCGCTGCAGGGCGAGTGTCCGGGGAGATCCCGGGGCTCAGTCTCCCTCTGTGGAGCATGGAAGGGGGAGGCCGGAGTGCCCTCTCGCTCCGAGAGCTGGCTGGCACGGCTGCTGGCACTGGTGCGGGTGCTGGCACTGGTGCTGGTGCAGGCGCTGGTGCAGTTGCTGGCACTGGTGCGGGTGCTGGGACTGGTGCGGGTGCTGGCACTGGTGCTGGTGTGGGTGCTGGTGCAGTTGCTGGCACTGGTGCGGGTGCTGGTGCAGCTGCTGGCACTGGTGTGGACGTTGGCACTGCTGTGGGTGCTGGCGCTGGTGCGGATGTCGGCACTGGCACGGGTGCTGGTGTGGGTGCTGGCGCTGGCGGGCGCTGGCGGGCGGCAGGATGGGGAGGGTTAACGCTTCCAACCATCGGGCTGCTAGGGAACATAATTAAGTGCTAACTTGTCATTTTTTTTAATGAAGTACCGGAGCTGGAGATTTATAATTGTTAATGAGCCAGAATAATAATTAGTTGTTTTTTAATGAGGGCGATGATCACTCAGAGGGAGAGAGAGAGCCGGCCCTGCTTTGCCCTAATTTTTCTTCCGTGGTTGTGTGGTGTGTCCAACAGCCTGGGTTGTCCCTGTCCCCCAGCCGGTGGCAATGGCCCTGCCAGCTCTGTGCCCGTCCCTCAGAGCAGGGCCGCGACGCTGCGCCGAGTGCCACGGTACCTACCCAGGTACCGGCTTTCGCCAGCGGGAATATTTGGATGCCAAGGACATCTCTGCACAGTCACCTCTTGCCGGCACGTTTGCATCGCTTGGGAGCATGGTGGCCCCGGGGATCCCAGGGACAAGCCCCTGCACCCCGGGGTGTCTCTGTGTCCCCGCTGCCTCCCTGGGCTCCTTCTGTCCTTCCCACCCACTTCTGGCTGAACTCTCCCCCGCGGGGTGTCCTTGCCCCTGATTCCTGGCGTGCCCACAGCACCGCAGCCCAGCCTGCACCACGCAGACCCGGCGCGTGTCCCTGTGCCCCATCGGAGGGTGACATGGGGTGCCTGGGGGCTGAGCCACTGCAGGGGGGGGGTGCATGCATTCATGCACATGCACCATGCCGACACATGTCCCCTGGACTGGCACACGTGTCAGCTGCTTGCCCCCAGCCTCTCTCCTGCCCGGCAGCCCCAGCACAGCCCCAGCAGCCCGGCAGCCTGGCGTGCCCGGCACACATCCAGGAGGTCACGGCTATTTCTGAGGACCAGCCCTGCCCTGCATGCCTCCGCAGGCAGCTGGCCAGGCAGCTGCACTGCTGCGGCACACACAGCCCCTCGGCTCTTCAGGCAGCCGGGGGGGGGGACCAGGGCACCCCCATCCCACCGAGAGCCGTTTGAGATGCCCCAGGGGCTGGGGCCACGCTGGGCTGATGTCTGCAAGCACTCGGATGCAAGGGGGACTTGGAGGGTCAGGCACACAGCCTGTCCCCTGCCTGGGGACGCCTGGGTGCTGTGTGACCCTGAGCTCGTCACCCCCTGCCGTGCCCCGGCATGGGTGCGGGTGCTCACGCGTGCTGACGGCACCGAGCAGCATCCCATCCCGAGGGAGCACTATGTGCAGGGGATCAGAGGGCAAAAATCAGATAACTAACTAGGTAATTACAGGCGGTCATCTTTAATTAGAGAAAAGAGGGGTGTGAATCAGGGGGACAGGGAAGGTGGAGGCTGCCACGCTCAGGGAGATGCTGAGCTTCCGGTTAGCCCCAGCCGTGGAGTCCAGGGATCGCTGAGCCTCCCGGCCGCCTTGGCTCCCACCAAACACCTGCTTGCTCTCTCTCTCGAAAACCTCCCTAATTGCAGCAGAAACCTTGAGAGCCGCCGGTGATTGCCTCTGAAGGATTCATAAATCAGGCAGCAAATAATGGGAGATCTCTGTGATATTGTTTCAAAGAAAATTTAAAAAAAAGACAAAAAAAGCAGAGACGGAAACAGCTGAAGCCAGCGCGACAGCTTCATGCCCTGTCTTTTCTATGGAGAGAAATAATTAAGCCATTCTGGGGGATCTTCAGCTTTCTGAAAGCATCCCCCAGCACGGCGCCCGAATGAAGCCGATGGCATTGCTTCCTCCGGACGCTGCCGGATCCCCCTGGGCAAAGCGGCCAGGACGCGCCTCGGGCTGGGCTTGCTGCTGGCAATGGAACATGTCCCCGTGCTAAGGCCGGCTCCGGCGATGCTGGGGTGGTGGGGTCCCTGGAGCCGCCGCTCAGCCCCGCCACCCTGGCAGAGGCGGCAGCAAACGTGCTGCTGGGGGACGGCGCTGGCACCGCCTGACACCCCATCCTGGTAAACGGCATCACCGTGCCATGAACGTCACCCCATGATCCACCTTATTGAGCAAAAGGCGCAGGAGAAAACCCGCCCTGCTCCAGACAGGCCCATTAAACCAACGTACACTATTATTTCTCAAAGGTGTAATTAAATGTAATTGTCAATTACTAAGTGGCGCTGTGGAATAGGCACAAACGGTGGCGTCTGCCCCCAGCCCGCCGCAGCAGAGGCGAGCAGGTCCCAGCACCGGGACCCCCCTGGTGCCCTGGCTTCGCGATCCCCCAAGAAACAGGCGGCTGCGTCTGTTCACGCCGCTCTGGTATTTGCTGCTTCACAAGAGCTGAAATCTGACCTTTTTTAATATACAAGGCTGCGATTTCAGAGCCGGGAGCAGCTCTGGGAGGAAAAGGTGGGAGCAAGTGAGATGGGGGGGGAGAAAAAGCATTGCAGCCTCCCAGCAGGGTCAGCCGGGCGGCATTTTGGTACCCACTGAAGGCTGGGGCTGAGCTGGCGGCAGGGATACTCGGGGGAGCATCGGTGGGATGCAGGAGCCTGTGCCAGTGGGGCAGGGATGAAGGACGGGAGGCAGAGACAGGCAACTGTCCGTCTAAAAATAAATGCAAGCCGTCATGCGCTCGGTATTGGGAGCAAGAGCGGGGCCAGGCAAAGTGAGCCTGCTTGGAAATTGCAGCCCTGTGCTTTGCCGCAGACGAGGTCCTGATAATTGCACTTTCTTTTCTTCCTTTCTTTCCCTTTTCCCCCCGCTGCGCTGCAATAATTGGGTGCTGTCGCCCGAGCTCATCCGCTGCCGGCTCCCTGAAAGGAGCTCTGCAATTAGCAAGCGTCATCCTGTAATAAAGCCTTTAATATCCACTTTCACGGCTCACACCACAGTTGCTCAGCCCCGTCCCCATCCCCATCCCATCCCCATCCCCATCCCTGCACAGCCTGGCAAGTGCTGGGGTGGCAAGACACCCACACACAGCACCCACGCCTGCTGCCGCCCGTCCAGGCAGCTGCCTGAGCCACTGCCTGTGGGCAGGAGCAGCGGCTCCAGCCCCGGTGCAGCTCCTGCCCATCCTTGCCGCTCCACCCGTGAGACGGTGCACCGGCTGGAGCGGAGCCCGGCACTGGGCCATGCACGGCATTACAGCGCAGAGGCCTCGGGTCCGATCCTGACCCACTTTGCAGAGCAAAAAAGTCTCCGCCAGCGTTTCAAAGCTGGCTCCTGCCTGGGAGCCCTGCGCAGGGCCGGGGTTCCCAGGGTGCTTTCTAACAAATGCTCACAATAAGGTAATTATGGAAGAAATAATAAATGTGTCAGTCCTGCGAGAAGTATTTTTACTGGGAGCGAGGGGGGAGCCCTGCCATCGTGTCGAGCGTGCGTGTGCTCACCGTACATATTAATTAACTGGATAAAAAGCTCCCCAGCCCCGTGCCGTGTACATTATTTATGAACACCGTCTCGGGGCGGTGGTGACTTACGGGCTCTCCTGCTCTGCTCGCTGCCTTGCATTTTCCCTTGGTTTTCTCCCTCCGAGTTGCCATGCGTCGGTGCGTGCCTGGAGGTACCCGCTGCTGGCCGTGGCATGGTGGGAGGAGAGATGCCGGGACAGTGGTGGTGGGAGCAGGATGGGTGAAACAGCCAACCCCATCGCTGCCTGTACCTCCCCGGCAGGGCCGGGCAGCATCAGCCACGGTGCCCCCACCCTGGGGTGCTGCAGGTCCTGTCCGATACCCAGGGCTGCCCAAGGTGCTTCTCCATCCCTGGGAGACACAGGATAGATGATGGGATATGATGGGATGGGATGGGATGGTGGCTCCGGTGTGGGACCTTCCCTCCCCTCCATCCCACAGGACCACCAGCCCAGGGCGAGACCACAGCCCCACGCCCCGGTGAGCTCAGGCACAGGCGGGCCCCGGCCCCGGCTCTCCTTCCCCGGGCAGCCAACGGCCCGAGAGCCCTGCAGTGGGGAAGAGGAGTTGGACGCAACTTTATAAATCATTGTCTCCCTTTATAGATGGAGTTTTAACCTTCCCGGCTTCTGCCTGGGGATTTATTATCAGTTTCATTTCCTGCAGCAATAACTCACCACGCTCCCCGGGGCGGGCGGCGGGTCTCCTCTGCACCCCAGAGTGGGCCCTTGGCACCCCGGCAGGGATGGGACACCTCCTCACCCCCATGCCTGGGTGCCCACGGGCAGGGGGCAGGGTGCCCCCGGGACCCCGTCCTGCAGCATTGCCTTTTCCCCGATGCAGTGCCAATGAACAGCCGGGTCTCCTGCCTGCGGGCAGGGATGGGGGCTGTGGGCCCCTGCCTGCACCACTGATGGGACAGGGACGGGGATGGGGACAGGGGTGGCTTCACAGCCACCAGCTGGCGCTGGTGGCGAAACCCCTGTCCCCGAGGTCCTTGGCTTGACCCGTTCATATTCCCACACAAACCTGGCAGCCAAGGGATTTTCGTTCTCCAAAGGATTTTCTTAATTAGGAGACTTCATAACTCGCTATCGCGCACACATGCGCACCCACTCATCTCCATCTCTTCAAAGGCTCTGCCCACCCACCCTGCTGCGGTGCTGCGGGCAGGCGCCGGGGCCAGACCGGTGCAGGGGCATCGCGGTGGCATCGTGGCGAGGAGGGGGCATGGACCCTCTCCCCAGCTCCCGGCGCGGGGACCCTGCCCCCCCCGGGGCTGAGCCCGGGGAAGAAAGGACGGGGCGCGTTCCTGCCCCCTGAAGTTCACTTCCCTAATGAGGTCTGTGCTAAGACGATTAAGAAGAACTTCAGTGATAGGTTTTATAATCCTGCCTGAAAGGAAAACGCGCCTCTGCTTTCCTTCCCCCTGCCCTGTCCCTCCTGTCCCCAGCGGGGACATTCCTGCCTGGTGACCTTATGCCGGCGTCCTCCCTGGCACCTCCAGGCGGGTTTTGCCCATTCATCGGCTGGGTTTGATCCCGGTGCTGCCCATGGGGCCGGGGCTGGATGGCTGTGGGTGAGCGAGGCTGATGCTGGCGGTGTCTATATGCTCTGGGGAGGCAAGACATGGTTCAGCCGCTGCCCCGGCGTGGCAGCGAGCCCGCGTGCATCCTCCTCCTGACGGGTTTCAAACCGTCCAGGGCGCCAGGAGCCGGCTGCGGCGCGGTGAGGGCAAGGTGGGGAAGGTCAGCGAAGGTGCCCGCTGGTGGTGTGTGAGCATCGCGTGTACCCGCCGTGCCTGCACCGTACCTGCGCTGTACCTGCCATACCTGCACCATACCTGCACCATACCTGCCGTGCCTGCACCGTACCCGCTGTACCTGTGCCATACCTGCCGTGCCTGCACCATACCCGCCGTGCCATCGCTGTACCTGCCGTACCTGGGCGCAGGCACATAGGCGCGGGGCGCGTTTCCCGCAGCCCGTTGAGCGCGTTGCAAGGGAGGAATTGATCCCCGATGTTTCATTTATTAGAGGGTGTAATACCACAGAAACCGTTTCCACAATATCCCAAACTGAATCATTTATTCTTGACAAAAATCCAATAAAGAGCTCAGTCCTTCTCCATAGGCAGATAAAGCCCAGATTAACGGGGCTGCCTAGATCAAAAAAAAAAAAAAAAAAGACAAAAAAGGAGGAAATGCTGGGAAAATGAGCGCGGGATGTAGAGGAGACTTCTTCCACCTTCTCGCTTTCCCAAGGCTGCTGCAGCTCAGGGTTTTATTACAAAAAGCCACCTAAGTATTATAGGCTAATCCGTAAATCCCAGCCTAGTAAAATATGTGATGGATTTTGTAAATTGTGCCCTTTACAAATCTGATTGAACTTTTTTTCCCCGCTAGTTTCCTTTTCTTCTCCTTCCCCCTCCTCTCCCGGGGGATTTTTTTTTCTCCTTGGGGACGATGGTGCCTTTTGGTGTCTGTGTGCCAGCTCCGCTCCCTCTCCAGCCCGATCCCCTGGTCCCTGTTTGCAGCTGCTCGATGGTGGGAGCAGCAAGCCTGGACCATGGCGGGGCCGACCGATGGGGATGGGGATGGGATGGGGATGGAGATATGGTTGGGGAAGGGGAAAGGGATGGGGATGAGGATAGGGTTGGAGATGGGGAAGAGGATGGGGATGGGGATGGGGATGGGGATGGGGATGGGGATGGGGAAGGGGATGGGGATGGAGATGGGGAAGGGGATGGGGATGATGTTGGGGAAGGGGATGGGGATGGGGATGGGGATGGGGATGGAGATGGGGAAGGGGATGGGGATGATGTTGGGGAAGGGGATGGAGAAGGAGATGGGGTTGGGGAAGGGGATGAGGATGAGGACAGGGAAGGGAAAAGGGATGGGGAAGGGGACGGGGAAGGGGATGGGGATGGGGATGGGGATGGGGATGGGGATGGGGATGGGGATGGAGATGGGGAAGGGGATGGGGATGATGTTGGGGAAGGGGATGGAGAAGGAGATGGGGTTGGGGAAGGGGATGAGGATGAGGATGGGGAAGGGAAAAGGGATGGGGAAGGGGATGGGGAAGGGGATGGGGATGCGGAGCATGCCTGTGGCCCTGTGGCTGGAGCTGGCTGCCTGAGTTATTAATTGCTCCTTTCCCCGTCCTGGCCCTGCAGCCTGCAGGCATCTGGCTGCACAGAGGCAGGAAGGCGGCTGTGAACGCCAAGCCCCGTGGGTGACCCCCTCCTCCTCGCCTCGGCCTGATTTAGGGCTTTCTGCTTTCCATGGGATGCCCCGAGGTGTTTCAGGGCTAGTGGGGGGCAGAGAGGACTGGGTCCCCATGGGGATGGGTGTCACCTGGGTGCTCCTGGGTGCCAGCTGGGGCAGGGGCACCCGTGCTCCCCCCACTGCAATGGGGTCACCCCGAGCCGGCGGGGCCAGGAGCCAGGGCCCGGGGGAGGCTGCTGGTGGGTCAGACAGGGACCGTGTTGTCTTTGGCTTCTCCTTGGAGGCTGTGGAGGGACTTGGCTGCCCAGACGGGCTGTAAATCCCGGATGTCAGATGTGGCGCGGGTCAGTCTGAAACCCCTGCATGGATGGGGACCGTGGAGCATCGCCAGCCCGTGCGGTGCCTGCACAAACACCCTCGGGCTCCTCGGGGTGCCGGGACGGTCCTCGGGGCTGGGATGGGCTGTGAAGCCTGGAAATGGGATTTCATACAAGCATCCCTTCAGGGCAAGTAGTGCAGCCCAGCGTCGCAGACTGTCCCTGAATGGAGCACGCTTCTGCGCAGGAGGGGGATAAACTTGGGAACGTCTTTCCTTCCTTCAACATTATTTCCTGTTTTTTTATTAAAGCAAGATGTTGCTGGCAAATCTCGTGCTCCCTTCCCTGTTTTTCCATCAAATTATTCTGCAGAGGAACATCTGGCGGCAGCTAACGAACGGGCTATTCCTGCCTGTCGTGGCGGAGATGCTGATTTCCCTGCAGCAGCCGGGGGCAGCTGGCAAATGCCACCTGCCACCGCAGTGCCTGTCATCCCGTGACACTGGGTGACACGGGCAGCAGCGAGGATGGGGACCTGCCAGCATCGCGCCCCGCATAGCAAACCAGGAGCTGGGAAGAGGAGAAACATCTGCCACGTCTTTCATTTGACTTCGTTCCACCCTGAGCTGCTTTTTCTTTTGGTTTAAGGGTAATGCTGAGGCTGACGGAGACCTGGAATCAGATCCCGGCTCTGAGACGGGCTCCAGCCCTTGGCAGCCGGAGCCGAGTCCAGATGTCTGCCAGGGGCTCAGATCAACCCGAGAGGGCTGAGCAGCAGCGGCGTTGGGGGGTGATGTGCACCGAAGCCCCCCCAGCCTGGCCCGGGCTGAGCTCTCGCCAGGCTGGATCCCTTCACCCCCAAATTGTGCCTTGCGAAAAACCCAACAGGATGAGTTCACCGTGCAAATCCGGGGTATCCTAATTGCCCTCGAAGGAAGGAGGGCTGGGTTAGTGCCCAAACGTGCAGCGAAGGGCGCCTGAGCTCCCACCGATGCTGACTGTGGGGACAGCGGGGCAGGGCCGTGCCTCAGTTGCCGCAATACCAAACGGCACTGCGGCTGGGGCAGCTGGGAGCCATCCAGCCCTTCCTTTCCTCCTGCAACCCACCCCTGCGATTGAACACGGGCGGGTGTTACATGTGCTTGGAGCCAGCGCTGGTGGATGCTAGGCAGTAACCATGGCAACTGCCAGGTTTCTGTTTCCTTGCCCTTGCCACTCACCTTGAGATGCCACCACATCTCGGTCACCAGCCGGGCACCCCATGTCCCCCCACAGACCTCCCACCGCTGGTCCCCGGGCTGCCCCGGTGTGTGTGGCAGAGGGATGCGGTGGCAGCAGGGCTGTGCCGGGGATCACCTTCCGCCCCAGCACAAGGGCCGGATCCAGGCGTCCAACACCACCCAGGCTGTGCTGGGGCTCCTGGGGCTCCCCTCATCCCCTGGGATGTGAGCCAGTGCCGTGGGGTGGAGGAGGGAGCCCCGCTCCGCCCCGCCGCCACATCCCCGGCGCTGGCAGCATCCCTGCCCGGCAGCGCCGGCGGAAGGAGCCCCACGAGGCGCACAAAGCAACATCTGCAAACGCTTAACCACACAGCCGGCCCGGCCCTTCCCAAAATAGCTCGCTGGGGTGGGCTCCCATGCCAGCACTGATGTCATTTACTTTTATTTCCCTCCTGTCCGCTCCTTCCCCGTTGGAGCCACGATTCATTTGTCAGCCGTGCTCCGCGCCGGGGGCTTTGCTGCTGCGAGTCCGGCCTGTGCCGGCACAGCCGGGGCGCTGCTGAACGATGGCTGCCAGTGCAGAGGCGCTGGCTGGGGCTGGCCCCACTGTGGAGGGGCTGTGTGGGTCCCAGCGCTCCAGTGGTTGCGATGCCATCAGAGGCTCCTCATGTCCTTCCTCGGAGTTGGGACAAGCCCTGATTTCTCCAGCAGCGTGGGAGCTGCGGGGAAATTGGAAAAATCCTGGCTGTCAGCTGCTGGCTGCTCCGGCAGGGTTGGCATGAGCGGGGAGGGGTTGGGGGATGGCAGCCCCCAAGGGGGATCCTGGTGCCCCCACACCTCTGGCTATGCTTCCGCTGCTCCGGGAGCCCTAAGGAGAGGGAATGCCTTGGCCGTGCCCCGGCACGTGGCTCTGGCACTGCAGGGCTTGCCGGCGGGGGTATCACCAGGGCATGCACCCACGGCCCCAGGCAGCTCATGGGGGCTGCTGATGCCTTTGTACCGCAGGCTGCAGCCAGCCCTGGCCCCTCTCTGCGCACAGGGGGTTAACTTGGCCACCGCCGTGCAAGCAGAGACATGGCCCGGCGCTGAGCCAGGCAGCGCAGGCAGGAGCCGGCCAGCTGGCTGCAGCCCCTCGCCTGGCTCCAGCACCAGCACATGCCTCCGGAGCAACGTGTCCGCACAGCACCCGCCAGCGCAGCCTCCCGGGCTGCTCAGGGCTCGGCTCCATCCCTCCCACCGCCTCCCCACCAGCACAGCAGGATCCCACCACAGAGGTCCGGTGTCTTCCTTGGGCCAGGGGGCCACGGAGGTGCAGGCATCCTGGGGAAAAAGCTCATGGAGAAAATGCAGCCTGCCCCTGCTCTGTGCGTGGGGACACCAGGGCACAGCACAGGGACCCAGCAGGGGTCCGTCACAAGGGAAGAGCGACACGGTGGCTGGGTGTTGCATCTGTCCCATCTCAGCAATTTTTCAGTGCTGTAAATCGCCATTGCAGCTGGACATCCCTTTGTCACCGTGTGTGTGACCCTGGTGCCACTGGAGCACACGGGCAGCACATCCAGGCAGGACCGTGGCACGGCAGAGCGCATGGCGGGTGGTTGGGTTTGCTAAGTGGTTTGCAGGAAGAGCGAGCTCCGCCGGGCACAGCCTGCGCACCGTGCTGGCGTCTGCCAGCCACAGCCGATCCTGCTCCCGCTCGGCAATGAGGCTTCGATCGGAGATTTACTGCCGTCTCATGGAAAAAAGGGTGGAGTGGGAGGACGCCTCCTCGCACAGCCAGGGAGGAGCTGGTGGGGTGGCACCAGCCCTGGCTGTCTCATTCTCCCCAGTTTCCATTTCTGTGCCTCACAGCAGCACAGGGGACCCCCACGTCTCCTCGGTCACCTCGGGGGATGCGCAGGCTTGGGCGATGCGCCTGTCCCCTCCATTGCCCCGGCTCGGCACACCGCCTGTGCCCGCTGCCCACTGCACCTCTCCGAGATGTGCAGGTTGTGTCCCCCCATCCTCCTCCCCTGCAGGAACAGATGGCACAACGTCCTCAAATAATTGCTTCATTACGGGCTAATTACTGCAATTAGCTGAGCAGTGCTCCTGCAAGTGCCTGCTGGCCTGTGCACAGTGAGTTGTGTCCCCTCCAGCCCCGCAGCCCATGGTGGTGGCACCACCAGGCGTGGCCCGGATGGACCTGAGGATGCTCCATGTGGCTCAGGGGGCTCAAGCTCAACACCCTGAAGGGTGCTCAGTCACTTGGGGACCCCAGGCCGGGCATCTGGGTTTGCCGGCCCCCCTGGAGCCGCCTCGGCCATCCCCATCCCCACCCCATCCCCATCCCTACCCCACACTGCCCCTCCGGGACAGGCACCCAGCAGTTTGCTGTAGGACAGGCATGTGCCGATGCCCTGCGGCACCACGTGCCTCCAGTCCCCCGGCTCTGCGGTGGGGTCGGTGATGTTCAACACCAAGGAGTTGCTGTTCCCTGATGACTTTTAATGGCTTTTCTCATCCGCTGCGGCTCCCGGCACCATGGCAGGAGCCCCCGGCAGCTCCACGGCTCTGCCGAGTGGGAGCCGGGCTAGGGAGGTGCCAGCGGCCGTGGTCCGGAGTGGGGCCACCCATTTCAATTAGAGCGGGTGGGGAAGCGGCTGTTCGGTGGTTCATTATTGTGGAAACGGCTCCGCACGGGAAGGCCCCGCTCCCACCCGCTGCTTGCCCGTGTTTTATCTTTAATTCCTCCCCTGGGCCTTCTCCCGTACGCAGCATCAGAGATGAGAAATGGAGATGGGTCCAGACCCAGGGACTCCAGAGGCCCCGGGGTGGCTCCTCTCCTGCACCCAGCAACACTGGGAGCTGCGCTGGCCCCGGCAAGGCTGAGCAGCCCAGAGGCCACGATGATGGGCACATTCACCCTTTGCCTTTGGGCTGGTCTCGCAAAGCTGCTCTGCTCAGCGGGAAGGAGAGCCCAGTCTGGGCAGAGACAGGATGGGTCCCACAGGGCTGGGCAGCACATGGGACCCTGTGGGGATGGGGTGTTGACAGGGGACACATGCTGCGAAGCAGCTGCCTTTGAGTCCTTTTACCTGCTGACGCATGCTGTCACGACAGAGCGCGTAATTGCGACGTGCTGCAGTGGCTCGGCTCGCCTGGTGCGTGCCGCTGCGCTGGCGGGGGGGCCGGCCGGCCGGCTGACAGGATGCCATCCCATAATGGGCTTATTTGCTTTGCTTTGTCACAGGCTGTTCGATACAGGAATCGCTTACAGTGACACGAGCCGTGGGTGGTTGCTGCCTCTGCGCTGCCGAACGGGGCTCCCCCTCCCTGCCAGCACCCAGAGCTGCTGCGGGGAAATGGGGTGCAGCGGGCGCAGAGGCGACGTGTCCCCATCTGTCCCCCAACATGGGGGAGCATGCGACGAGCTGGGGTGATGGGGGATGCACAGAGGCCCCATCCTCTACCGTCACCCTTGGTGTCAACACCGTCCCGGTGTCACCGTGAGAGACGGGAGCGCTGGGGACAGCCGTGTCCCGTACCAGTGGTCGTGCTCAGCCCCGCTGCCACGGCCGCTGCCTGAGCCACGGCCGCGCTTATGAATAAATGAAGTGTGAGCAAAGCGTCTGCCTAATGGCACGATGACAAATGTGTACCAAAACTGCAGGGAAAAGGGAACGATTTGAGGAATTCAATTATTTAACAGAAGCTTGTTACTGGTATGCACCAGGGAGCCCGTGCCAGCGTGGCCCCGGGGCTCTGGCGGGGGGAGGCGTGGGGTGTCCCGGGGTGCCCCGTAGATGTTGGAGACCGCAGCTTAGCTGGGCTGAGAGCCCCCCGTGGTGGACGGGGACATGCAGGGTGGGGGTCTGCAGGAGCTGGTGGCTGGGCGAGGGCGGGCAGCGTGGGCAGCACGAGGGCAGCGCTGGTGTGTGGCTGGGAAGCCCGTCAGGGGAGCAGGAGGGATTCATTCACACCTCGCTTGGGCTGGCAGCGCCCTGCTAGGGAGGCGCAAATGGACTCGTCAGGAGCTCATCACCCTGCAAAACCCACTTTTGCTCGGTTGAATTGACGGTGGCTGAACACGGCACCGGGCCTGATCCTGCTCGGCTGGGAGCCGTGGTGCAGGACAGCTGATCCAGTCCTGGTGATGCCAAAGTTTAATGTCACACGAGTCAGAACCAGACCTCATGGAGGGGGACATGCATTTAAAATTGATTTGGATCAGGGACATGTGTCCCCGCGGCCTGGCCACAGTCATGTCTGCGTGGCACAGGGGACAAGGGGCGCCGGCTGCCTGTCCTTGCTGCCTCTGCTGGGTTCCTCTCCGTGGGCAGCAGCAAGCTGGGGGCTCAGAGGGGTCTATTCCTCCTGTTAGGGGTCACGGTGGCTATGGGGACCTCCAGCTCCGTCCTGCACTGTAGCCAGTACTGCCTCCCCGCCACTGGCCTCCCCCGGGGCCGTGGGGCTGTGCCATGTCCTTGGCCGCAGATGCCAGGGGCCGAGCCCAGCGCTGCGGATCAGTGCGCATCACTCCCTGCACACGCAGCCGGCGGTGACAAAACCTGGCAGGGGATGAGAGCGTGTAAATGCGGGCAGGCACTGGCAGGGGATGTGGGCTTCAGCAGCCAGCTCTCCGCACACGCCCGGCTGCTCACCGCGCTGCCTGGGGACCGCTCGCTCTTAGCTTGCATATGCTGCGAGGCGACGCGCTTTATTCCTCTCCAGCCTCCTTTGGCTGCAAGCCGGTGAGTGCCAGGGCTCGGGCAGAGGCTGGAGTAGGGATGCTTGGGTCTGGCACAGCCCACGGTCCCTCCGTCCCTCCCTTCCCCTGCAGCTCTGTGGGAGGGGTGCACGGTGGTGCAGGAGCAGACCCCGCCTGAACCCCGGTGGGAGGTCGGCATCCTCCGCTTGAACACTTAATCAAGAAAGCAAATGTGAGCGTGGCGTGGGCACGCTGAGCAGCATCCACTGCTGAAGCTGGGTAGGGCAGAGCATCCCGCCCCGGCCGGCTCCGCTGCCCGTCCCAGCACATCAGAGGACCCTGATGTGAGTTTACTTAGGGCCCTTGTGCCAAAGCAGCCCGTACCTCTCGTGGCCGCAGAGCTCCCAGCGCCGCTGCCCCAGCCCTGCCAGCAGCCTGGCTGCTCTCAGCAATTCCAAGCCCTTGGCCCTGATGGCAGCCAGAAGGAAGGAGCTGTTTGCCAGAGAGGCAGAGCCTGGCAGCGGGCAGCCATGCCGCAGCCCGTGCCAAGCCGGGGAGCCGCAGCGATGAACAAGCCCCTGCTAATCTGTCGGGCCATGTTCAGCGGGAACGTGCCCGCTCTGAACAAGCAGGATTAGTGCCAAGGTGTGGGTTTCTGGGGTCCCCTTTGCAGGTCCAATGCGCTCCATGGATTAGGTGCCACCTCGGACCCCTCGGTCCCAGTCTCTCCCTCCCCAGGGTCCCCGCAGAGCTGCAGCCAGCGGGTGGCTGTTTGGAGAGAAGAAAAATAGCAGCATCAATCAGAGCGGGGAGCGAGAGCAGAGCCGGGTGATTTAGGTGACTGGTCACCACCGTAACCGATGATGAGCTGCAAGTCGAGGAGAGAGAAATAAGAAGGCGACAGAGGCTGGCGTCTGTTTGCATAAACTACCTTATCTGCAGAGGGGATCTGGCACCCAAGGAAGTGATAAATCCCCCTCGCCACAGTTGTGCGCTCAGATGAGATGGCTTTTGAAGGAAGGCAGTGGCTCGGCCGTGAGTTACTGGCTGGGGAGCACTCATGCCGGCTGGCATGGGACCCCAGGGATGCCGGGTCTCTGGCGTGGAACCCCGGGGATGCCGGGTCTCCAGCACGGACCGTGATGGGGAGGATGGCTGCAACCGAGATGTGCAGGGGACCCTGCAGTTCCCGGTCCTCTCCTGTCCCATGCCAGTGTCATGCTGTGATGCCTTGCAGCTGCAGCGCGCTGCACCGTGCAGCCCCCTCTCTTCCCCCAGGCCTTCCATCTTCTTTAGCTCTCATTTGCGAACGGGCTGCAGCCTAAGACGGGGAAGGAGGAGGAAGAGGAGGCACTGGAGCCGGCTGTTTCATTCCTGCACACCTCTTCCCGTGCACCAGATGGGCAGAGGGAAATCATCCATAATTGTTTATCCAGAAGCGATTCTGCAATGCGATGCGGCAGAATCACCTTCCCCCGGCAGTCCTGGCTCTGGGGCAGGGGGCTGGAGACGGGGGCCCAGGAGCGGGGTAGTCCTGCTCCTGGGCCCCCGTCTCCAGCCCCCTGCCCTGGAGCTGAGACCACCGGGCAGCAATCCCCCTCCAACCCCTTTCCCCTCTCTCCCATGTCTGATGCTGCCGATGCTGCTCCTCATCCTCTGAACAGGTCCTTGGCCACGGCCAAGGGTGACGCTTGACGGTGTGATGGAGAGGCTGTGGCGCTTTCAGGGACAATTAATCACCAGCAAAATAAAAGCAATATAAAGTCTGTGGGCAGGCTGGGAGCCACGTGCTGCCTCGGTGCCATGGCTGGGCCATCGCTTTTCCCCGTCGCTCTGGGTTTGCATTTCTCCGCTCGCCTTCAACGGTGCAAATTTCCCCTCGTTTTATTTAAGCACACGAGCCACCCTCCATCCCCGGGCCCTGATGCTCACGTACCCGAGCCTGGCAAATGATTTACGTAGAGATGATGTACGACCTGCTTGCTCATCTAAGTTTGCTGCTAATCCTGTGGCTGAGATGTCTCTGCAGAGTGGTGCTGGCTGGGAGGAGGGGGGTTCCTCGCAGGCTCGCTCTCACGCTGGCCGCTGGATCGTGCCGCTTGAGACGCGGCTGGGATGCGGCAGCGATGCTTGGGTGCTGGCGGGGTCTTTTATTTTTTTTCTTTAAAGGAGGTTTTCTTTTAAACAGCCTCACAAATCGATCCCCCGTCACCCATCCCTTGCCCCTGCTGTGGGTAATGGCAGGTAAATGGATCTCGGGGTCCTGGGCAGGAGTGGGGGCTCTTCCATGTGCAACTCTGTGTCCAGAACCCCTCTGTGCCTGCGTGCACATGTGTCAAGCTTTGCTGTACACGTGGCTCCGCATCAGTATTTCTGAGTGTGTGTACTTGCTCTCGCTGTATATATGGGTGTGCATAGCTTTATGACAACTGAAATGGAAAAGACAATTGGATGTCAAAACCTATCCGAGGAGCCCATTTATACCCACCGACTTTTATGGGATTCCCACTGATTGATTCAGGCCCCATAAAACTTACTGCAGCAGCTCCCACCCCTCCCGGCCAGCTCTGCCTCTGTTCAATAGATTGACTCCTCTGCCTGCAGCGGGATTGTATCCGGCATCCCTGGATGTGCAACTTCTTTCCAGCTCCCTGCTGGAGTTGCTTCAGATGAGGGATGCGGTCGTGTGCCGCCGTGCCATCCATCACGCTGTCAGAGCATCAGTCGGGTCGGGGGCCATGGCTGGATCCTGCACTCAGCCTCCCGCCACGGCTTTCCCTTCCGAGTCACTGTTTTCTCCTTGCAGAGGTGAACTTCACACTCTGCTGACAGTCTCCATGTGACAGCCCTCAGTGCCACCAGTCCATTCAATCTTGGCGCTGGCCCTCATCCTGCAGCGGTGCCACGGGGCAGTGAGGATGCTGCCGTGCCGGAGGATTGAGGCAGAGAGCAGAGGGGCGGCACGGGGCCGCGGCAAGGCTGGCAGCGTGTGCCGGAGGGACGGGGAAGCATTAATCACTGCAGCTGCCCTTGTGTGCCATGGGCAGCTGGCAGCTCAGGGAAGGCATAAATCTGCATGTGGGCACAGTTCATCACCACCAAACCCGAGCGAGTCTCTGGGAGCTGGGAAGGCAGCCTGGCCAGCCGGGAACAGGCCAGGGACACAGGGCTCTGCTGGGGACACCAGGCTCTGCTCCCCCCATGCCTGCAGCGCGGCTGGTCCCTGCTTTTGGAAAGTCCCGGTGGCTGTGGGACCCACCGAGGGCAGGATGTGGGCATCAGCCCTGGCGTGCAGCCATGTCCAACAGCATCCAGGGTGAGCCAGCCCGCTGTACCATTCGATGTGCGCAGCTGCAGAGACCCCCCTTACCTGTGCGGACAGCACCGGCACGGAGCAGGCGGGATCGGTGTCTGTGCCCGGGGAGGGCACGGCGGGGGACTGGTGCGGGTCACCGTGTGTCACCAGGAGTCATGCGATGCTAGTGCAAATCACGTGCAGATGGGTGCAGAGCTCAGCACAGTCCACAGGACTCGTTCAGTGGGTGCTGGCCCAGCACCCGTTGCACCATGCTGGCCCCGTGTCTGTTTGGAGGGGGGAGTCTGTCCTGGAGGAAGGTGATGGGAAGACCTTCCTCAGCATCCCCAGAGCCGCTGGCACTTGTCGGAGCGACTCAGCCAGCAGCTGCCCGCCAGTGCTGTCCTTTCCATGGCTGAGCACGCTGACCTTTCCCAGTGCTTCGCGGCTCAGCCCCCAGCTGCCGTTCCTGCCGGCTGCTGGCTTCGGTGCGGGTGGGAGGTGGGGGGGAGCCACTGCAGACGAGCAGCCCTGACCCCTTCCCCCCACTCCGCTCTCCTCCCAGCCCTCTCCTCCCCAGCACTCATCCAGCACCTATTAATATTTATACCTCACAGTGTGCGGTGAGAACTTGGACACAATCAGGACACTGAAATTATTACACGGGGACAGACAGTGGGTTGCTGGCAGTGTGTCCAACATGGCGGTACCTGTGACACCAGGGAGTGGTGGTGGCAGATGAGGGTGACAGGCAGAGCCTGGTCCTTCCTCTCCCTGGAGAGGATGGAGGGCGCTCCCAGGACTTCCAAGATTTGGGCTGAAAAGGCGCGGTGGAGCCTTCTTACCATGCTACCGACTTTCAAGAGCAAGGGATGAAGGTTACCCACTGCCCTGCATGGGAGCGCAGCTGTTGTGTTGCCATTGCATTGCCGTTTTATTGCCGTTGCGTTGCCATTGTGTTGATGTTGTGTTGCCGTTGCGTTGCCTTTGTGTTGCCGTTGCGTTGATGATGCGTCGCTGTTGTGTTGCCATTGTGTCGCCATTGCATTGCCATTGTGTTGCCGTTGCATTGCCGTTGTGTTGCCACTGCCTTGCCATTGTGTTGCCGTTGCATTGCCGTTGTGTTGCCACTGCCTTGCCATTGTGTTGCCGTTGCATTGCCGTTGTGTTGCCGTTGTGTTGCTGTTACATTGCCGTAGCATTGCTGTTGTGTTGCCATTGCATTGCTGTAACATTGCTGGAGCATTTTCATCGCATTGCTGTATCGTTGCCGTCACGTTGGCGTTGCATGGCCCTACATCCAGCACAGCCCTGGGAGCACACTGGTTTGCTAGGGACTCCCCCCAAGCCTTTCTC
This sequence comes from Aptenodytes patagonicus, assembly GCF_965638725.1. Classification (NCBI taxonomy): domain Eukaryota; kingdom Metazoa; phylum Chordata; class Aves; order Sphenisciformes; family Spheniscidae; genus Aptenodytes; species Aptenodytes patagonicus. The sequence goes on along the minus strand of NC_134964.1, from coordinate 6,596,711 downwards.
CAGGGGCTGAAGGCCACAGAGGTCTCTTATCCTGGTGGCTTTTCCTTGTTGCAGCAAAGCCTGGTCGAGGAGGGGGACCCATGGGACTGAGTGCGGGGCCGGGGCTGGGCTGCTCCGCATCGGTCCATGCGTTGAGCTCGCAAAGCCGAGGGCTGCCCAATATATTGCTCTGCTCCCAGTGCAGCATGTCCCTGGTGTCACGGGAAGGGCAGGCATACGCCGGCTCCATCACAGCAGCACACCTCGCAGGGCGACGTATTCCCACCTCCTTTTATAAAAAGCAATGCTCCTGTAATAAAGAATTTAATAACCCACTGTGCCTGTGTGGATAGAAAACTCATTTGTTTAATAGGCAGCAGTTTGGCTCTGTCATGTTCATTTAGTTTTTAATGACGCACAGTTGTGCCAATATTGATTTTAGCTTATAGGGACTCAAAAAATTTACTATCTGGAATTATCTGAAATGTAGCCGTTTTATCTGGCAGGCAGGAAGACGGATCTCTCCCTGCCTCGCTCCCGGCCGGCATGATGGCACAAGCTGTTTGCGAAGGGCTCCATGTGATCCCGCGCCGGTCCCCGTCTCACCCACGGCGTGTGGCAGCAGCTGGCATCACCGTGCTGGACTTCATCCAGCTGAGCTCTCCCAGCTGCCGGGCACGGGGAAACTGAGGCACAGGGGGTGGTTCCCCAAAGTCAACCTTTGCCTGCAAGGTTGGGCTGGGAATTGGACCCAGCAGTCAGGTCTCTCCGGCTGTATTTCATGAGGCCGTTTGGTGCAGGAAGAAATGTGTTGGTGGAGCAGCCCTGCAGCACAGACCTGCCCCCATCATGCCGCCGCCGAGCGGCCTCCGCTTCCTTCGCTAATTTTTAATGAGTCAGCAGCTCTCACGCAGATGTGTCCCGCCCCACACGGGGTGACAATTGACAGCAAATCCCATCGACGGTCCCTTATTGAGCGTAATTACTTGGCAGGAACCAGACGGAATCCATTTCCCGAGTGTCTGCGTGCTCCCTGGCCCCCGGCTCTCCCCCGCGTAACGTGGGGTGATGCTCGGGGGGGCAGTGACTCCTGGTGCTGCCCCCCATCCCGCCGGCCTCGGGAGCAGCCGGAGCCCCAGAGGGGAGCAGAGCAGAGCTGGCTGGAGCAGCGAACCCAGCAGGTCTGGTGGGCTCGGCGTGGGGAGGGGGCTGGGCAGGGACCCTCCTGCCTGGGTTCCCCCACAGTCCTGATCCCAACCAGACTTTTTGCCCATGAGCACAAAATAATTCGCTTTGAGGTTTTGCTGCTGCTGCTGCTAACAGGTTTGATTGAGGAGCTGGTAATTACAACTCCCTAAAATGCCCCTGGGGCTTTGTGGGAACACAAGCGGGGGAGTGAACAGCTGATGTTTGTGGGGGGACAGGCTCTGGGAGCCCCGCATCCCCTGCCTGGGTCCCCGCTTGCGCCCACTCCCTTTTGCCGGTTCAGCAGCGCTGCGGCAGCCGGCTCTGCCAGGCACCGGAGATCGCCCGAGCAGCCTGTGCTTGGTGTTACTCATTATGCAAGTCTGTAAATATATTATTTACTATTTCTCCTATTATAATCCATTATTTATCACCTAATCCTGTAGTGCTGGAAATCAGTGAGGCACCTGAAGCAGGCTGTGCTGGGAAACTGCCTGCCGGATGATGGAGAGCCCCCGCAATGTGCTGGGCTGGAGCGCCGAGGCCAGCGCCAAGCCGAGTGGGCATGGCGAGGCTGGGGTGCATGGGGCAAGGACGTGGGGGGGTCAGCCTCCTGCCACCCTCCTGATGGCCCTGGGGAGCAGCCAGCCACTTTGGGGGCATCTCTGTGGCTTCCTAATTATATCACGTCAGGGACCAACGTGTGCTGCAGCCCACCGCGGGCACACGGGGAAGGAGCCAGCAGCCCCCTGCCCTTGTTCCGAGCGGGAGCCTGATCCTGCAGGCGGGGATGGCAGCCCCCAGCAAGGGTTCTGTCCCACTGTCGGTGATGGGGCTTCCCCCTTCCCTCAGTAACAGTGTAGTAAGTGGAGAAGCCATGGGCTGGGGGCTGCAGTCACTCCCTGGACACACCTGGAGGGGTTTAACCTGCAGGTGGATTAAATCCGCTGGCTTAATGCAGAGGAGTTAAATGAGCCTGACCCGGCAGAGCTGGAGTGAGGGTAGTGCCTTCAAGTTCTGTATTGCTGCTCTGAAATGCTGGTGAGGCTGGGGATGCCCAGCCCTGTGCCGGGGCAAGGAGATGCTGGAGCTGGCCGGGAAGGAGCAGGAGTGAGCTGGCCCTTTCCATGAGGGATGAGCCATGAGCGGTGCCTGGTGGGGACTGGTAAGATGGCCTTTGGGATCTGCTGCTTTTCTGCTGTGCTTGTGAGCTTCTGCTTGCAGGCACCCTGAGCTTTGGGGTGTGAGCAGTGCCCGGGGCTGCAGTGTGTACACGTATATCTGTTTGTGCTTAAGTGTAGCGATTGCAAAGGCAGAGGTGCTGTGGGAGAGCATGAGCAGATGTGTTAAGTGCTCCTAAAAAGTGAGCTGGTGTCCTCCTAAGTTGTTTGCTTTTGGGTCTGGAGCGCCCAGCAAAAAAACCCCTTCTCTGAGCATCAGATGCTGGGGCACGCGGGGAGCTGGGGATCAGAAATGTATTGATTGCAAATGCTCTGGCCAAGGGGAGCGGAGCTGGGGGAGCTCCTGGCACTCCCAGCCTGGCTCTGGCCAGCATGTGGGGTTCAGCAGCGAGCGCCTTTAAAACCTCAACTCCTGGAAGCATGTGATTAAGTGAGAGTCTTGGATCCAGCTCCTAGCAAACCTGGCTGGTCCCAAGCTGCTGTTCTTGAGAAATGCTCAGGAAGGTGGCCTTTAAATGTTAAGAAATCATGTTAAAATGAGCCAAAGCCTTAGTTTAAATTTTTAATCTCCTTGTTTAAAAATCAGCCTTGAGGTCTGGGCTGTTGGCGGAGGGCTGGTGCTGCTGAGTGGGTGTTTCCGTGCCGGTGGGCACAGGGCCAGTGCTCAGCTCGCCGCCACGAAGCCGGCAGTTGCACCTTTACCCTGCCAGTACAAAGCAGAGCCAGCTTTCCCCATGGCCCTTTGTGGGGGCTCCTCTTGGCTCTTTCCAGCCAGCAGAAAAAGCAAAACTCAGCTTTACGGGGGTGGTGGAGGAGCAGTTGGTGTGTCCGAGAGCTGTGGGGCTCCCGGTCCCATGGCTGTGGCTTTGCGTTGTTTTACACTTAGAAATGCTTCTGCTCCCCAGTACCTGCGGCCTCGAGAAGATGCTCTGGAGGAGGATTTGCCAGTGTGAGTCCCCAGGTGAGGAAGGGCCGTGGGTCTGGAGCAGCAGGTGGGGATCCAGCCGAGATCCCCAACCTCCTGCTTTTTGCATGGGGGGGGGGGAGAGGCCCCCCCCCACCAGTGCAAGTAGCTCTTGCTGCGCTGCCCTGAGCTCCTCTGCAGAACTGGCCGCGCTGCGGGAAGGCTGATAAAAGCTTTGTGCTGGAGCAAAGGCTCCTGTTTGTGCTGGCTTCCCCGGTGGAGGATGGCTGCTGGGATTAATGCCTCTTCTCCACCTGCATCTCCTGCTCGCAGGTGGAGGGGAAGGTGTGCAGCCTGTCTCAGGGTGCTCAATTAGAGGTGGTTTAGAGCAGGAGAAAGAGCTTTAATGCCAGCACTCTCTCTGCACCGCGGCAGGTTTGGGAGTCAGCAGCCTGGTGGTGCTGCATGTGCTAAACCCTCGTGTTTGGGGGGGGGGGGGGAATGAGGGGTGGCTGGGCTCAGTGGAGATGAGGCTGAGCCCCCCTGTCCCCATGTCCCACCCCGGGGAGGTGGGAGCGCTGGGCAGGGCTGCTCCTGCACTGCTGGGGAAGCCCTTTGGGCTCAGTGCGTGTTGCTCCTGGGGAGATGCTCGTGATGCTAATATGGTCAGCAGCACAATGGGCGCCGGTGAGGGGGTCTGGGGAGGGTCAGGGCTGCCCGGGATCACCCTCTGCCCCAGCGGCTCGTTGAGTACACGGACCTGTCCGATGGTGGGAACCGGTGGGTGTGGAGCAGAGTTGTGGCAGCTGTGGGCAGGTCTCCCTGGGAAGTTTCTGGCCCTTCTTGGCTTGCTCCCAAACCACTGCTCTCCAAGGAGAGAGAGCCAGATCCTGCTCAGAAACGGGACTCCTGTAACCATTGCTGGGGAGATGCCGTTGCTCTGCTCTCTGCCAGCTCGGAGCCCCTCAACTCTGCAGCCCCAGCACTGAGCATGATCTCTCTCTCTGGGCTTGAAGGAAGACCTTAATTGGGCTGAGATGCTCCAAGTAGCTGATGCTGGGAGAGAGCTCCGGGCTGGGAAGAGGAGCAGTGCTGGCAGGAAGGAGAGGCCTCGCTCCTGTTGCTGTTCCTTCTCTTGGTATTTTTTTGAAGACGTCAAATATTTAAGATGTCTGTTCCGAGCTGGTTTGGAGGCTCCTTGCACAGCATCCAAGGGCAGTGTGGAGCCCTGTTTGATGCCCTTCAAGGGGAGGCAGCTTCAGTCCTGCTGAAAATGGAGTGTCTGCCTGCATGTGGCCCTGCCTGGGGGCTGGGAAGCATCCCCATGTCCCAGGGGTGTGCGATGGCTGTGTCTTGTCCCATGCCGCTGTTGTTCTGGGGAGAAAGGACCTGTCCTAAGCCCATCTTTAAAGAGAGGAGTTAACAGATTGTAGAGACTGCTTGTGGCCTACAGCACTACCCTGAATTAACTCTTCCAGGATAGCAGATGCTTATGGAGAAATTAAAAAGCCACTTCCAATCTTAATTACAAAAAAAGTATTGGGGAGCCTTGCTGCAGCCAGTCAGTTATCCTCACTGTTAGAAATGTGCACCTTATTGCTAGTCTGGATAGATCTGGCTTCAGCTTCTGCCCGTGGGAGCTTGTTATACCTCTGTCTGTGAGGCTGCAGAGCCTCCATTATCCAATTTCTCTTCCTGATGTCGGTGCTGACAGCCTGTGGTTACACCTACCTCCTCTGCCCTTTGATAGCAGAAAAGGTCTGAGCTCCTGGAGTCTCTCGCTCACGGGCAGTGCTTCTGACCTCGCCTCTCCTTGCACTTCCCAGCCCCTTCCTGGAGCAGGGAGCTCAGAGGGGGCATGGTGCTCCCAATGAGGTGCTGCTCTCATGTTCAAGGAACAACGATGCTGCTGAGAGAGATGGCGCCTCATCCGAGGAAGATGAGGGATGCTGGGGACAGCTGAAGGAAGTCCTTGGCTGTTGTCCTGTAGCCTTTGGATAGCACTGACTCCCGGTCCCTGAAGCGCCTGACATCCCAGCAAAGACTTTTACATTTCAAATAAAGCCTTGATCTTTTTTTGTAACTTGCCTTGGTTTCAGACAAGAGTTTTTAATTCAAGCCCAGCGACGTATTTTGGGTTTGACTTTGATGTGCCCTCTTCAAACAGGAGGCAAAATAACAGCTTTCAAATCTACAAATAGGCCCGAGGCGGCTTTCTGCTGCCCGCGGGGCTGGTGCAGTGGCTGCACAAGGCGAGCCCCTCATTAGCTGAGGTCTCCAGCAGCAGCCGGTGGATGTGCTGCTGCCGTTGGGGGGGCCCAAGACCCCTGTGCCAGGGGCGGGGATTTCTAGAGAGGAGCTCAAAAGCACAAACCCTGATGCGTACTTGAAGACCTGTGCATCTTCACCCCTTCCAGAAGAGTCTTGGAGGGGCGAGAGTCATGCGATGTGGCTCACAGCTGGTGGGTGTGTGCGTTGTCGTGATTCCCAGTGTAATTACAAGTGATGCTGCCCCAAATTGTGGCTCAGAAGTTGGGACTCTCAAGATGCCATGTGATGTTGCTGGAGGATCGGGCTAAAACTCATGGGAGAGGAAGAGATGCCCTACATGTGGTAGGGGTGACCCAGCAGCACAGGGGGGGTGTCACAGCCTCCCTCCCAGGCATCACCTGGCATGTCCTCAGGGTCACCAGGTAGGTGGCAATGTGGGTGCCACCAGAGCCTGCTGCCCTCTCATGCCCAGGATGTGCCCACGTTGCATGGGGCAGCTCTCGTCTTTTCCACCCACTCCTGGAGACAGCTGTGGTGTTGCGTGCTGGAACTTGCACCCGCTTGGATGGATTTGGGCAGAGGAGAGCTGGTACGGAGCAGGCAGGGCTGTGCTGTCAGGGCTGGGAGGGAGGACGTGCTCTGGTGGGAGCGTTGCTGTGAGGTCAAAACTCAACCAGCCTGTCCGGGTGACTGTGGGGAACGAGGTACCTGTGCAAGTGGGTAATAAATGGCTTGCACCTCGGCAAGATTAATGGTAATAACCATAAATCAGTGCAGGCACCAGGGGCAGGTGCTGAATTTATGGCCCTGGAGACAGGAATTCCTGTTCTTTATGGAACAAAGCCCTGATCCCGCAGGGGCTTGGGAGCGTGCTGAGCATTATTGTGGCTGCTCCCCGCTGCAGCATGTGTGTCAGTGCCTGGGGAGCGGGGTCCAAGCCTACTGCAGGGGGCTGAGATCACCCCTGGCAGGGCAGCCTCTCTCCCTGCTTGTTCCAGCCCGCACTAGGAAACACCTCCTCAAGGGGTGAGCCAGGATTGAAGCCTCCCACAGCACATCGATCCCCGTCATCTCGGTTGAGAATGCCAGCCACGGAGCTGATTAATGCTGGGGTGGGCAAGTGCTGGGTTATTGTTCAGTCTCTCTTCAAGAGGTCGATGGGAAATTTGGCAGTAGCTCTCCAAATACGCAATGTGCACACAGGCATTTTCCCCCCCCGAGGACTGTGCATGATTTACATGTGAGTGCGTATAGTGTAGTGGAAATGCACACCGGTGCCTGGGCATCGATGTGCACAGCTGTTATCGATGCTTGTGGGAGAATGTTCCCTCCATCCGTGCCCTGATTTGACCCGGTGGTGCTGGGCCTGGCTTCAGGCTAATCTGCTCACGCTTTCATTTCACCCTGATCCTTGTAGGTCCCTTGGCTCAAAGGTACTGTGTGCTCAGGAGGCTGAGCAGCATTCAAGGTGGATATTTCCTTCTGTGCAGATGGTGTAGGTCCTTGGGTGTTAATGCTCGGTAGCAGCTGTGACTGAGCCACTCTCCCCCACTAAATGCAAGGCACTGTGCTGGCATAAAGCACAAACATCTTTGAAGGATGTGCATTCAAGGCCTGATCCTGTTGGGAGAATTGCAGCATCAGGCCTGAAGAGGTGGTACATTATCTGGGAGGTGCTGTTAGCTCATCCTGGGGTTCGAGCTTTTAGTTTTTGAGAACCCTAAAATGTTTGCTTTGATAATCCTATGGCAGTGAGTTGAGTTCTGCTTTTGAGCTACCTCGGGGACACGCTGTGTCCCCTTCCCAGGGACCCGTTGCTGATGCTTCGAGTGCTGTCGGAGGGGCTGGGGGCAGCGCGGGGTGGGGGGCGGCTCCAGGCGCTTGAAGAGGCGAAAGCTGCAGAGGGGAGGGGAGCTGCTGCTTCCACAGCCGGGGGCACGGGGGGGGGGGGGGGAACCCGCCCGCTCCGCACGAACCGGAGGTGACCGGGGGGACGCGCCTGCCGCGCCCGCTCCCCCCGCAGCTCCGTGCGCGCCCGGCCGCGGCCGCTGGGTAGCGCTCGGAGCCGCACCGTCTCCCCGCCTCCCCGGCTCCGGCTGCCCCCGGCTCCGCCGAGCCCCGCCGCCGCGGCTCACTCCGCCGCCAAGCCGCGCAGGAGGAGCAGGCAGCCGGCCGGAGCGCCGAGAGGGGACGGCGCGGCGCCGCCAGCCCGCCCGCCGCGCACCGCCGGCGGCTCCGAGCGGGACCCCGCGCCGCCGCGCGCCGCCGCCGTACTTTTCCCCCCGTTCCCCGCGGGTGCCGGGGCGCAGCGGGAGGCAACGGGGGGGGGGGGAGAAGCCCCCCCGTCGCCCGGAGCCGCCGAGGCGGGGATGTCCCCAGGCAGGAGCTGAGCGCTGGGGAGGGGCCGCGTGTCGCCCCCCCGTCCCCGGACCCCAAACTTTTCAGCGGCTGCGGTGCGCTTGGCTCCGGGAGCGGCGGGGGCCCGGCCCCCATGGTGCCCGGGCGGGCAGGAGGAGCCGGGGGCGCGCAGCCTTGCGCTTCCCGTCCCCTTCCCTGACGCGGGGCGCAACGGTTGGGGAGGGGCTCGGCTGCCGGCCCCGCTCCGGATTTGGGGGTCCCGGCTCCGCACGTCCCCGGGGAAGTTGCACATGGTGGGGAGCTGCCTGCGGACCCCACGCCCCACGAGGAGCCTTTCACCCCATCGTCTTCGCCTCCCCCTGAGCAGCGCTGCTGCGGCGGTCCCTGCGCCGGAGCCCGGAGGACGCCCCGGTGCCCGGCCAGCAGCGGGGACTGGTGCCGCAGCCGCCCGGATTATAAAGTCAGGGAAGTTGCCCCCCCCCGGCCCCGTCTCGGCGGAGCCATGGCTCGGCCCGGGAGCTGGGGGCTGCTGTGCTTCGCGGTGCTCGCCCTGCCCGGCCCCCCGGGAGCCGGCGCCCAAGGTAAGAAGGTGCGGGGGGGGCACCCTCCAGCTCCGACTTCGATGCCGGAGATGGACCGCGGAGGGTTGGGGGGGTCCCAGCGCTGCTCCCCTCCGCCGAGCGCCCACCCTCCCGGGCCGGGGAAGCTTTGTGCCAGCCGGGGGGGCGAGGACCGAGGCGGCCCCGGAGCTCCTGCCGGGGGTGGGGGGCACAGCATCGGTGGTGTTCAAGAAGTGCCCCCGGAGCTGGGGCCCGGGACCCGCTGGTGCCCAGCGCGGTGTCCGGGAGGGCTCGGCCGGGGCGAGCAGCACGGCTCTGCTCTGCCGCCTCCTACCCCCTGCCCCATAACTACCCCCAAGCTGGGGATGGGGGGGGAAATGTTGCCTTGAGCATGGGGTAGAGACTGCCCTGGACCGCTCTCGGGAGGCTGAGCATCCTCCGGGGATGGCGGGGGGTGAAGGCACCCATTTCACCCCCTCCCGGGGGACCCCCATTGCACCACAAGACCTGGGGTGCAAGTTCGGGGATCTCCCAGGGAGCACCTCTTGCCCCGGTGTTGGTCCCATCGACCTCCAGCTGGCTGGTCAGACCGGGCAGGGGGCTGGGGCTGGAGGGGGTCTGCAGCCCTGAGCCCCCGTGGGTGCCCGGGGCTCCCTGTGCACCCATCTGGCCCTTGGTGTGAGGCAGTACCGCTGGGCAGGGCGAGCCCCTCTCTGTTCCTCGCCTCTGGGGCTCTGACATGGCACTGTCTGTTTTTAGCTGCTCTGCTACCCGAGAGGGATGTAGAAATAGTTTGTGGCCCTTTGGGGTGCAGCTGGGGTTCAGAGATGCCGGGGGGCCCTGGGGTCCCCTCCCCAGCAGCGAGGCTCCCCGCGGGGCTGCAGAGGAGGCTCTTGGCTGGCAGGGCTGCAGCACGACCGCCTCTGTCCCCACCACTTAGACCGAGCGGATCCAGGCTGCGAAACGGGGCGGGGGCACAGCGCCGGGGGGTCCTCACCCGCGACATTTCTTGCCCTTGTTTGCGGCAGCAAGTGGAGCCAGAAGTCCCTGTGCGCTCCCGTCCTCCCGCTCCCCCTGAGCCTCCCCCAGCACTGCTATAATTTCTCAGTAATTAAGTTCAGAACATAACATCTAAAGCGGCAGTATATTATCCGGGCAGGCCCTGTGTGGGGAGCTGTGAAGGTCTCTTTGATTGATTCACTCCCTTGCCGAGTTTCTCTTCTCCTGGCTGGTGTCTCCGGCTGGTGGGTCCCCCGTGATCTGTTTCTTCCCTGCCTGCGGGACGGGCTCCTGGTGTGACCAAATCTCCTTCCATTTGTCTGTGGGGCTCCGGGGTTTCGCCGTGGGGTGGAAGACGTGGGGCTGTCTATGCTTCAGCCCTCTCGAGGGGTGGGGAAGGGGCTTTGCTCCCCTCTCCTGGTGCAGGATCTGAGCTTTGTGGCTTCAGCTCCCTGCGGCGTGTCACGTCCTGGCGGGCAGCGTGACATTGCTTGGTGCCTGGCCCCGGTGCTGTGTGGCAGGCAGCAGCCACGGGCGAGCGCGAGCGGTGGCTGCCCGCGACTGAATCGCGATGGGGGGAGCATTGCCAAAGCCTGGCACGTGCCCGTCTCCCCTGCCGCGGATGGCACTGGGGATGCACCAGCAGGGTCACCTCCCCGGCTGCGGTTCCCGGTGCGCGTGGGCTGCCGACGCTCGCCGCTGCAGCCCATTGGGGTGGACTTAGCGCTGGGGTGAGGGAGCCGGAGAAGGAGCAGGCGTGCAGGCAGGATGCCCGGCTTCGGCCTCTGGCTCAGCCCTGCTGCGGTGGGGTGGGCAGGGCAGCCCCATGTGGGCATCCCTGGACGGCTGGCAGCGGGAGCAGAGGCAGGCAGCGCTTTGTGCCGGTGCTATTGATTCAAGCAGCCAAAGAAAATGGGATCAATAGATATGGGAGGAGGAGAGGATGGGGCGAGACCTGCCCGGCTGGGTTGCGGGGGCTCCCCAGGCCCAGGATGAAACACTTTAATACCTGCAGTTGGTAAAACAAAGGCCCCTCGCTGCCGGGGAGAGGGGGGGATGGAAGTTTAATTACAGCCTGTCTGTGCTGTGTAATTATTAATTACCCACAGTAAAAAATAACTTATTGATTAGGGGCCTCGCGCTAATTACCCGGAGCCGAATGCGGTGCTGGGTGGAAGGGTAATCAGTCAGCACTGCCCGTGCGGGAGCTGTGTCGCAGTGCGACCTGTGCTGGGGCCGAGCACCAGTGCCATGGCCAGGGGGCCGTGCCATGGGTGGGGGGGGGGGCTCAGGCAGCCCGCTGCTGCCAGCCCTGCCCTAGCCAGCTCATGCCTGCAGCAAAGGTGCCTTCAGCTGATTAAGCAAGACAATAAAGGGCCCCCCAAGAGCTGGGGGGGGGGGCTGGGTGTCTGGGGGGTCCGAGCCCTCTCCTCCCCACTTTTTGTAGATTTTGTGACCCCCAGGGATGTGGTTTCCCCCCACCCAGGGCTGGGGGCACAGCCCAGGAGCTCCCGTGCTGGCACAGCCCCTCTAATGGGATTGAGGAGGCTGCGGCCAGTCCCAGGAGGGATTTGGGAGGCTTAAGGTTCCAGACAGGATTTGGGGCAGGGGCCTGAGATGGGCAGCTTTCACCAAAGAGGCTTATTAGGGGCTGGAGTGGGGGGGTGCTGGCACCTTCTGGCACCCATGTGTGGTGCCTGGGCACGTCCGCATGTGTGGAGCCCTGCGGGACAGAGCTGGATGGGGACAAGCCCGTTCTCCTTGCTGGGGACGTGATGTTGGTGACAGGCTCACACCAGGACTTCTGTGAAGGATGCCACCAGTGCCCTCTGTGCCGGCGGCAGCAGGGAAGGGATGGCCAAGTGTGGATGTCTCCTGCCCTGGCTCCCCCTTTCCCGCAAGCGTGGCTGGCACGTTAGCTCAGTGGCCTCATGCAAAGCTCCTGCTCAGGAAGGAAAGTGGCTTTTAGGGGAGAGGAAGGGAAGATTAAAATTTGATGCTTCTTTGGAAGCCATTAGTGACCAGGCACAGCAATGAAATTTTGATGACCTGATAACTGTAAGGGGGAGGGGGATACGGTCCGATCCCAGGCAGCCTGTGTTGCCGTGCCCCATCGCTGTGCTTGGTACCCTGGCTGGTCCCCAAAAATTTGGGGTGCCAGTGATCCGAGCCCCAGCAGCACTGGGGTATGCCACCGTGCCCATGGGCTGGGAGCCGGCTCCCTGGGGGAGAACAGGCAGGGCGAGGGCTGCCAGTGGGAAGGAGGGCAGCTGCGGGCTCGTACCCATCACCTCTGCCTGGCAGGGCCAGAGCTTCTGGCACGGTTGGGCACACATCAGTGGGCTGAGCAAGCCGGGGGCAGCTGAGTGGCTCCTGCCCGGCAGTGCCAGCTGGGGGCCAGGGTGGCAGCATCAAGTGCTGCTCGTCCCCTTAGTGAAGGGAATTAGGCTGCGGTGGCATTTCCGCTCAGCGGGAGCAAATGAAGGAGCTGGAGGAGATGGGGAAGGAAGGAGGCAGGCGGATGCAGGTTGCTTGTGAACCTGGGAAAATGCTGATAATTAAACCTGGGAGGAGGCAGGCTGGCTCACGGGGTGCCGGCGGGGTGCTGTGATGAGGAGTGACCCTGTGTCTGCCTTCGTGGGTCTTTACAAACCGTGTCCTTGTCCCCAGCCCGTGCCTGGAGCTGATCCCTGATGTGGCTGGTTCCTCCCTCAGGATGAGCTCCAGCCACAACACATTACTGTAGGCCCTACACTAACTGGTTGGGGGTGCATTGATGTTTTGCAGCAGCAGTGCAGGCTGTTGTCTGGGGTAAATAAGGCCCTGCTCAAACTGGGGTGCAGAGCTGTGTGGGAGCAAAACCCTTTCAGTGCTGGGTCCCAGCTGGGGTGCGTGAGCACTGGTTCCCCTTGCCCTCATTACCTCCCTGAGCTTGTTAGTAAGTTGCGTGTCACTGGGTGAAAAATGGTCAGTACCAGGCCAGTAATAAATATGCTGCTGTCAGTGGTGATGTGATCGTGCTAACGAAGGGCGATCTGAGCCCCCACGGTTGTGCCGGGGCTGGTGCGTGGGCACAGGGTGGTGTGGAGGGGCCGGTGGCCGCAGTGCTCTGCCGGTGCTGCACAGCTGCTGCGCATGGCACCAGGCCTTGGCTTTCCAAAGCACCTGTGGGGATCCAGCACCCTTGTGGGGCCGGGCCATCTCAGTGGATATCCCAGAGGAAGGGAGATGTGGCCATTCTTCGCAGGGTAGTGTTGCATGGAGCTGCTGGAGAGGGCACGGGGCCAGCATGACTCGGAGAGGCTGGCGGCATGGTGGCAACGCCAGCGACCTCCCCCATACCTGGGGCTGCTGCTCTGTTTTGGGGTTCCCACCCTCTGCATCCCCAGAGCCGTTCCTGGACGTCGGTCCGGGCTCGGGGTGCGTTCCTGCCACCCTTTGCCCCACTGGCAGGCAGGAATGTGCTGGCAGAGGCTCCCTGCCTTGCTGGCCCCGTGTCGGTCCCGCCTGGCATCCCTCACACCCCGGGCACGCCGGCAATGCTGCCTGCGTGGGCACCGCCCTGAGCACCCCCTCCGTGGGGCTGGGGACCGGCTGTCAGGGTGTGTCCCCCAGCCTGCTCCCAGCGATGCTTTGGGGGTGCGTCCCCCAGCCTGCTCCCAGCGATGCTTTGGGGGTGCATCCCGCACCTCGCTCCCAGCGATGCTTCACCTTCCTCCCTTTCTTCCCTGCCTGACGCCGACCACCTGCCTGCGCCCGGGGAAGGCAGCGGCCCCCTCGGCGGCCCCCTCCCCTTGCCCCCAGCCCCGCGGGGTGCAGGAATGCCTGCGCCTGGAAAGCCGTGCCGGGCTCGGGTTGCCTGGGAACTGGGTAACCTGATCCCTGGGAACGGGGCCGAGGGCAGGGGACATTCCCGGGCTGCAGCTGGTCCCCGGCCCCCTTTGTCTCCCCACTCTCATGGGGCGGCTGCACCCCCGCCCACGGCCCCCCAGGAACGGAGACTTGGGGTGCGGGGGGGGGGGGGCTCTTGGCCTCGTGCAGGACCATCCCTGGGGATGCTGTGACTGGCAGCTGCCGGCTGCTCCGGCTTGTCACCTCCCCGCGTGGATGAGTGTCACCTCCTGGCCAGCAGCCACAGTGGGCTGGGGAAGGCCCTGGGCACTGGGACCAGCTGCCGCTGCATGCCAGCAGCTGGGCATCCCGGCCGGCAGCGGGGACGGTGCGGTGGCAATTCCAGGAATGCTGGGGCCCCCTGTGCCGAAGCCACCCTCCCCTCCCTGCCAGCAATCATCATCCCCATTGTCCACCTCGGAGCGTGGCAGCTCCGGGCTGGCTGTCCTGAGCATGCAGGGAGCTCCCTCTGCCCCTGGACAGCTGGGGGGAAACTGAGGCACTGGGCAGAGGTGGCAGTGGGTACGGTGGGAAGGGGACTGCCGTGCAGTGCCAGCTGGTGTCCCGCTGCCCTGCATACGCACGCACACGTGAGCAGCTCCGTCGGCTCTCATCAATCACTGCCTGCCCACGCGGAGGTGCCGAGGCCCCCGGTGTAGGGAAACCTTGATGAGTTTGACCATTAGCAGAAAGAAACCGCTGAGCTAATTTTAGCTGTGATAGCTAATTGCTTTTTGCACTGCTGGGTGAGACGACAACCTGCAAGTCCTCGTCTGTAACCTTGAGCCCTCCTGGCTCCGTGCAACAGGGATGCCTGGGTCCTGCCAGGGTGAGGAGCGGGACATGGATTCATTGGTGGGAACGCTGGTCCCTGGAGGGGTTCCTCCAGGACACTTGGGTCCATGTGCAAAGCCAGCATGGGTTGGGGTGCCTGGCAGGGTCCTGCTGCCCCTGGCTTGCAAGGGCGGGTGTCCCTTGTGCCTCTTGGGGAGCAGGGACACGTGTGGTGTAGGGGGAGGCTCTGGCTGTCCCCTGAGGCCAGCAGGTCACCCCAGCCAGTGGCAGACCCGGGCCGTGCGGTGGAGTCCCCCGGCACTCAGCAGCATGGCTGTGTTCATGGCTCGCAAGAAGTTGATGAAGGGAAACGTTATTTTTAGAGCCCATTCATTGGGGACCTGTTTGCTCCCCTGTCCTGTATCTGCAGGGCTGGGGTGCGTTTGCCAGGATGGGTGGAGGAGCCTGTCCCCCTCTGTCCCCATCCCGCAGAGCCATCCCCCCCAGCACATCCCAGTTCACTGGCTGTGAGCTGCTGCTGGGTGAGGAAACCATGCTGAATCTAGGGCAGGGGCTGGGCATTAACTGGGGTTTTATGGGGTCATTTATGTTCCTTATTCATCGCCCTCCTTCCGGGAGCCTGCGTCTCTCTGGTGGGGGGCAATCGAGTGCTGGGCCGTGCAGGTGGCTGTTCCCGGGGGAACCCCCTGTGCCCGTGGGTCTCGGCATGGTGGGATGCTCAGTGCTTCCCCTCGTCCTCCTCTTCCTCCTTTGCCTGGGCTTGGACCACAGGGGCAGACCGAGAGCTTGGGGGAAGGTGAAGGGGAGCAGGTCCCACATGGGTCTGGCATCCCCATCTCTGGGCAGTTCACAAAGGTCCAGCTGGGAAAGGTGCCGGGGCGGGAGCCGGCTGTGGACATGCCGCTGGTGCCTGGCCCGGCGGGGCTGGGAGGGATGGATGGAGGGGGCTGGGGTGTGGCGGACACAATAGCTCTGGTTTCAGCAACCCGCCTCCTGAATGCCTGAAAAACAGCTGATGGCCATGAAGGGGGATGAAATGGGATTAGCTGCTGTTTCCAAAGGGAGCGCATCCTGCCGAGCCGGACAATGCGCCTGCTGTGCCCCTGCTTCACGCCTCGGTGCGTCGGCCCTGGCGGAGAGGGGCTCGGCGCTGGCTCCCTGGGGCCGGGGTGGTGCCTCCTGCCCTGGCTGTCCCCAGGAGCCCTTGGGGTCTGCCGAGTCCCCGGTGCTCCAGCGCTGGGTGCAGCACAGGCTCCCAGGGGTGCTTGCAGGGGGCTGGGAGACCCTGGGGCAGGGTGGGGGCTTCTGCCTGCCCCACAGCAGCCCCGAGGGACTGTGGCTCGGCTTCTCGCCCTGCAGCAGCACTGAGCGGGTCCCAGGGGACCTCGCACAGCCCATGTGGGGTGGCAGGAGCTCGGGGCTGTCCCACCCCAGCAAGCAGCAATGGTGGGTGCCCAGCTTGAAGCCCCACAGCCGAAATGGAGAAGCAAACCTCGTGGTTCAAGGTGCTTTGCAGGGTGGGCAGCTGTTGCCCCTGCACCCCCCTGAGGCTGGCCTGTGGTGGGTGCCGGAGATGGGGTGCAGAGGGGACCAGCGGCGCGTCTCAGGGCAGGAGCCGTGTGCAGCCCCAGCTGCAGCGCTGCTGGGGCGTGCGCAGCGCGGCGCTCGGTGGAGTGAATTGATGTTTATTTTGATAATGAGTTCTCAATGCATTTGCAAATTAATAAAATCAACTCATTAGGGTGGTATGTTTAATTCAGAGCTCTGCTGTTGGGAGAGCCCTCCCCACTGGCTGAGCACCGGGAAGCGCTGAGCACCCAGCCTCTGCCTGCACGCATGGGGTGCAAGGGGAGGAAGGTGATGGGCGCCTTCATCTCCCCATTTTCTCCATTTTGCTCGCTTGCACGGTGGAGAGAAGGGCTGGGAGGGCAGCGGCGGGGAGCTGAGCTGTGCAGTGGAGGGTGGAAACAAGGCACGTGCTGCGAGCAGGGGCAATGAGCTGCCAGAGCACTTCACCTGGGGCGGTGGTGGAGTCTTGCTCGCTTGGCTTCTTCCCATAAGCTTCACGTCAGGCTGGGCAGTGGCACTGGCTTTGCCGCTGGAATCGCTGGCCCGGCATCGCGGTGTTGGCTGGAAAAGCCCCTCCGGCTGGGAGAGCCACAAGTGTGTAAATAAGTGCAATGACCAGAGTTCGCTTCTCTGCCCTGGAAATACAGGGCTGTCGTGGATGGCTGGGGGGATTGCCAGGCTGCGAGTTATTCCCGTCTGCGAACAGGGGCGTCTGGGAAGAAAAAGATTTGGAAAATGCTTTTTCCAAGGAAAACTCGTGTTCGCTGTCATGCTACAGCTATTTATGTTTCAAGTGAGCAATGCAATGACTAATTAATACTTTGGAAAAAGGATGTCTGAGCAACACCCCAGTAAATCGGCGAGTGCCCAGTGCGTGCTGTCTCGGGGCCGTGCCATGGGGAGGGGGACCACGGCTGCCAGCGCCTTCGTCCCGCTCGGCACGGGGGGGTGGGAAGCTGGCAAAGTGTTTTCCATCCCGCGGGGCTGGCGACTTAATTGCGTCAGCGCTATGGGAAAGGCTGAGTGGGGTTTTTCTTGTGGTTTCTGTCTGCTGTTTTTCTTTCCCTGCTGTATTTTTTCGGTTGGGAAATGCTGCCTTGTTGAGATTCCCGTGGCGAGCCTAGAAAGCGGCTGGCTGTCTGTCTGCGAGGGCGGTTGCAGGGCGAGGGCTGTGCTGAGCATCCTGCGTGGCTGTGGGATGAGGAGGGGGGTGGCTGGAGCTCGTGGACTGATGCCCCTTGCAGAAGCAATGTCCCAGGTGCTGTCGGGGCTCCCATGGCGTGGGTCTGGTGGTGGCTTTGCTTTCCCACCCCTCCTCGGCTGCGGTGGCCCTGGGAGCCACCGCAGCCCAGGGCTGTGGTCACCCTCCAGGAATACCTGGAGGATACACTCGACATACCCCACGGGACCAAATCCAGCCCGGAGCTGTGCTGGGCTGCACCGGGCTTGTGTGCCATCCATCCTACCCAGTGCTGGGACCACCCTGGGGTTGGTGTCCAGGGCTGTCGGGACCCCTGCCTTGCTTGGCAGCTGGGTGTGGAGCCCATTCCTGCCAAACCCTCGCGGGGAAGCGCCGGTCCTGGCTGCGAAGCCGCTGGGGCTGGGGCTGGGGCTGGGAAGGGCCCTTCCACCCCTTGGAGGCTGCAGTGTGAGGGATGCTGGTTCACCCCCTCTCCTGCCCGGAGAGTGTCTGGCTGGCGGCTGCTGGGGGTGTCTGGAGGTGATGTCCATCCGTCCTTCCCCTCCTCACCGTTTTGGAGTCCCTCCTGGGGAAATTGGCCAGGGGATCCAGCCCCTCTAATTGCGTTGAGTCACTCTCCAGGTGTCCGTGACTCACAGCAGTGACCCAGATACGGTGGAGCTGCGTAATCGCGGGGTCGGATTTGTGGCATCGGAAGGAGTTTGCTGGGGAAGGAGTTTCGGCTGGAGCTTGTTAAACATCCCCAGCTGGGGACGGGGCTGTGTCCTAGTTGGGGACATGCTCGGCAGGGGGACAGGCTCGCTGCAGCCCATGGTGATGTCCAGCTGTGCCACCCGCAGCCGGACAGTCCCAGGGACGTGCCCCCAGGCTGGGGGTCTCCTGTCCCCCCAGGAGCATCCGTGCATGGCCCTTTTGCTAGGGCTCCCCTGCAGCTCCATGCATTTGGGATTGGGTTTGGAGCCCCATGCTGGGGTCTGTGCCTTTGGGGCCGGGTTTGGGGCCAGGCTCCCGGGATCTGTGAGCTTGGGGCCAGGCGTGGGGGTCCGTAAGGGCCGCGCGGTGCTTCAGAGCACAAAGCTCTGCTTGTCGCCCCCCCCCCCCCCCCCCCCCCCCGGGCTCACGGGCTGGGAACACACAGCGGTGCCGTGTGTGTGCATCTGTTCGGGGTTTCCCGCAAGGGGAAATATTATTTTTTCCAGCCGGCGCGGCCGGGCGCGCGGAAGGGCTGGGTGTGCGAGGGCAGGCAGGGACGGGCAGGCGCACAGCCCCGCTCTGTTCCCAGCCGCGGCCTCGCCGCAGGGCTGAATGAGATGCTGTTCCCTGGCCAGGGCTGACGTCTCTCCCTTGGCTCCGGGAGCATCTCAAGCTTTACCTGGCCCACGTCGGCACCGGGGTGCACCCGGGCTGGGTCCCTGGTGCCGCAGGGGCTGGGAGCCGAGGGCTGCCCTGGGCTGCGGTCCTTGGGCAGAAGCAGGGTGCTGAGAAGGGGCGATGCTGGCATGGCCCCGGCTCTGCCGCAATGGGCAGAGGGGGATTGGTCTCCAGGTTTGGGACCCTCCGGTGGCCTGGGATATGTGCTGGGGATTGCACGGTGTTTGGGGAAGGGATTGCCAGGATGAGACCACAAAGGGAAGTGGCTTCATCTCCAGCATCACTGTTGGGAGAAGGGAAGTCCTGAGCAGGCACCGTGGTGCTGCTGGGCTCGATGTTCATTTTGTAATGAACAAAATTCCCCCTTGTCCCGGGGGAGCCGTGCTCACCCCTCCCCATGTGCCCCGTCCCTGGGGGATTCAGCTGGGCATGGCGAGCCCGCTGACCTAGCCGATGGCCCACTGAGCCCTCCGAGAGCCTGACTGCGGAAGAGGAGCTTGTTGTGGAGCCATCCTGCTTTTAATTAACAAATTAAAATCCTAGTTAACAATCCAGCCCCAGGGCTGTTAGAGGCTGGGAGAAGCTGGAGCGTTTGTTATGGAAACAGCAGTTAATTAACAAATAAATAAATAAGTATGGGCCTGGAGACAGATGCAGGAGGAGGAAGGGGAGATGGCAGTGCGGTCGGGGTGTCCCACTGGCCTGACGAGAGGCAGCGTGGGAGGAGGGCGTCCGTCCATCCATCTGTCTGTCCTGAGGGATGCCATGGCCCCAGCGGGCAGCGCCAACCTCACTCGGAGCCGCTGGGTGTGAGGGGCTGGATTCTGCCTCGTGCTGGCTGTGCCATGGCAGATCCGGCCCTGTACCATGCTGGGGCCACCTTGGCTGGGTTTGGGGCTCCCGGTCTCTGCCTGGGCTTTGCCGAGCGCCACTGGCCCTGGGTATTGCACCCACTGTCTCTTCCCCCACCCCAAGGCCGGGAAGCGCTGCGGCAGAGCTCCGGTGGAGATGGATGAAGTGTGACACCGGCAAAACTGCTGTGCAGTTTGCAGGTGACACCAGTGCCGTGCTGGGGGACTGCGTGAGGAGGTGGGGGGACACTGCTCGCTGGGCCACTCCATGCATCCTTGGAGGCAGGGATTGCTGTGGTCCCCATCGGCGACTCCTTTGCCCCAGGCTGGGTCTGTGCCAGGGGGATTTGGGCAGCTCCCCTGGGCTGGCTGCAGGCGGGGAGGGGGGTGCTGAGGCCATGGCCCCCCCGGCCGTGCCCTGCGGTGGTCAGCTTGCATTAACCACAGGGCTTGTCACTAAGAGCCCCAAGCCGGTGCCTGCTGCCAGCAGGGATTATCGCCATGGGTGGGTGCTGACGGGACCGTGCCGGGGCTTGGGGTCACCGTGCTGCTCCCCGAGGCGCTGCAGGTGCCCAGCCAGGCTGCTGCTGCCCGAGGCGGTGCAGTGTCACCCTGCCCATCTCGGTGCCAGCGCCGAGGGCAGGGGTGGCTGTGGGGACTGATGAGGGGACGTGACCTTGCTGCCAGCCCATGCCAGGGTCCTGCAGGATTTCTGCAGGGGGTGAGGAGGTGGCAGAGCCCACGTCCCTCCCCCAGCTTCACCTTTCCAAAGGCTTAAGGGAAGAAAATCAGTTTAAAAGCCGGCTCTGCAAATCCTGCCAGCATCACACGGGCAGGAGCCGTGCTCCACTGAGCAGCTCCTCCAGGTCTGCATCTCTCTCAGCCTCCCACCTAATCCAGTTAACACACCTCTGCAATCAGCTTACGGCATGTAAGAAACCCTAAATCTCCTCCGAGGGAGGCGCAGGGGAGCGGGGCATTGGCGCTGGGAGCCGTATGCTCTGCTGGGTCCAGCCCGGCTCCTTGCTGGGGTGGCAGCACCGGGTCTGGCTCTCCTCCTTTGCAGGACCCCTCTTGCCATGCGGGTGACGTGCATACACACTTGCACGCTCGCCGAGGAGTTGCCCCATTTCCCGAGGGCTCCCCCACCACTGAGAAGACCTTTTCCTCTGTGAGGAAATTGCTAAAGCAATTGCGCAAACACGCGGAGGGTCGGATGGAGATGAAAAGGTGCCCAGCTCCACCCGCGTCTCTCCGGGTGGGCAGGAGCCGTGGCCCAAGCCCAAGGGGCTGCATGCCCTTGGCTGCCAGCCCCGCTGCTGCCTGTGCCCCTTTGCCATGGCAGAGCAGCAGATCCCCATGCTGTGAGCAGTCTGACAGGCTCAGCATGAGGCATCGGAGCAAAGACGGATGCGTTTCGGCAGCAAGGTCGTTGCAGGGTGCGTGCAGGGAGCCTCTTGGCTGCACCATCCTGCTCCAGCTCTTCCCCCGAGGGCTGCACCAGTGCCTGGTCATGGGCAGGACGGGCGCAGTGCTGGGCACAGCTCCGGGGTTTGCTGCTGGAGGGATGCAGCCACTGTGAGATGCTCCCACGTCCTCTGAACGCAGGCGGTGCAGCCCTGCTCCGACCTGCCGACAGCTCGGAGCTGCGGCCCCCCCTTACATGCAACAAAGATGGTTTTATTCCTGTGATCTTGGCGTGATTTGGGCCGAGCGAGGGAGGCTCTCCAGGCTGTTCTACCTTGGTTGAAAACCCTCTTAGCTCCACTCTGCAACCTCTTTATGAGAAGCAGCTCCTTTTCGGCGTGGCTCCTGGCTGCAGCCCCCATCATCTCCCTGCTGCTGCGGGAAGGACCGAGCCGAAGTCCCCCCTGCCTGTCTCAGACCATCGGGGAGGCAGGGCTGCCTCTGCCAAGCAGGAAGATCACAGCCAGCGCAGGATTTTCCGAGCGGCAAAGGAGAGGGCTGTAATTAGCAGCCCCAGCGTGGAGAAGCAGCAGCCGTAGGGCACCGTTTTCAGGTCCCCTCTTTGTCCCAGCTCACATTTGCTGCCTGGGAACCCCATGGGACTGGGAAACTGCTGCAGGTTGATTGGGGCTGGAGGGGAGGTCTGGGGTTGGGGTACCACTGCAGCCCAGCTGGTCTCCCAGGGATGGATCGCAGTTGTGGCTGGGATGGATGGTGATGTGTGTGGGGCAGGAGCTGCCTTGGGGTGACATTGGCCGGGACGTGTGTGTGGGTCCTCATTGTCATCCTGGGGTTGCACCTGCCCTCCCAAGGGTGTGTGGCGGGAAGGCGCCGTGTGAATGGGGAGAAGGGAAACCTGGTGGGACGGGGCTGGGGGACCGTGCTGCGGGGACCAGAGGGATGATGCTCTCCAGTGTGCCGCGGCGAGTGAAGCGCCATGAGC
Organism: Aptenodytes patagonicus; assembly: GCF_965638725.1. Classification (NCBI taxonomy): domain Eukaryota; kingdom Metazoa; phylum Chordata; class Aves; order Sphenisciformes; family Spheniscidae; genus Aptenodytes; species Aptenodytes patagonicus. The sequence goes on along the minus strand of NC_134964.1, from coordinate 6,575,186 downwards.
TTGCAGGTCCAAGAGCATCACTCTTGGCTGAACCCTCCGAGAAGCTGTGCCGTGGCCGTGCCACCTCCCCATGCCCCCAGCCCCGGCAGGAGGATTTCCCATGATTGCTCTCACAGCCTCGTGCTGCCGGTAAGCACCGAACCCCTTGGCTCGGGCTGCGTCCTCTAAATAATGCAGGAAGGCGAGTGCCGTCCACGGGGGCTGCAGATAAATGCGGTAAATGGCTGAGAAATGGAGCATGTCTTTTGGGAGCCACCTCCGTGCGTAGCATGCCAGGCCCCTCTCCCTCCCTCTCGGCCGAGGCGGTGCTGCCGGGCCGGCACAGGTACAGGCGCGGGCGGAGAGGAGGAGACGGAGCAGAGCTGCTGAGTCCACCGGAGCATTGGAAATTGCATTTCACGGCCGGGCGGACTGGGATACCAACCCCAGCACTGCGCGCCGGGTGCTCGGAGAGGAGATAAGATTTGATTAAGAAGGCCGCTATTAATTTATGGCAAGTACGCTCATGATAGCGGAGAGGTTGCTTTTAATTAATAGCCAGAAGGAGAGTTTTAAAGCTCTTGGTCTCAGTGGGGGGAGAAGAGGAGGGAGGGGTAAAGCAGGGAAGAAAGTAAGTTATGAGGATTAATGGACACATCTGCAATTATAAGTCTTTTTCTTAGTAAAAATAAAAAAAAACACATTAAAAGACACACCATGAGTGGGGGTGCGCAGGGTGGCCTGGCTGATCTGTCAGGCTGAGATGGGCAGGACTGTGCCAGGTGCCTTTGGCACTGCTCCATGTGCCAGTGGGGACCAAGGCCACCCCATGGCCACCAACCCAGTCTGGGGGGAGCAAGGGACGGCTGGGGTGTCCCCTGTGGCTGACCCTGTGCTTCTGGCCCAGCCCTTTCCACCAGAGTTGGGACTGAGGGCCGATGCTGGGATGGATATTGGCTTTGGTGGGTGATGGGCTGGGGAGGATGGATCTGTCCTGCCCCGCTGCCGGCCCCGTGTGAGCCCCAGGGATGCTGCAGCTGGGGCTGGAGCCCCCCCAGCTGCCCCCTTCCCCACGGCACTGGGGGAGGTGGGGATGCCCGTGTACCCGGGGCCATCTGGTCCTGGTGCAAGTGGGAAGGAGAGTCCCTCAACCCCCAACCGGGTCCCTGCTCTGCAGCTTGTAGCTGTGCTGCTTTGGGGGGTGCGGAGGTGCTCCCCCCTTGGGCGCAGGGCCGGGGGTCCCAGCAGAGCGGGGCTGGTGCCGCATGAAGGGTGTCTTCCCCCATCGCATCTGGTGTGGCAGCACTGCCTTTCATCCCCCGTTTGAGCAAGCCAAGCCGAACACCACGCCGCGCCGTGCTGTGCCTCCCTCCCGCCACGCACGGCTCCTCCCGCGGGGCCACGCCACCGCCACGCTTCACCGGGGGCGTTCGCGTGAGCCTGGCAGATTAGAGAGGAGCGAAGGCGCTTTGGCACGGCGCCTCGGCACGCTGCTGCGGGGCACCAAAACCCTTTGCTGGTGGGTTTTGCTGACAAACCTGCATTTGCTGGGAGGTAAGATGAAAGCCGGGCTCTGCCGAGAGCCCCGTGCCGGGGGGGTGTCACGGCATAGCCACGCTCGGGGCTCCGATGTCCCTGCGGGTGAGCGGTGCTGCACGGGTGCAGGATGTGAGCTGCGATCCCTGCTCCTGCTGGTGCTTCTCCATTGCCATTTGGCTGGGCTTGGCACTTTCCTGGCCAGCCCTTCCCCAAATTTGAAGCTGGCATCAAGTCACTGTGGGAGAGAGGATGAACCGAAGAGGCCGTGCTCTGCCGGAGCATGGCACAGGCATCGGGGCATGGCTCCAGCGCTGGCCCTGCCGTGCCAGATGAGGCTGGCGCGGCCAGGGGCTGCTGTCCGCCGGCGGAGCAAATGGGCGCTGGCAAGCAGGGACCACACATGCGGCGAGTTTGGGGGGGGCTGTGCTCTGGGGGTAGCGGCACAGGTTGCTTTGTGCCTGCTCAGGTGCTGGGAGGGGGGTGAGTGTGGCTTAGCGAGGGTGCCCACGCCATCTCGACCCTGCGCTCAGCTTTGTCCTTGGCACCTCCCGGACACCTGGGTCCCCCCCTGGATGCCTGGGTCCCTGCTCAGCAGCACGTCATGCTCCGCAGCTCCCCAGGTGCCGGGAGCATTCGGCATTTCAATTCTGTGTTTGCTTTTTATTAAGGGGATGAAGCCTCGTCTCGGGAATACTAATGGCTTCGGCAGTGGTGGAGAGTGCTGCTAATCCCCCAGCACCTGCCGGCCACCTGCCCTGCATGGCCCCTGCCACTGCCCCGGGAGGGGACCGTGGTGGGGACGCCAGGGGCACTGGGGGCCATGCTGGGGCATTGCAGCGGCTCCCGTCCCCACGGGACGTGCCCTCAGTGCCCGCAGGGACGTGTGCCATTTAATCAGCCCAGTGACTTTACCAACAGCCGCTGAAAAATTGACACCTCCCAACCGCATGCTGACGTCCAACAAGCAGAAAATGTAACTGAGCCAAGCGACAGCCCCTCGGGCGGCGGCACGGCCCCGGGGCTTCGCCTGTCCCTGGCCAGGTCCCTGGGCATGGGGCCACCCAGCCGGGGTGGCCGCGGAGGGGACGTGGTTTGCCCCTGGGGACAGTGTGCCTTGGCCAGGATGGGTCCCCCAGGGCGATCTCTCATTGCACCCAACCAGGGCTGTGACCCCACTGGGGTGCTCGGGGACGTTGCCGTCCCCCATGGGTGCTGTGTCTGGGGGCCATGGGGTGCCCCGGCGATGTTAACCCCTTCTCTGCCATGCTGGCGCAGGCATCCCTGCCTCCCCCCAGCCCCCAGATGCAGAGTGGCTGCTGCGGTGCTGGGGAACTGCGCCGCGAATATGTTACACAAATGAATAATAAAAACAAAGGAAAATTACCCTCTTTATTGAAACTCGTTTTATGAATAAAACAATTATTCTGGTAATTGAAAAAATGTGTCGTTAAATTAAATGCAGTGGTTCCTATTAAAATTTTAGTGGATTTCTTCTTCTCTGTTTCTTTTTCCCCCTTTTTCCTTCCCTCCCTCCCTCCCTGCCTCCGCTGGCGGCTAAAGGCTGGTAATTATAGTGGAGGGTTTCGCTTTCTCTTTATTGTTTTTTAATCTCTTCGTGCTGCGGAGCACCGGCAATAGTCTGATGCAGAAGAGATTTAGCTCCATCTCCCCGTGCTGGGGGGGGCACTGGGGGCCGGAGCGGGAGCATGGGGCTGCTCGGTGGCAGTGCCAGGCGGCTGTGCCAGCGCTCCCAGCGGGCTGCCATCCTGCTTTCTGGGCAGTGATGTCCTGGGAGGGACGGGGGAGCCCCGTAAAGCCTGGGGGACTGGGGGGACAGCTCTGTCCCCCCTCCCATGGTCGAGGTGGGGTGCAGGCAGCAGCGCAGTCCCTTCCCAGGGCTGCCCCTTTGCACCGGCCCCATCCTGACCAGACCAAAGAGGGGCCGGTGGGAAGGGAGGGAGGCGATCGTGTTATTTCCTCCGAGTCGGGTGTTGGTGCAGGGTGGCCGAGACGGCAGGCACAGCGCTGGGTACTGGTACCCGGTGTTGGTTGGGCTCCATTGGGTGCTTGGAGCCCGCAGGGGCAGGCGGGCCGGATTCAGGGCATCCCACCGGCGCTGGCGGGCACTGACTTGGTTGAGGCTGCCCGGCGCATCCCGCTGTTTCTCACCCTGATTCATGTCAATTAGCAGGAACGGGTGCTGGGCTGATCAGCTTCTGATTAGCGAGCTGGGGAGGGGAGAGGCTGGGTGTCACCCCCTGTCCCCGAGGGGCAGCGGGATGGTGACCCTGTGCTGAACGAGGGCTGAACCCAGGCGTGGCAGGGGGCCATGGTCCCCCCTGCAGCTGTCACTGTGCCGGTGCTTGTGCGAGGCATCCATAGCAAAGATGGGAGAAGGACCTGGGTGTCCCATAAGCTGCTGATCCTTTGCGGGTGGCTGGGGGCAGGCAACAGTGGGGCAGACCCATGGGGACCCCGTGCCCCTATTCCCATCTCATCTCTGCTTGCCGGGGTTTGCTGAGCGCTGGGGGGGGGGGTCGCACCCTCCTCCCCACCGCCAGCAGCTGCCCGGCAGAGCCCTGCCCTTGGCAGGCATTCCGGGATTCCTCCGGGCTTAAAACTCCCCGTCCCTTCCCATCAAGAGGGATTTGAAGCCGGGGAGAGGGGGGCTTAGTTCCCAGCTTGCCCATTACGTCCGGGAATTAGGATCCATTACTGCTCTTTCGGCGAGACCGGGGCCCCCTGCCCTACATCCGCACCCCCTCCCCGGCACTAATGCACTGGGCTCAGACCCAGCTCCCGGCAGCCCTTATGTAAATAAAGTGCAGGGGCAAAGATTTTGATCCCATTAGGCAGGATTAACGCCTTGCAAGGCCCTGGCATTAAAATTTCATCGGCGGTGGAGGGAGGGAGCCAGGGTTGTCCCCGCTCCTGTCCCCCTTCTCTGTTGCCAGCGTTTGGCATCCCGTTTATCCCATCTATCACCGCCGGCAGCTTGGCTGGAGCGGCTCAGCCTGGAGGCAGCACCCCCTGCACCGCTCCCCGGCGGGGCTCAGCCCTGGGGTCACCGGTGCTGCGGGGGCCGGTGTGGGCAGGATGGGGACAGCACAATTCGGTGGCACCTTTCTGCGTGGAGGGGACCGTGCTGGGCTGGCGTAGCTGGCACAGCATGGCATGGCACGGCACCTGGCCGGCGGCCCCGGGGAGCTCAGCACGGGCCCGTGCCGCCAGCAGATGTGCAGATGTTCCCAGGGACGCTGCTCGCTGCTGCCTGTGTTTGGAAAGTGATGAATTTCTGCACCAAATAATTAGTTTCTAATTAGCAAGTGAAGTGTAAACAGTCACAACAGATGGGGGAGAGGTGGAATTAGCAGTAATGACCCTTCGTTTGGGGGGCACGTGGCTGTCACGCACCAGGAAACCTCCCGCTGGGTCCAGGACCGGGGGAATCGCAGCCCTCATCCATGCCGGCTCTGCGGTGGGGTGGTGAGATGGTGGGCACCCCCGTGCACCCCAAATTTGGTGGTGCCATGGCCTGTCATGCTGCCGGGATGGCGGGAGAGAGGAGCTCCCCCCAGCCTGCTGGGAGCAGAGTTGAGATGCTGCATGCTGCCGGCGCCCGGGGATCGGAGGGAAACCGAGGCAGGGAGGGCTGCCAGAGGGGCTGGGGTGTGAGGGGGCACAGCGCTGCTCAGCATCAGGGCCCCCCACCCTTCCCCCCTCCCAGCTGCAGCACGTTGCGCCGGTGGTAGGAGCTGGCACGGGCGGCCACTGGGGAACTGGTGGGCAGGTCAACACCGGGAACAGCCTGTCTCGTTCCTCGAGGCCTCTCCAGAGACATCAGCACTAAGCTAGCCGTGTTCCTCTCCCCCGGGTTCCTCTGCTCCTCCTGCCAGCCCCAGCCTCGCTGCTGGGCTGGCCCCGGTGGGGCACGGGGCTCCCGGGCGGCCGCCCTTGCCAGGCACCGGCCAGCTGGGAGGATGACGAGGATTTCACATGCAGCCGCCCCAGGGGAGTGTGGCCAGAGCTTGGTGCTGCCTTTGCCCCCCACAAGGGATGCCCGATGCACCCGGGACCCCCAGCCCCGCTGTCCCCTCCCCATGGCTGGGGTGGTTTCAGCTTTCCCAGGGGAGCAGAGGAGGCGGCGGGGGGGACAGGGGAGCCTCTCGGTCCGAGGTGGCTGCCGTGACCTTCACGGGCGGATAATGATCGGACGATCAATAGTGGAATTAGGAGCCACCTCTCCTCCTCTGTGCCGTTTTTCACCCCTTAATGCAGAACAGATGGCTCGTGCGCTTCAAAGCAAGATGAGCCTTAGCTGCTTAAAATCAAATTAAGATGTATGCAAATGGCGTGTGAGCCCAGGGGAAGGTGCGCCAGGAGCACCCTGCCTCCCGAATGCCTCCCAAACGCTGGGTGCTAGGCTCAGTGGTGGGGTGCACTGAACACGCCGGGTCTCAGTCCCGCTGTGCCTCCGGAGCTGCTCAGCCAGGCCCCGGCAGCACAGCCCTGCGGTCCTGTGGATTCTGGTGCGGCCCATGCATGCGTGACCACTGCCGGTGCCGGGGGATCAGCCCGTTTTGCCGTGGGTCCTCGCTGCAGTGACGCATCGGCTGCATCTAGCCCAGCCGGACCCCCAGTCTGGTCCACGGCTCATTTACTGGTTTCATGCAGGAGGTGTTTGGCCCCGGAGCTGGCGTCTGGCTGTGCCACAGCCCCAGCCGGGGGCTGCGGTAATCCCACAAGTCTCCAGCCTGATGTGGGCAAAGCCCCGGTGTTGCAGGTCAAGCTCCTGCCACGCTGTGGTGGGGACGCGTGTGCACACCCCCGCGCACACACATGCAGACGTGGCACGTGCCATGCACAGGCACAGATGCTGCACCTGGATGCTCCCGTGAGCCCAGCTCGGTCAGTCCCAGCGGCACATGTGTGCCCCACTCCTTGGGCATCCCAAAAGCCGCAGCTCGGCTGCCGCAGGGCTGCCACGAGCTCTCCGGACTGGGGAACCATGTGGCCACGGGCCGGGCTCGCAGCCAGCTGCCCTTGGTGCCAAACCCCAAGCCCGCGGGCACCCCTCTGCCCCTGTGGCTCCTGGGGCTTGCTGGGGAGCTGGGCTGCTGGAGGGTTTGGCCCCGGTGCCCCATGCCTGCTTTGCGAGGTGCCCCGATGCCCGGATCCAGCCCAAACCTGGGGCAGGGACACCGAGATAAGGGCTGCCCACGCCAGCCAGCACTGCTGAAGGTCAGAGAGGAGGAATAAATTAAGGAGCCGCAAGCTGCTCCTTCCCGGCCTAATGACTTGCCTGGCATTTAGCACCACCGTGCCCACCCCGGGGACAGGCAGGACAGGGCAGCTGACTGTAAACCAGATGGGCATTTCCACGTGGGTGCAGCAAGCGGGCACCCCAGGGTGTGCAGGAGCTGGGCCCCACCAGCAAGGAGAGGAGAGGGACCCCCCAGTGCAGGTCTGGCGGTGTCAGGGTGCCTCTGAGCTCCTGCAAACTTGTGACACCCCCCCAGGGCGGTGGGGCACTGGAGCAGGCTGAGCCCACGGGCACAGGCACTGCTTTGGTGCCGGCTTACGGTGTGGAGAGCTGTGGCAGGAATTCAGCTTGTGCACACAAGAAAGCAAAGCCCTACCCCAAAGAAAAAACCCAAAGCCGTGATTGAAAGTGCACTTGAAAGCTGCTGGGGAATATGAATGTGTCTTTGAAGTAAAAGGGCTTCCATTTGTTAAGCAGAAAATGGAGCTGTGTGTTTCAATTTATAGTTTTACTTAGCAAATAAAACAGGAGAGGAGTAAGTGTTTATGTCTTGCTCTGCTCCCAGCCCCTCCATCCCCTTCACCCCCCGAGTTAAAAGCTCGGTGCTTCTGAAATGCTACAAAGGCAGCCAAGAATAGAGCAAAGCAAGCAGCTTAGATAAACCCTAGATGGCCTAAGCTGTTGTCGATAGGCTTGTGAAATGGCTCAGTGGGGGGAAAATGGCCAATGGAGGGGTCTGGGGGCCCCGGCTGGGACAGGAGGACAGAGAGGTGGCCACCAGCATCCCCCTGCCCACGTGCTGTTGAGTTATGGTCCTGCCCATGATGAAGCGGTCCTGATGCTGTGGGGCTGGCAGGCTATGGGGCCGGCCAGGTTGTTCACGGGGCCGGCGTGGGGCAGCTCATGGTTCTAACCCCCTCTTCCTCCTCTCTCCGCAGACGATGTCTCCCCGTACTTTAAGACGGAGCCGGTGCGGAGCCAGGTCCACCTGGAGGGGAACCGCCTGGTCCTGACGTGCATGGCGGAGGGCAGCTGGCCCCTCGAGTTCAAGTGGCTGCACAACAGCCAGGAGCTGACCAAGTTCTCCCTGGAGTACCGGTGAGTCCCCACCGCCGTATCGGCCGCCGAGCATCCGGGGCGAATCCCACCTGGCACGCCGGTCCCTGCCGGCAGCCACTGCGGCACAGCAGGCATTGCTGGTCCCCCTGCGAGGGGGATTCCGTCCCGGGGAGGCGGGCGGCGTGGAGGCAGCGGTTAGCATGCCGGGAGCTGCCTCCTCTGTTTGGAGAGCAAACGGTGGATTTAAGCAGATCAACACTGGGGAGGAGGCATTTGCACAGAGTGGATTTAACACCGGACTGCAGATCACGGCCGGCTCGTGGCCCGACCTGGGAAAGGAGCAAGAAAGGGCGGCATGAGAGATCGCCCTGGGTTTGGGCATCCAGCCCTGTGCGCCGACTAATCCTGCTACAGAGTGGCCGGCTCCGCATCACTGCCCGCTTGGAGCTTGCCTTTAAATCAAGCCAGGCACCTCTCACCATCTCTTCTGTCTGCGTGTGTCATCCTCTCTGTTTTAATCAATAATTCAGCCCGAGACAAGCCGTTCCCCGTTTAAACGCATTGAATCCAAAGGCTTCGTGTTGCTGTAGCAACGCGGGGCTGCTCCGGGATGCCAGGAACGCAGACAATGTGGCTGGGTGACGTCCCCTCCCCGGCACCATGTGCCGTGCTGGGTGCTGGGTCCCCTCCCCGGCATGGTGCCATGCTGGGTGCTGGAGCAGTGGCCACCTTTGGGGACCCTGGGGGCTGTCCCCCACTAAGCCGTGGTGGCTGCAGTTCTGCGATGCCCCCGGCTCGGTGCTGGGTGTTTGCACCAGTGCCGGGTGCCCCGTGGGACCGGTCCCTTGTCCCTAGCCCCGGTGTCAAAGTTCAGAGACCTGTTGAGCCCCGCGATTTCCACAGCTCACGCCTGTCAGGACTCACGCTGGCTGCAGCAGGAGCAATGCAAAATGTCAACCCTTAAATGGGATTGTGGGGACAGCGGTGACAGCAGGATGGGGGGACGCAGAGCCCATGCAGGGGCTCCTCCAGGGCAGCTGCACAGCGCTGGGGCAGAGCCACCTGCCCCAGGCAGGAGAAAGACATCGGGACCCCGACCCCGGGCTCTGCCCCATACTCAGAGCGGGTCGGGGTGCCTGGGGGGCACCTCCAAACCCAGAACGGGGACTCCTTGCTTCCTTTCCTGGGTCTGCTCCTGGGTTTGCTCCGTGCCTCAGTTTACCCTTCTGTAGGAAAGGGGCCAGCGCTCATGTCTCTGCTCTGGGATGCCTGGCAGCTCTGGAGCCCTGCATCCCTGTGCCAAGGTGACTCCCTTTCCCTGGAGCCTCCGGCTCCAGCATCCAGCCAGAAAGGATTAAGGAAGGAAGAGAGAAAATAAACAAACACGTGGGGAAAACCCAAACAAACCCAGCCGCAGCTAATGAAGCAAACAGCCTCTATGCAAATCGCTGCCTGGCTTTAACCCATCCTCTCCACGGCAAGGATGCAACCTGCTGGCATCAGCTTCGTTCTGCCCGGTGTGCGCTGCCTGTTCCCGGGTCTCTGCGGGGATTTAATGTGTTGAGATGAGAGTTTGGATGTCTTGCCTGGAATTGAAGGCTGCCGGTGAGGAAGGCGAAGTACCAAAATTAGTTATGATGGGCAGAAATTGAATTTTAATAGAGATGTCGGTGGCACAGAGCCAGCCTGCTCAGGCAGTGGGAAGGTAGTAATTAAAAGTTAACGAGTTTAGAAACAGAGTAATCCTTGGAGATGGGAGGGCTGGTGCTGATGGCCGAGGAGGCTCAGGGATGCTCCTGTCCATGCGGGGGCCAGGAATGGCTGTGGGTGCATTGGCAGCGTGGGTGAGGGATACGGGGTGCAGCCAGTCCCCCCAGCTCGGGGCTGGCATGTGTCCCCCTGGCGTGTCCCCACTCTGGGGGCAGGAGGGACCTTCCCCGGGGCCTGGCCGTGCCCGTGACAGGGTGCACTGTGCTTTGCCATTTTGTCCTCAGCATCCTCACCGTTCCTCCCCAAATCCTCTCCTGCAGCAGGGCATCCCACCGGCACCACTGCCTGCTGTCGCCCTTGTGCATTTTACCCATTTTTCTGGGGGCTGTGGGCTGGGGTTTGCGGCCCCTCGGCCCCGTGCTCCCCGTTAGCTGCTCTGGTTCCTCCTCATCTGTTGGTCTGCCGAGCTCACGCCGCGTTTTAAGGGAAGGAGCCGCTCTCCCAGTTTGGCAGCGTGTTTCCATGGCAACCGCCCTTTCCTTCCCGCAGCGATTCAGCCGCCAGCTTGCCACCGGAGTGACTTGTTGATGTGCGGCGAAGGGCAGGTGGGGAACGGGCTCAGCAAGTCCCCAGCCCCGAGCCGGCGAGGACCAAGGCAGTGCCTCTGCGTGCAGGTGGAGCCGACCCCTCGGGAGCATCCCTAGGGATCGTGGGGGGATCATGGACCAGCGATCATGGGGGGATCGTGGACCAGCTTGGCTCCCTGTGCATGCGGAGCTGTCCTCCCTCAGGAGCATCCCTGGGGATCAAGTGTGATTAGGGACCACAGAGGGATTGGGGACCAGCCTGGCTCTGTGTGTGCGTGGAGCCATCCCCCCTTGGGAGCATCCCTGGGGACTGCGGGGGATTGGGGACCAGCCTGGCTCTTGTGTGTGCACATGGACCCTTCCCCCCCCCCCCCCCCAGGAGCATCCCTGGGGACCGTGGGGGATCAGGGACCAGCCCGCCTTCACCCACTTGCTGCCTCCGTTGCCTGCCGCTGGCATGGGGTGCATGGAGAGAGCTCTCCCATGGGACCCCAGCTGCCTCCCACGCCTGGGGACCCCACAGCAAAACCCCATCCCCTCTGATGCCTGTTGTGACCTTTGTTAAGGTGACGGCAGGGCGGGCGGTGGAGGCTTGCCGGTGCGCTCCGCTCCCGTGCCCTGGCACGCCGGCACTGCGCTCTCCAGGGCCAGCTCTGTTTTTCTGTGCATAATCTCACCGGTGCCGGGCTCTCCTGCGAGCTCTCCGGAGCCTGACTTCTTCTCGTACGAGGAATTGTAACATGCAAATCAGGCAGCTTGATGTCTTTAATGAAATCCTCCGAAGGAAAGCGCTTCTCTGGTGAATTGAGGATATTTATTTCTCATACAAGAAATTTAACATGCAGATTAGTTGGGTCTGGTAATTTATCACATGAGATTGTCCTATTAAGGGTTGCATTGAGTCCTGCTGCCTTCGGAAATTACCTTGCACATAGATTACCTCTGGACAGACTCCCATCCATGGAGATGCATCTTCTATTTACTAAATCAGCCCTCTTTCCTCTCCCCACATCCCTCTGCAGCTGGTGTGGGAGCCCAGCAGCTACTAAAGGATCCCCCGCCTCTTCCCAAGAGCCCAGATCCTCTTTGCCGGGAGTTCGGAGCCTGGGAAAGTGTAATTACATCTCCGACACTTACTGGCTTCGCCACCGTGGTGCTCACCGCAGCAAAACAGCATTGGCACGACTGATCCTCCCGGCCCTGCCCTGGGTTTCTCAGGCAAACTGCAGCCCCAAGACCCCACAAGCCCCGGGGCTGGTTTCCAGCACGTGGTGCCTCTGTCTGCTGCCGTGCATGGGGAGGGTTGGCAGGAGCCGCCCTGCGTGGGCTCACCGAGGAGGGGCAGATTTGGGGCTGTTTTGACCCCGCCTCACTGGGTTGGGATGTTTTGGGGTACGCGTACCCCAGGGATGCAGGGAACATGGCATGCTGCACACGTGGGACCCCACCAAGCCTTTATGGCCTTTTGAGGACTCCAGATGTTTGACACCTGTACTTCGTTCCCAAATTATGTAAAACATGGAGCCAGGAGCCTTTCAAAAACACGGGCCTGGGGGCAAACGGGGTGGTTCACCCCCACCTCCCTGCTGGTACCCCAGCCTGTGATGCTGCTGGCTGGGAGCACGTCCCTTCTCTGGCTGGACCAGCTCTTTGCCAGCCCGGGTGTGAAGCGCAGCCTTCTCCCCTGGGGACCTAACTGCCATTCAATAATATAATTAATGGAAGCTGATGAACATCAGAGGGGTCACAGCCAGGCTAAGTGGGAGCCCAGCAGTGAGCTCCTGGTGCCCGTGGCTCCAGCCTGGCCGGCTTCACGTTTGGCATTGCTGTGTGGCAGCATGGGTTGCTCCTGGCAAAGCCCCCGGGAGCGCCGGTGAGGCAGCGCCGAGCGGGTAACGGGCAGCACGGGGTGGGCTTTGCTGGTGACGCTCGTGTTGTGAAGCCTCCTGCCTTTCCCTGTGCTTTGTTTGGCTTTGAAGGGGGGGGGATGGGGGGACATGGGGAGGTTGGCAGGAGCAAGCGGCAGCGATCGCCAGGCACAGGGCAGTGGTGCCTGGCAGCCGTGCGGGCATCGGGGCTGGCAGAAGGCACATGGGGGGAAGGCGATGGAAGGGACCTCCTTGCTGGGACCTTAGGTGGGCTCAGCAGCCACGGGAAGGAGACTGGTGGAGGGCTCTCAGGCCCAAAGATGCCACCTGAGCTGGACAGTGGCGGTGGCTGAGCTCCCAGAGCCCTCTGGATGCCGCAACACAGATTGAGGCTTGTGTGTTTGCTCCCCTCCCTGCTCTGCAGGAAGGCGGCAGATTAATACGTGCGCATTAATTATTGAATGGCTCATTGTTCTGGCAGGGCCAATTGAGGTGGCGATTTACAGGGCTGCCGGTGCCCGCCAAATTCCCCTGACCAGAGGAAAACACTTCTGGCAAGCAGAGAGGCGACAGCTCCGGACACATGTGTCAAAACAGAGCCCTTTCCAATCAGGAGCTAACTGAGGTCCAGTAATACAGTTAACAGGGGCTGATGAAATACCAGGGGGGTTATTTAAAAACATGTTGAGCAGAAGCCCAGCGCTGCGGCTGGGTGCGGGCGGAGGTGCTGGGACGCATGGCTCAGATGCTGGGAGTCGTTAAACCTTTGCTAAGTGTGTTTTAATGCTCACTTGACATTTCATTATCGCACAGTAACTATTCAAATACATGTCCCCTCTAGAATTAATTAGTCGTTATACAGGATATTAATCAAAGGGGACTGTGCCAATGTGCTTATATCCAAAATCCGATCCAGCTGTTGCTGTTACTGGGCGGCATTGGAAGAACCACACAGATTTCTGCACTCTCCTGGCTTTCAATTTGATGGATCAAATCCTTTGGCTGATGCTTTTCCCGGCCCCTCTCCACCCCCTCAATCTAATAATAATTCGGCAGCGTCAGCCCCGCGCTTCTCAGCAACCCTACAATAATAGAGCCGCGAGCATCAGCCAAGGCTGGGGCATCGCTCTGCCGGAGCGCAGGGGCCTCGTGGCGCCATGAGCAACCCTACAATAACAAGGCAGTGTGTGCAGCCCGGCGTGCCGAGCGTATCGGTGCTACCGGTGCCTTGCCAGGGTTGCACGGCGAGGGGGGTTATGGCTGATCGCCGTGCTGTGCCCTGCCCTACCTCGCCGTGGTGGAGCTGCCGGGTAGATGGATGGGGAGGTCGTCGTTCCCGACGTGCAGCCCATCCATCTGTCAGATCGATCCGGTGCCAAAGCCTTCCACCGGCTGGCTGCTTCTGCAAACCCTCCGGTCCCCCGGCACGGAGCTTCTGGCTCCGGAGCCCCCTCCTGACCCCGGGGCCGAGCGTGGCACAGGCGCTTCCTGACCGAGCCTGGAGACCGCTGCTGTTTTCCATCAGTGCATTTTTTTGAAGCGAGGGTCACTCCTCACTTCGGAAGTGCTTTTCCCCACAGACAATGCCCTGTCAACCTCCGTCTTTGAAAACAAACCAAACCAACCTCGGAAACAGCGGAGTCAGCAGCAAGGGCCGTGCCGGGAGCACGGCCAGACCTCCGTCCCGGCTTGAGCGGTGCAAAACGTGCCTCCAGGCTGGTGGATGGGCAAAGCGACCCGGTTGGGGCAGTGCCCGTGGGCACCAGGTGGCAGGATCGGCCCCAAGCGGAGGAACTGCTTGCTTGCACGGAGGAGCCGGGAGCTCCTGGCCACGGAGGAGCAGCCGTGGCTCATAGCTGCTCCTGCTTGCTCAAACTGGGGGGGGGGGGCTGCGTGGGGTGCTGGGACTGCACGCTTCACCCCTCCTCCTGCCTGCAGCATATCCCCCTGCGAGGGGGTGAAATCGGTTACTGTCCCCTTACAGCCAGGTATGATGGGGAAGAAAGTCAAATTAGAGCGATCTTGGCTAAAAGCCTCCGTGGAAGCCGAGCGGCAGAGAACAAAGTCTCTGCTTGTATTTGGTTAATGACTGCGGGCCAGGCTGTGCCCGGTAATTGATTTCCTTTCTCCGGGCTATTTTCAGCTGCTTAGGTGTGTGCAAAAGCTCGGCTCCTTAATAGCTCCTCCAGCTCGGGTGGTGTGGGGACCGAGCCCCGTTAATTGGGCCTGCAGGGGTGTCCCTGTCAGGGGGATGAAGGCTTCCCATGCCCACGGAGGTGTCCCTGCCCCCAGCTCCCAGAGCGTGGGGACAAGGCGCTGCAGTGGGGCTGTGCTTCAGTGGGTGCTTCGTGCGTGGGTGCATGTGAGCCCCAAGGGTGGGGACGGTTTGGGTCCCACAGGGCGGCTCACAGGCTGTGCTGGGGGCTTTGCACTGGTCCTTTCCTGGGGTGAGGGTTTGGAGGGGACATGGCAGTGAGGACGTGGCAGGGGGGTGCACAGGAGGTCCGTGTGGGGACCATGCGTGCCCCTCCGCTGCTGAGCGGGCAGGTGAGCATCAGCGAGTGTCTGTCCGTCCATCCACGTGCATGTGTGTGCGTGTGATTTATTAATGAGGACACCACAAGGAGAGCGGGCCCATTATTCCTGGTGTCCACATCAGTTCCTGACAGCTCCGTGGAATTGAAATATCTTATTTAAAGCCTCTGGGGATCATTTTTAAATATCAGCCATGACACTCAAGGACTCGTTCCCAAAGGGCATCCTCCCTTCTCCCGCGGGGACGGGTGACCCCCGGCATGCCACATGGGTGGGTGGGTGTCAGCAGGTTTGATGCCAGCCCTGCCGTGCCCATCCCAGCTCGGTGGTGCCACCAGGCGAGGCGGGAGCCCCGTGTCCCCGGCACCGTCTCCCACGCCGGGGAGGGTGGGCACAGGGGCCTGCCGCACTTCCCGGCAGAGGGGACATGCTCCTCGTGTCTTATGAAAGTTTAATTTATGCCCAGTTATCAAAAGAACAAACAAAGCTCTGCCGAAACAGCCTGCGGCATGTTTTAATGCAAGATTAGATTTTGGGCAAGGAGGGTTGAGCTTGCTTATTTATTCCCTTACTGCTTTATCTCGGAGCGCTCCCCATCGGGGAAGGCGATGCTGCGGTGCCTGCCTGTCCCTGACAGGGTCACCAACCTGCGAGGCCAGTGGGGGGGGGCAGCCCATTTTGGGGGGTGATGGAGCAGGAGCGCCTGCATCCCTCCTGGGGGTGCGGACTGCTCGAGGAGGTCTGGTGGCAGCGGGGTCCGGCTTGGGGACCGGGGCGATGCTTGGGGGCGGTGGGTGAGTCGAGACCTGGTTATTTCCTTTATCTGCTTATCAGCTGTTGGTGCTGGTGGCTGATAAGAGCAGCCGCTGGGCACTGGGGATGATAAGCCCCGGATAATCTGAGCGGTGCTGGGCTCAGCCGCATGCCGGGCCGAGGTGGCGTGACACCGGCAGACCCCAGTGTGCCTCTGCGGCACGCCGCTGTGGCTCGGCGCAGGGGTCAGGACGGCGGGTGCCAGGTCCCCGGCAGCCGCCTCCGCTTTTGACAGCTCGAAGCCACTTGCCCAGCACCTCCCACTCGTGGCGGTGAGTCACCGTCCACCCCGGCACCGGGAGGGCACCGGCCGCCGGCTCATGCCACGTGTGTGGCGTGGTGAAAGCACCTCCTGTGTGCGTGGCCACGAGTCCCCCTGCAGCAGGGAGGGACACTGTGTTGTCTCCCCAGCATGCACGTGTGTGCACACACATACATGCTTGCGCAGACATGCACATACATGCATGTACACGCACCTCCAGCAGCTGCTCCCTGGGGAAGGAGCCAGCACTTGGCGCAGGGGTTGCTGCCCAGCAGTGAATGGGGGGCTTGTGTAGGACCTGCAGCCTCTCCCGGGGGCTGTGATGGTCACTTGGCTGTCCCCCCCCCCACTGAGGTGGCTCCTCTCTCCCGCAGGTACATGATCACATCCCTGGACCGCACGCACGCCGGCTTCTACCGCTGCATCGTCCGCAACCGGATGGGAGCCCTGCTGCAGCGCCAGACCGAGGTGCAGGTGGCCTGTAAGTGACAGCCCTGCTCGGCGGGGGACCGGCCGGGGACACCCAGCTCCCTGGAGCTGCGGAACGGCTCAGGCATTGGTGCAGCCCATCGCCAGCACACGAATCCGGAGCATCCCTGGGGTGATGCTGGCAGGGACGGGGCTGTTGCTGCCTCTGCTGCTCCCGCTGCCCAGTCGGGCCGTGGTGGTTGGGGATGCAGGGGGGCACCCCACGGGCAGGGCAGAGCGTGGGGTGCAGGCAGACAGCACTGGGGCCGGGAAACCCGCAGCACTGCGTCCGGGCAGGTGGCTCCGGCTCGCTGGAGGGGTGAAACGCTTTGCAGTGTGAAAGCAGCCCCACTCCTCCCCGGCTGCATGGAACGCTGAAAGCAAACACTGTTTATAATTGTTCCTGAAAGCAAACAGGAGTGCGCGGGGCCGGGCGGCTGCATCCATCAGCACGGGAGCAGGAGCAGCCAGGCTGGCGGCTCGGTCCCTGGTGCTGCTGCCGCGGCTCGGCACGGATCCTGCAAACGAGCGGACCCAAGCAGGATGGGCCAGACCTCGGGGGTCTGCACTGGGGGGTGATGCAGAGGCACCATGGGGGGTTTAAGCAGGACAGGAGGGTGCTGGGGCCTGGGATGCTGACTCTGTGCCCCGGGGGACTTGCGCCTCTCTGTCACCCCTTCCCTCCGGCATGCCCCCAGTCCTATCCCCTTAAACCCCTTTCTGAGGAGCAATGACAAATCAGGAAGCTAATGAGAAATTAATAAGGCAGCTGTGCTAACAACTAATGATAATAGCAAAGTCGTTAAAAAAAGATTCTTTACATGTTTTTAATTACAGCAATTAAGGGAAGTCAATAAAAATCTCCTGCGCCCCTTCTCCATGCACCCTGCTTCACTCTGCTTCCCTCAACTGCTATGTGCTTCCAACCTGCGAATGGCCAGGCGGGACGGAGGCAGTGGGTGCCCCAACCTTGCCCCCGGAGCCAAGGTCATGCCAGGATGCTCCCGGCACTGGGCCATGGGTTGGGGCAGGGAGAGATGCCAGGGAGCGCCGGGGCTGAGCCCTCCTTGCTGCGGCTGCACCCCATCCTTGGTGGGGGACACATGGGCAGGGGTCCCCAGTCTGGCGTGCGAGTGACGGGGCTGTGCAGCTCCGGGTACTGCAGGGACGGATCCTGGTATGAGTGCAGCCCTGGGCACGCAGGAGCAGCCCGTGGGGTCTGAGCTACCCCACTGCCATCCCACGCCCTGTGCCAGCCGAGCCACCCCAGCTGAGGAGGGGAGCAGAGAGCAGGGCACCCCCTCTGCATCCCCTGGGGGAGCCCATCCCCGTAGCCTCCAGCCTGCTCCCCAGCCGGACCCAGGGCCGGACCCTGCTGGGTCCCCGGGCCTGTTGCCGGCCCCTCCCCAGCCCCTGACACGGTTGTCCCACACATTTTGCAGACATGGGGAGCTTCGAGGACAGCGAGACGCAGCAAAGCGTGTCCCACGGGGAGGCGGCCGTCATCCGTGCGCCCCGCATCGCCAGCTTCCCCCAGCCCCAGGTCACCTGGTTTCGCGATGGCCGGAAGATTTCCCCCAGCAGCCGCATGTGAGTACCCCCGGCATTCCCCCAGCGCCCGGAGGGGCTGCGTTTCCCTCGGCTGCCGTTGTCCTTGCAGTAAGGATGTTTAACAGACGTCTTGAGCGCATTGTGCTAAAACCCGGAGACAGGCTTGGTGACTAATGGCTCCATTTGTCACTGGGGAAACGAATTTTTTAAAAAATGAAAATAAGAGGGAGGAAGGCGGGCAAAAGGGGCGCAGCACGTGCTGGGGACAGGAGTCCCTGTGGGGCTGCGGCAGGCCCCGGTGCCGCTGGAGCGGCGAGCCTGGCACCGGCAGACACAGCATGCCGGAATTGAATTTGTAACCCACATTATGCAGGAATTGAACTGGTCTCCTTTCTATTTGCAAAGCAGGATAGAGGAGATAAAACTCCTTTATCTCATATTTAATGGTAAAAATATATTCCGCAAACCATTTTATGTTTCCAGCAGATTAGATAGTTCCATAAAAAAAAAAAAAAAAAGTCTATTAATCTGCACCATCCGATGTGCTCTGCTTGGCGCAGGGGGGTGTGGAGCTCAGTCCCGGCATGGTCCCAGCTCTTGCCTGGGGCCAGTGGCTGAGCCGAGCCCCTGTCTGGGTGCCAGAGCCCGGGGCAGGCGGGAGGAAGGCTGGGGGTCGTGCCCGTCCTATGTGGGTGCCCCAGGGCCGGTGTGGGTGCTGGGTGAGGGAACGAGGGTCCCAGCTCACTGCATCAGTGTCCCCGTTGGGTTCGCATCCCCATCTCACGCCACCCGCTCGTCCCCACAGAGCCATCACGCTGGAAAACACCCTCGTCATCCTCTCCACGGTGGCCCCGGATGCGGGACGTTACTACGTGCAGGCGGTGAACGACAAGAACGGGGACAACAAGACGAGCCAGCCCATCACGCTGACCGTGGCCAGTGAGTGCAGGGGGCATTGTCCCCCCAGCCCCCCTCCCCCTGCACCGCCTGGCTCGCCCCCAAGTTTAATTTGCAGTAAATCTCTTCGGAGGCTCCGGCTTCTGCTGACTTAACAGTTCAGCCGCCTCAAAATTTATTTAGGCACTTTGGGCTGTGCTGCAGGCGCTAATTGTATCATGGACAGAGCCTCCCCCTCCGCCCCTGCCGCCGGGGCTGGATACGGCCATGTCCCAGGACTGGGCTGCGGGATGGGATGGTGCAATGTAGCCCCAAAGGGAGCAGCTTTGCTGCCGGACGCCCTGCCCCGCTCCTGCCCATGTTCTCCTCTCAGCCCACGCTGCTCCAGATCAGGCCCTGCCTGGGGGAGACCCCTGTGGCCCCGTCCCTCCGGTCCCCTTGGACCCTGCAGGACCTGGCCGAGGGTCCCCCGGCCCCCGTTCAGGTGGTGACAGCCCATCCCAGGGAAGATGGCCCAAAGTGGCATCAGTCCTCCCGGTACTCTCATCCCATCTCCCCTCCCGCTGCTCCATGGGGGGGTTTATCCCTTTCCGCGGAGGGCTCTGCCTGTCCCCCTTCCCCTCCTGCCCCATTAATCTGTTTTTCTGTACCTCGGCGTCCCAGTGCGTAATAAACAACCTGGAGCCCATGTTTATGGATTCAGCTATATCAGCAGCTTTCAAGCCGATCGCATTTTTACAGCGCCTACATGAGGGTTTTTTATTGTTGCAATCATTTTGCTTTATATACTCCCCTTCTCCCTCCTCCCTGCCAGCCGGTGCTGCCACGCAGGCTGGGGGCCGGGCTGGTGCCGTGGGGTGCCGCAGGCTCCCGTGGGAGGAGAGGGCTTAGAGAGAGCTGTGAAGGCACCCTGATGCCAAGGTGATGGGCTGGACCTGCCCGCCCTTCCCATGGGAGAGCAGAGCCCGTGGCCCTTTGGTCCTTGCCACCTTTGTCTTCTCCATACCAGGCAGAGTGGGCACGGGGCTTTGGGTGCCCCATCAGCCTCACTGGGGGCTGGGGCACCATGGGGGTGAGCAGGGGGCAGGGGTTGCTGATGGCTGTCCCTCTGGCCTCCTTCTCCCCAGACGTGGGTGGCCCGGCTGATCCCATCGCACCCACCATCATTGTCCCACCCAGGAACACCAGCGTGGTGGCTGGGACCTCGGAGGTGACCATGGAGTGCGTGGCCAACGCCAGGCGAGTAGCGGCGGGGCAGACGCGATGGGGATGGGGCATCTCCCCATTGGCATTGCTCAGCCCCAGGGCTGGGTGCCCCTGGTTCCCCCCGTGTCCCTTCCCACCAGCGCTCCTGGGTCCTCTGGGATGGAGGGAGGTGGGGATTTGGCGGGGTCCAGGGGGGCTGGGGCTGGCTCTCGACGTGTTCCTGGCCCCTCCAGGCCGCTGATCAAGCTGCACATCATCTGGAAGAAGGACGGGGTGCCCCTCTCCAGCGGCATCAGCGACTACAGCCGCCGGCTCACCATCCTCAATCCTGCGCTGAGCGACAGCGGCTACTACGAGTGTGAAGCCGTGCTCCGCAGCAGCAGCGTGCCCGCCGTGGCTGAGGGTGCCTACCTCTCCGTCCTGGGTGAGGCCCTGGCCATGGCCAGCCCAAACCATGCGTGCAATGAGTTGGGGCGGTCTCAGCCCTGGGGCTGAGATGGGAAGTGACAGGCAGGAGTCACTGGGGGTGGTTTGGTGGCGCGTTTGGAGGACCCCGGCTCTAACACAACCCCCTGCCCATCGCTGAGCTTTCCTTTGCAGAGCCGCCGCAGTTCGTCAAGGAGCCGGAGAGGCATATCACAGCCGAGATGGAGAAGGTGGTGGCCATCCCCTGCCAAGCCAAAGGTGAGCCGCTCCCCAGCCGCCCTCCCCGTGCCGCTGCAGCCCCGTACCTAACATGGTCCTGGCTCTTGCAGGTGTGCCCCCCCCCGAGATGGCCTGGTACAAGGACGCTGCCCTCATCCACCTGGAGAAGCTGTCCCGCTTCCAGCTCCTGGCAGACGGCAGCCTGCAGATCAGCGGGCTAGTCCCCGACGACACCGGCATGTTCCAGTGCTTCGCCCGCAACGCAGCCGGCGAGGTGCAGACCACCACGTACCTGGCCGTGACCAGTAGGTGCCAGCCAACCCCACCCCAGAGTCTGGGGTGCCCTGCCTGGGCAGTGGGTAGGATGTGCCTGGGATCCCCCAGCTGGGCTCCACGGGGGGCTCGGGGACCCCAGGAAACCCTCCCGTGGGGATGGGACCCCCCATGCCCTGGGAGTGGGTCAGCTCCAGGCTGGGCACCGGGAAGGGCTTCAGGGGGAGCTGTGCATCTCTCTGCCCTGCAGGCATCGCCCCCAACATCACCAGGGGTCCCCAGGACAGCACGGTGATTGACGGCATGTCCGTAATCCTCAACTGCGAGACCTCAGGGGCTCCACGCCCGGCCATCACGTGGCAGAAAGGTAAAGGGGCTGTGGGCACTGGGGTACAGGCAAGCATGCCCTCCGAGCCCTGTGTCTGCCCTGCCCTGCCTGCCTGCATGGCCCCAGGGCATCCTCTGCGAGCTCCATGGTTACCAGGCTCAGTGGCCACCAGGCTTGGCCGATGGCCGGGGCACTGGGAGCTGATGGGGCTCCCCCATGTCACCCAGGGGAACAGATCCTGGCCAGCGGCTCGGTGCAGCTCCCACGCTTCACCCTGCTGGAGTCGGGCAGCCTGCTCGTCAGCCCTGCGCACCTCGCCGACGCTGGCACCTACACCTGCCTGGCCACCAACTCCCGCGGCGTGGACGAAGCCTCTGCCGACCTGGTCGTCTGGGGTAAGGCGCCCACCAGCGCAGCCAGGCTCTGCCTGTCGCCCTGCCTGTGTGCACGGTGCAGGATGGACCCTGCCTGGCTCCACGGGCAGCCGGACACTGCTTCCTACCATGTATGGTGTGGGATGGAGCTCTCTGGGGATGCCAAGGATGGGCACTGGCATGTGGCTGGTTGGTTTGGATGGGTACAAACTTGGGCTGTCCCTGCCGATGCCACCCCCCGCAACCCTCCGGGCAGTGCCGGTGGCTTATCCTGTCCCCCCGCAGCAAGGACACGCATCACCGACCCGCCGCAGGACCAGAGTGTCATCAAGGGGACCAAGGCCGTCATGAGCTGCGGGGTCACCCACGACCCCAGCGTGGATGTCAGGTATGTGCGACAGGGCTGGGAGGGTTGGGGGGGTCCAGGCACCCCCAGGCCTGCCGTCACTGCTGCCTGCCTGCCTGGGGAGGGAGCAGGCAGATGGTGGGTGCCTCCATCCCCAGCCCTGTGCTGGTGGTCCTGCAGTGCCACCTGGTGCCCTGTGCATGGGGAGCCTGGCACGCTGGTGGGACCCTGGTCCCCTCTCCCTGTGGGGGGCTGCAGGGTACCAGGACTCCTGGGTCCCCCCCGGCACAGGTACATCTGGGAGAAGGATGGGGCGCCGCTGAGCCCAGAGAGTGGCCCACGGGTGCGCCTGGATGAGATGGGCACCCTCCACATCTCCCAGACCTGGTCGGGTGACATTGGCACCTACACCTGCAAGGTGGTCTCGGCTGGGGGAAACGACTCGCGCAGCGCCCACCTCCGCGTCCGGTGAGACCCCCCTCACCCCCGCCGGCACCCCACGTCCCGGGCTGCGCCCCCTCCCTAACCACCCCCTCCCTAACCCCCCTGTCCAGGCAGCTCCCCCACGCCCCCGAGAGCCCCATAGCCGCCCTCAGCCCCCTGGAGAAACGGGCCATCAACCTCACCTGGGCCAAGCCCTTCGACGGCAACAGCCCCCTGCTCCGCTACGTCGTGGAGGTCTCTGAGAACAGTAAGGGGCTGCTCCCACCTCCCCGGCACCGCTGGCCTCGGCTAGGCTGGCACCATGCAAAGTCCAGTCTCCAGCATCACCCCGGGGTGGTGGGCAGGGGGGTGAGGAGGAGGGAAAGGGGATGCTGCAGGGAGCTTGGGGACCGCAGGACTCATTAGCCAGCCTGCCACCAGGCGTAGGACCCTGGTGCCCTGCAGGTCGGGTCCAACACCCCACCGCCCCCCCTCTCCCCCCCGCAGACGCACCCTGGACCGTGCTGCTGGCCAGTGTGGACCCCGAGTCGACATCGGTGGCAGTGCGGGGCTTGGTCCCTGCTCGCTCCTACCAGTTCCGCCTCTGTGCCGTGAACGACGTGGGCAGGGGGCAGTTCAGCAAGGACACGGAGAGGTGAGCTGCGGCCGGGGGTCCCAGAGGGGCCGGTGGCCCTGTGTGCTCACCCCTGCCTTGTCCCCCGCAGGGTGTCCCTGCCCGAGGAGCCCCCCTCCGCACCCCCCCAGAACGTCATCGCCAGCGGCCGCACCAACCAGTCCATCATGATCCAGTGGCAGCCTCCCCCTGAGAGCCACCAGAACGGCATCCTCAAGGGCTACATCATCCGGTAGGCGCCGGTGGGGAAGCGCGGGTGCCCCGTCCCTGGCATCCTGGGGCGCTGGTGGGGACACCGGCAGCTCTGATGGCCCCTGGTCCCCAGGTACTGCCTGGCCGGGCTGCCCGTGGGCTACCAGTTCAAGAACATCACCAACGCCGACGTCAACAACCTGCTCCTGGAGGACCTCATCATCTGGACCAACTACGAGATCGAGGTGGCGGCGTACAACAGTGCCGGCCTGGGGGTGTACAGCATGAAGGTGACCGAGTGGACGCTGCAGGGAGGTAGGCAGTGACGGGGGGGGCGGGCGGGCAGGGGCTTGACTTTCACCCCAGCGGCAACAGGCTCTGCCATGGGGGTGATGGGGACAGGTGGTGGGAGGATGGGTGTGGGGGTCCCAAGGGGACTGGGATATGCTGGGGAGGGGTGACCAGGGGCTGCAGAGCCAGGGTAGGGCTGGCCCAGCCAGGGGCTTCTTGGGACACCACCCTGAGCGCCCGGGGTCCTCCCCGCTGCGGGTGCCTGCGATCCCTGGGGGCTGGCGCCTGGCCGATGGAGGGGACCTCACGGAGCTGGAGCCACTGCAAGCCATCCCTTCATCCCGGCAGTCCCCACGGTGCCCCCGGGGAACGTGCAGACCGAGGCCACCAACTCCACCACCATTCGCTTCACCTGGAACCCCCCCAGCCCCCAGTTCATCAACGGCATCAACCAGGGGTACAAGGTGAGGGGCAATTTCTGTGGGTCTCCCTGAAAACGGGGCAGCTGGGGTGGTGGTGGGGGAAACTCCTCAGATGACCTTTACAAACTGGCTCGACGACTCCTTGCCGAAACCCCAGATATTAATTGATTCTGGCCTGAATGTTAAAATGATATTTACTGAGATTTAACACTTGCATGGGCTCAGAGTCTCCCGTGCTCTGTAATTAATTCCAAATTGCAATTAATTCAAATTTACATTAATTAAATTGAATTAAAACATTAAACTTGTTTCTTAATCCACTCAAAAGAAGTTCTGGAATTTAATTGCCACTGAATGAGATAACCAGAGCAAGTAGGATATTTAACATTCTTATTAAATGCCACTTAGTATTTTTGATTAGTATTTTTAGGGCCTAATTAGTATTTAATTAAGTTGCTATAGGCTATCTTGCACAATACCAATTAAATGCCCAAACACAGGCGAGCGGGCAATTACATGCCGTTATCAATGGGAATTAATCACAAAGCGCGCGCTCCATATCAGCTCATACGGGTAAACTTGTGCTGTTAAAGGCATCAAGTGTTCCCTGCACTGTTAATTGATATTTAATCAACTCTGAATAAATAAGAGGAGGCTGGAGGTGCCTGGAGGATGGTGTTTGTGGTACCGATGTGCACAGTGGGGACATCGATGCCTGGCGTCAGCGTCCCAGCTCCTTCTTCCCGCAGCTCATTGCCTGGGAGCCGGAGCACGAGGAGGAGGCGACGGTGGTGACGGTGCGGCCCAACTTCCAGGACAGCGTCCACGTGGGCTACATGGCGGGGCTGCGGAAATTCACCGAGTACTTCACCTCGGTGCTGTGCTTCACCACGCCGGGGGACGGCCCACGCAGCCCCCCCCAGCTGGTGCGCACCCACGAGGACGGTACGGGGAGGCTCTGCGTTCCCACGGGACGGACCCTGCCCACGTGTGGCTC
Organism: Aptenodytes patagonicus; assembly: GCF_965638725.1. Taxonomy (NCBI): domain Eukaryota; kingdom Metazoa; phylum Chordata; class Aves; order Sphenisciformes; family Spheniscidae; genus Aptenodytes; species Aptenodytes patagonicus. The sequence goes on along the minus strand of NC_134964.1, from coordinate 6,550,524 downwards.
CCAGGGAGGGTGGGAACAGCCCTGAGATGGGGGACTTGGTCCCACTGGTGCTGCCGGTGGGGACGTGGAACGGGGTGCCACTGAGCCCCGGGGAGCCCCATCCATGCTCTCTCCTTGTGGGGTTCCTGTGGGTGCCGAGGGCTCCTGCCCTGGGGTGCGTGGCTGCGTGCTGAGCCTGGGCATCTTTGGGCAGTGCCTGGCCCTGTGGGACACCTCAGCTTCAGTGACATCCTGGACACGTCCCTGAAGGTCAGCTGGCAGGAGCCACTGGAGAAGAACGGCATCCTGACAGGTAAGGGAGCACTGGTGGGTACCCAGCTCCCGCATTGGCTCCCTTCCCACCCCGCAGCATCTCCCACCCCGCAGCATCTCCCACCCCGCAGCATCTCCCACCCCGCAGCATCTCCCACCCCGCAGCATCTCCCATTGGCCCCACTCAGCTCCTTGGGGTGGGCGATGAGGGGGGCTGACGGCACGGGGCATGTTTCAGGCTACCGGATCTCCTGGGAGGAGTACAACCGCACCAACACGCGGGTGACCCATTACCTGCCCAACGTCACCCTGGAGTATCGTGTCACCGGCCTTACCGCCCTCACCACCTACACCATCGAGGTGGCTGCCATGACCTCTAAGGGCCAGGGCCAGGTCTCCTCCTCCACCATCTCCTCGGGGGTGCCTCCAGGTGAGTGCGGTGGCACAGGGATGCCGGCAGGCTGCGGCCGGTGCTGGGGGCGAGCGGCCAGTGCCATCCGCCCTGCCCTCTCCCCGCAGAGCTCCCTGGTGCCCCCACCAACCTGGGCATCTCCAACGTTGGACCCCGCTCCATCACCCTTCAGTTTCGCCCAGGCTACGATGGCAAAACCTCCATCTCCCGCTGGCAGGTGGAGGCACAGGTACGGGGTGGCTTGGGGAGCGGGGTGAGTGGGTGCCAGGGGGCAGCTCACCCCACTCCCATCCCGCAGGTGGGCCAGAGCGGCGAGGCTGAAGAGTGGGGGCTCATCCACCAGCTGGCTAGCGAGCCCGACGCCCGCTCCATCGAGGTGCCCAACCTGAAGCCCTACACCTACTACAGGCGAGTGGCCAGGATGGTGCCGTGGCATCCTCCCTGGGGGACCGGAGCCCTCTCACCCCCCGCCGTGACCCCCCCCCTCCTCTCTCAGTTTCCGCATGCGGCAAGTGAACATTGTGGGCACCAGCCCCCCCAGCCTGCCCTCCCGGAGGATCCAGACCCTACAGGCACCCCCGGACGTGGCACCTGCCAATGTCACCCTGCGGACAGCCAGCGAGACCAGCCTGTGGCTGCGCTGGATGGTGAGGGGGGGACCGTGGCTCTGGGGGCAAGTCTGTGCCCACAGGCACGGGGCTCATGGGGGCAGGTGGGAGGGTGGGGGCCAAGGGAGGATGGAGCTGGGGTGGCTGTGGGAGCTCAGGAGTGATGGTGCCCGTCTCTGCCGGCTGGGGCCAGCCCCTCCTGGAGCAGGAGTACAACGGGAACCCCGACTCGGTGGGCTACAAGATCCGGTACACGCGCTCGGATGGACGAGGGCAGCCGGCGGTGCACATCATCCACGACCGCGTGGAGCGGGAGTACACCATCGAGGACCTGGAGGAGTGGACCGAGTACCGGGTGCAGGTCCAAGCCTTCAACGCCATCGGCTCGGGGCCCTGGAGCCACTCGGTGGTGGGGCGCACCCGGGAGTCAGGTACTGCTGCCCACCCCACAGCGCTGGGCACCCACCCCGGCTGGATCTGGCCGCTGACCTCCACTCTCATCCCTCTACAAGTGCCCTCCTCCGGCCCCAGCAACGTGTCGGCGCTGGCCACCACCTCCAGCAGCATGCTGGTCCGATGGAGTGACATCCCTGAGGCAGACTGCAACGGCCTCATCCTGGGCTACAAGGTGAGCACCTACCCCAGCCCTGGCGCTGTGGCTCTGCCTGCCTGCAGCCCTGCCCGTGCCCTGCCAGCCTCACCCGCAGACCTGGGAAGCACAGCTTTCCCTGGGGGGAATCACCCGGCTGACTACCAGGTCCCTAGTTGCCACCTCCAAGAGATGGTGCCATCTGTGCCAGCCCTGGCCACGCTGCTCCATCCTGGGAAGGTCCAGGGGGGTCCCAAGAGCTGTGGCCCTGCCCGGCCATGTCACACGGGGTCTGCCGCAGGTGATGTACAAGGAGAAGGACTCGGACGCGCATGCCCAGTTCTGGCTGGCAGAGGGCAATGCCTCCCGCAGCGCCCAGCTGAGCGGGCTGGGCAAGTACACGCTGTACGAGATCTGCGTGCTGGCCTTCACCAGGATCGGCGATGGCGTGCCCAGCCAGCCCCCCATCCTCGAGCGGACGCTGGATGACGGTGGGTAACAGCACCTGGATGGGCAGAGAGACCCGAATGGGCTGGGGGGGGTCCCCTGGGTGCCTACGGCCTCCCCATCCCATCTGATCCCATCCTTGTTCCCTGGGGCGATCCCTCTCCCCCCGACCAGGACACCCAGGGCTCTCGTTCCCGGTGCACGGGATCTAGCCCTGCTTGCACAGGGCCTGGTACTTTGCATACACTTGTGCACACCCCGGTGAACCCCATCGCTCCCCCCTCCAGTGCCTGGGCCCCCCGTGGGGATCCTCTTCCCCGAAGTGAGGACCACCTCAGTGCGGCTTGTCTGGCAGCCACCTGCAGCACCCAACGGCATCATCCTAGGTAGGTGGGGAGCCATCCCAGTTGTGCCACACCGGGATGCTCTGCAGAGGGGTGCAGAGGTCCCATGGGAGCGGGGATCAGCATGGGGAGGCAGAGACCAACTCCCTGAGATCCCCTGAGCATCTCAGAGCCCGTCGCCCCCAGGGCTGGGGTTTCCCCACTCAGCAGGCTGTGTGTGAACTCCCCTGTGCAGGGAGCCAAAAACTCATTGCTGGCCCTGTGCGTGGGCAGGGGTGGAGGAGGGAGGCGTGCACAGGGGGACCAGGACGGTGTCCCCTCTGCCAGGCCCACCATGCTGCTCCCTTCCCCGCAGCGTACCAGGTCACCCACCGCCTCAACACCACCATGGCCAATGCAGCCGCTGTGGAGGTGCTGGAGCCCAGCGCCCGCCAGTACATGGCCACCGGCCTCCAGCCCGAGGCCACCTACCTCTTCTGCATCGCAGCGCAGACCCGCAAGGGCTGGGGCGAGGCGGCTGAAGTCCTTGTGGTGACCACGGAGAAGAGAGGTAACGGGGGGAGGATCCAGCCCATGGTGTGGGGGGCTGTGTGTGCTCACGGCGTGCCCGTGGTGCTCCCAGCCCCTCGCCTCTCCCAGACCGCCCGCAGCCCCCCGGGAAGCCACTGGTGCAGCAGGAGGAGGTGCGAGCCCGCAGCGTGCTGCTCTCCTGGGAGCCGGGCAGCGATGGGCTCTCCCCTGTCCGCTACTACACGGTGCAGACCCGCGAGCTGCCCGATGGCGAGTGGGTGCTGCACTCCACCTCCATCAGCCGCAACACCACTGCTTTCGTCGTGGACAGGTGAGGCACGGGCCGGCCCTGAGTGGTGCTGTGGGGTGATGGGGAGCCAGGGACATGATGGGCTCTGCTTTGGGCAGTTGTCCCGTGCCTCAGTTTCCCCATCCGATGAGAAGTGCTTGCACCAAGGTTGGGAAGCACCAGCCGATGTGCCCTGCGGGAGGGAGGGAGGGTGGCTCACAGGGTCACCCGTTGGCCTCACTGTCCCTGTCCCACTCTGCTTCCATCCAGGCTGAAGCCCTTCACCTCCTACAAGTTCCGTGTGAAGGCGACAAACGACATCGGGGACAGCGAGTACAGCGAAGAGTCGGAGTCGCTCACCACCCTGCAGGCGGGTCAGCGCAGGCCGCGGCTCCTGGGGCAGGGAGAGGGGGTGCTCCCCCTGCCTGGGCATCCCCCCCTGTCTGGGCATCCCCCCGTGCCCAGGGCATCTCCGGAGCCTCACTGCCCACTTCTCCCCTGCAGTCCCCGAGGAAGCCCCCACCATCCTCTCTGTCACCCCGCACACCACCACATCGGTGCTCATCCGCTGGCAGGTACTGTCCCCCCCACCTTGCTGGGTGTTGTGGGACCGGCCACCTGCCCCCTTGGGAGGTGGCACTGAGGTGTACTGGGAACAGCCATCTCGGGGTGCCGGGGAGCCCCGGGTCAGAGCAGCCCCTCACTGTCCTTCCTGTGCAGCCCCCAGCTGAGGACAAGATCAATGGGATCCTGCTGGGTTTCCGCCTCCGCTACCGCGAGCTGGTGTACGACAGCCTGCGTGGCTTCACCCTCCGCAGCATCGGCAGCCCCAGCGCCACGTGGGCCGAGCTCACCTGTGAGTGCTCACGGCCCTGCCGAGCCTGGGGACGTGTGGCTGGGGGGGTGGCTCAGTGGTGGTGGGTCGAGGATGGGGCAGGGCAGCATCCTGTGCTCCACGGCCTCTCCTGGGTACCAGCCTGGAGCTGTCAGGGTCAGGTTGTGCCCCATGGAGCTGTCACTGGCCCCCTCATGCCACCAGGTCTGTGGTCCCTAACACACTTGTCTGCGATGTCGCTGGTTCAGTCCTGCTGTGCTCAGCCCCCCGTGTCCCTGTAGCGCAGGTGTCCATGTATCTGCACCTAACATGGGTGTCTGCACCTGACATGGGTGTCTGCGTGACGTCCCGCTGTGTGTGTCTGGGCATGCTGCCATCCTCAGACCCCAAAGGGAACGGGGTCACATCCACTCTGGGGGCAGCAGGGACACAAGCGACAAGGACAGAGCGCAAGACCAGACCTTGCCCCATCCACCGCTCTCAGCCGCGGTCGGACCCCTGTGGAGACCCTGATGCCCAGACCTGGCTTGTGCCATTCAGGGGATGGGGCTGGAGGATGGGAAGGCTCCTCGGTGCTGTGACAGCTCAGTTGGCATCTGGGGGTGACAGGGCCCTTGTAGGGGGTGGGCAGCCGTGCTGGGGTGGATGCTCACAGGCAGGAGCCCACCCGTGCCGTGTGTGGGACTAACCAGCTGCCTGCTCTCCCTGCCTTGTGCCGCCCAGCCATCTATGCCGTGCATAACCTCAGCGAGGTCTCCCTCACCCAGTACGAGCTGGACAGTAAGTCACCGCCCCCCCTGCCCCTCCGGGCCTCCCCGTGTGTGTCCTCCCTCCCCACTGCCATCCCCCTGTGTGCCCCTCCCCTCCGCCTGCCTGTGCTGTGGGGTGAACTGCATGCCCTGTGCCGAGGGGACACCTCTGCCTGTCTGCTCCTGTTGGTCCCTGGGGAGCCTCCCAGCGAGGGGGGCTCTGCTGTGTCCCCTGGGGGTAGCGGGACCCCCACACTACCGGCTGTAGGGAGGGCCCCACTCATCCCTTCTCCCCTTTCCCCCCACAGACCTGAGCAAGCACCGGCGCTACGAGATCCGCATGAGCGTGTACAATGCCGTGGGCGAGGGCCCCCCCAGCCCCCCCCAGGAGGTCTTCGTGGGCGAAGCAGGTGAGTCCACCGGCATGGCCTTGCCTTGCGAGGGGCTGCCCACAGCTGGGAGCTGCGGGGAGGGGGCTCGACTGCCCTGGCACCTTCTGCTCCTACATGCCACTGCGCAGCAGCCCCATGGCCCCCATCCCGCCTGCATGCCTCTGATGTGCCGAGACAAGGCAGTGAATCCCCCTGCATCGAGGGGGGTTTTCCCCCGCCCTGGTCCTGGCTGGGCTGTGACGCTGTCCCTTCCTTCGGCGCAGTGCCCACCGGCGCGCCACAGAATGTGGCGGTGCAGGCGGCCACGGCCACCCAGCTGGATGTCACCTGGGAACCGCCACCCGCTGAGACCCAGAATGGGGACATCCAGGGCTACAAGGTACCGCACCTCATCACTTGGGAGCTGGCACTGAGCCAGGGCTCAGGGAGACTGGGTGCCCTGAGAAGGTGCTGGGTTCCTGAGGGGGCACGGGGTGCCCTGGGGAGATGCTGGGTGTCAATGGGGGGGGGGGGGGGGGCGGTGCTGAGCTCCCCTGGGAGATGTTATGTGTGCTGTTGGATCTGGGGAGGTGCTGGGTGCCCTGGGAGGTGCTACGCGCGCCGTTGGGGAAGGGATTCTGGGGAGATGCCGGGTGTCCCATCCCGGTGCCGAGCGGCCGCGGGGCGGCAGGTGGCGCCGTCGGCCCTCGGATGCGGCCGGGGTGCGGCCGGGGTGCCCAGCCCCGTGCTCCAGGCACCTCCTTGGCCACATCCATTGCGGTTCCTCCCGCTCGGCCCCGTCCTTTGAGATTTAGACACAGCTCAAAGGTGATCTCCGTGCGCTTGACCTGCAGCGCAGTGATGCTGGGCCCTCAGCCAGCTGCGAGCGGGGAGGGGGGTCGTGTCTGATGCCTGGCACAGCCTGGAGCCGTCCTGGAGGAGAGGCCGTTCCCTTCCCTCCGGCATGCTCGGAGTCCCCAGCCACTCTGGGACACGTAGCCCAGGCATGGCTACGTGGGGTGTTTGGGCACAGCAAAAGGCCTGAGGCGGGGCAAGATGGGCCGGATCCATGCATTACGCAGGTCTCCGTGCCCCCTCCTCCTCCTGCAGATCCACTTCTGGGAGGCCCAGCGCCGGAACGAGAGCACACGGGTGAAGACGCTTTTCCTGCCCGAGAACGGGGTGAAGCTGAAGAACCTGACGGGGTACACCTCGTACTGGGTCAGCGTTGCCGCCTTCAACGCTGCAGGAGACGGACCCCGCAGCAGCCCCGTCAAGGGGCGGACGCAGCAGGCAGGTGGGGCCCATGGCGTGGCTCCCCCCAGCCCTTCGCTCAGCACGGTCGCATCCGCAGCCTCCTGCCCCTGGGCTCCGTGGGGAGGTGTCTCCATGGGTCCAGCTCCAGTGATGTCTGGCTGATGCCCCTTCATCCCAGCTGCACCCCAGCTCCTGCTCTTGCAATCCCGAGCAGAGACCAGCCCTGAGCTCACCCCAGGGGGTTTGTGAGTTGGGAGCACGTGGAGATGAAGGTCTTGGCTGAGTCTTGAGAAGGATGAAGGTGTCAGGAGGAGAGTCAAAGAGAAGGAGACTCATCCCCCTAGCTGTGTGCGGTGGCCTGGCAGGGTCTTTGCTGCAGCGGGGATGGGGGCACAGGGGGGGTGGCACCAGGGTGGTGTGAGATGGTGACGATGAGTGCCCCAGCCCCGAGAGGGTGGAGGCAGGGAGAGGGGCTGGCTTGGTGCTGGGGTTGTTCCCTGGGAGCACTGAGCTGGCCCCGGCCACCCTGCTCCCTCGCAGCCCCCAGCGCCCCCGGCTCCATCCGGTTCAGCGAGCTGACCACCACATCGGTGAACGTGTCCTGGGAGCCACCACCGCTGCCCAATGGCGTCCTCGAGGGCTACAGGCTGGTCTACGAGCCCTGCATGCCTGTGGACGGTGAGGGCATGGCAGGGGCACCGGGGGGAGGCTGGGAGCACTGGGGGGAGCTGGGAGGGCTCCAGGGAAGACCTGGCTCAGCCTCCATCCCCACAGGCGTCAGTAAGATCGTGACAGTGGACGTGAAGGGGAACAGCCCGTTGTGGATGAAGGTGAAGGACCTGGCCGAGGGCATGACGTACCGGTTCCGGATACGGGCCAAAACCTTCGCTTATGGGCCCGACGTTGAGGCCAACATCACGACGGGGCCTGGGGAAGGTAGGGGGGGGGGATGTGCGAGATGCCGTGCCAGGGCGAGGGAGGAGATGCAGTGGGGACAGTTCCCCCAGTGCACCGGGGCTGGCATGGCCGCATGCCAGTTTGTACCCCCGTGCCTCCAGCTCTGCTCTGGGTCCCCAGGTGCCCCCGGTCCCCCTGGTGAGCCCTTCATCTCCCGCTACGGCTCAGCGATCACCATCCACTGGGCGAGTGGGGACCCCGGCCAAGGGCCCATCACCAGATACGTCATCGAAGCCCGTCCTTCAGGTACTGCAGCTCCTGTCTGCTTTCCATCCCCACCTTGTTACTGGTGGTGCCTTGGGTTCAGGAGAAAGAGAAACTGAGGCAGGGAGTGCTGACCTCTCCCAGGCCACCGAACAGGCTGGGTTGGGGATTAGGACCCAGGTGTCTGGAGTGTCAGCCATGTGCCAGTCCACGAGGACCACGCTGCCAAGCGGGTGCTGACCGGGGCTGATGAAAAGGGGCTAGCGAGCCGTGGAGTAGCACCCATCGATGCTGCTGCTTTCATGGGTATGGAGGTCCTGATGCTCCCCCAGCCAGGCAAGGAGGTTCGAGGGGTACCAGGGCTATCCCAAAATGGGAGAGCCCTGCTCCGGGGCAGGCAGGGGCAGGCAGGGCTGGTAGCTGGGACTTCCCATCCCCACAGCAGGGAGCCAGCAGGCACGGCCACACTCTCTCCTGCAGCCTCAAGTTAATGTTCTCCCCGCTGCAGAGACCGCAGTTCAGATGACCCATTCGATTGCTAATGGTGGTCGGTACTGCTCCCTGTGTGGTGGGGCAGCAACCGGGAGGGAAACCCCTCGCTCCTGTGAGCCCAAGGGGCTGCGGGGGGTGCTCTGGGGCTGTGGTGGCAGCAGGTCCCCAGGGAGCTGCCTTGCCCTTGGCTGGGGCAGGCAATCAATCAGCCGTGTGCATCACTACGGCTTTTTAATGATGCTGCAGTGAGCAAGCGCAGTGTCTGCCGGGGCTGGGAGGGCCGGGCAGATAGCAGAGGGCACATGCTCCTGGATGGAGGGAGATCAGTCTCTCGCCCTGGGGAGTGCTGCAGAGCCGGTCCCCCGCTCCCAGGCCCCTTCTCTCTTCCAGACGAGGGGCTCTGGGACATCCTTATCAAAGACATCCCCAAGGAGGTCACCTCCTACACCTTCAGCATGGACATCCTCAAGCAGGGCGTCAGCTACGACTTCCGCGTCATTGCTGTGAACGACTACGGCTACGGGACCCCCAGCACGCCGTCCCCCTCCGTGTCAGGTAGCCAGCGGGGGCAGCATGCGGGTGTCCCTGGGGCAATGCTGTCACCCCTGTGCCAGAGGGAATGTCCCAGCGTTGCTCTGTTCCCATGGCCAATGCTGAAACCCATCTCTCTGACCCTGCCTGGCTCCTACAGAGCCCCAAATCCCACTGCCAGCAGTGACTGCCAGCCCTCCCCTTGCAAAGCCTCCTGCTATCCCCCTTTAACCTGCTCCCTCACATGGATTCAGGTCTCACAAAGTTCCCCAAGGCGACCTCATGCCCTGCAACAGGGTCTTCCCCATCCATACTGGTTTGCCTCCCCATGCCCGTCCCCCTCTGATCCTCCCTGCTGTGCCCCAGCCCAGAAAGCCAACCCGTTCTACGAGGAGTGGTGGTTCCTCGTGGTCATTGCCCTGGTGGGGCTCATCTTCATCCTCCTGCTCGTCTTCGTGCTCATCATCCGTGGGCAGAGCAAGAAGTACGCCAAGAAGTCAGACTCAGGTGAGTGCTGGGGATCTGGTGTGTGGTGACGGGACCCTCTGGGGTGCCAGCCGGGGGGTGCAGAGCCCTGACCCCACAGGAGCCTCTGGGGGCCTCCCTGCCTGCCTTTGGGGTCTGAGCGGGGCGGTGGGAGCCTGTCTCCCTACCTGCCTTAGGGCACGGCTCCTCCAGAGACCTGGTGACATCCAATAAAGATGCTGTGGGCTTCCCGGAGAGTGCTGGGAGCTAAAGATTAAATAAGCGACTTGTCCCGCTGTCAGCTGCGGAGGCAGGGCAGCCCGGGGGCTCGGCAGAGGTCACCGGGATTAGTCAAACACAGCTCTGTTTTCTTAGCTGTATCAAGGGCTCAAATTGTGGGGAAAATCCAGACCTCCTGGTTAAGCAAACAGAGCCACTGAGCCAGGAGCCAGAGGCGATGAGGCAGGTCAGGGTGTGAGCCAAAGCGGGCAGGCTTGGCATGTCCGCTGCCCCGGGACTGGCACCTCGTGGCCGTCCCCAGGCTGCTGTCTCTCCAACGCTGGAGCTGGCACAACCCTTCCCGGGCTGTTCCCCAGTCCCCTTGCACACGGGGTCCAGGCCCCCACCCATGCTGTGCTGCCCAGGGAGGGTCTGTGGGAGGCTGAGCATCCCGTCCCACAGGGAACGGCTCCAAGGCAACCGCCCTGAGCCATGGCGAGATGGTGAGCCTGGACGAGGGCAGCTTCCCCGCCCTGGAGCTCAACAACCGGCGCCTCTCCGTCAAGAACTCCTTCTGCCGGAAGAATGGCATCTACACCCGGTAGGGACCCCCAGCCGCAGCCCCCTCCCCAGGCAGAGGGGAGTTTTTCAGATGTCGTGCGTGTCCCTCCATCATCCACTCGCCATGGGATGGGCACGGGGCTGGGGAGGGCTGGCACCCCAGGGGGGTGACCCTGTTCTGCCCAGTGTCCCCCCTGCCATGAGCTGCAGCTGCTGCACCAGCCCTGATGTGCCGAGATGCTGAACAGCCTGAAAAGCTGGGAATCCCTGAGAGCCCACCGACCACGGGCAGGGTCCTTGCGGGTGGCCTGGCACAGCTTGGGGGTGGTCCCTGCGCCTGCCCCGGGGCTCAGCTGGGCTCATCCCCACGTGGCACAGCCCCGACGGGGGACCTCCACTGAGCACCTGCCTCTCCCCGAGGTCCCCACCGCGGCCCAGCCCCGGTAGCCTCCACTACTCGGACGAGGATGTGACCAAGTACAACGACCTGATCCCCGCCGAGAGCAGCAGCCTGACAGAGAAGCCCTCCGAGGTCTCCGACTCTCAGGTGACTGCCCGGGGCTGCACGCAGGGACAGGGACCTGGGACAGGGGGATGCAGGGGTAGGATGCCCGCTATGATGCAGGTCCTGGTGCACATTTGGGAAAAGCAATGCCGGTCCCGCTTCCCTGCCCCATCCCGCTTTTAGGCAGTGGTGTCCCCCATGGCTTTGCGGCACGGAGCCAGTGCGAAGCTGGCACAGCCCCCGGCCCATGTGCTGGGGATGTGGCACTGCGGGGGGGCCCCCCAAGGGCTGCTGGGGACAGGGGACGGGAGGGCAGTGGGGTTGGGGACTGTCCCGCTGCCCGGTCGCTGGTGGCAACAGCCGCGGCTCTGCCAACCCTGCAAAATGGCACCTTTGTCTCCTCCCAGAGAAACGGGCAGCTGTGGCCGGGCAGGAGCGCGGCTGCGGGCAGCTCCCTGGGCAGGCAGCCTCCAGGGAGGCCACGGGAGCATTGCCCCCGTGACGGATGCTGGGTGGCATCTGAAAAGATGAGGCTGAAGCCCAGGGGAAGGTCCCGGGGGTCTGCATGGCCGTCCTCGAGCAGGAGAGGGACTGGCCCCGGGGGGGCCCCCCTGTTGCTGCCTGCACCGGCTGTTTCTTTTGCCTTCGCACGGCAGATGCCGTCTCCGCTCCCTCTTGCCTGAGCGGGGCTCGAGTGGCTTTTGAGGAGCTGTGAAGAGCGGCGGGAGCTGGCGCTGGCGCAGAGCAGCTTCCCCACCGCCCTCAATGGGCCCTTTGTGCACGGCGAGGAGAAGCTGAATCCAATTACCGCCAGCGGGGAGGCAGGGCCGCCAGCACCCGCCTCCCAAAAACACCCTCCCCGCCAACCCCGGGGGCATCACAGCCTCGGGGACCCCCCCAAGGGGCCCCAGGACCCTGCAACCCTTTTGTATAAGGTTTTATTTTGCTTTAGCAAGAGGCAGAAACACCCCAGCAGTGCTGCAGCCGTCCCAGCCCCTAAAGTCTTTTGGGATGTGCTTGCCAGCGTACCCAAAAGAGCACTGGGAAAGCTCACCCTATTTTGGGGGCTGGGGGGTGATGCCCCCCACCCCACCCCATGCTCACCTCCCCCATCCTGTTCTTTAGGGCAGCGACAGCGAGTACGAGGTGGACCCCGGCCACCAGAAAGCCCACTCCTTCGTCAACCACTACATCAGCGACCCCACCTACTACAACTCATGGCGGCGGCAGCAGAAGGGCATCTCGCGGGCGCAGGCGTACAGCTACACCGAGAGCGACTCGGGGGAGCCCGACCACACGCCCCTCTCCAACAGCACCTCCACGCAGCAGGGCAGCCTCTTCCGCCCCAAAGCCAGCAGGACTCCCACACCCCAGACCCCCGGCAACCCCCCCAGCCAGCCTGGTACCCTCTACCGCCCGCCCAGCAGCCTGGCCCCTGGCTCCAGAGCCCCCATTGCTGGGTTTTCTTCTTTCGTTTGATATTTAAACAGAAGCAAAAACAAACAGGAGAAAAAAATTATAAAAAAAAAAAAGGAAAAAAAAGAAAAGCCCCAAGAAATTAAGAAAAAAGCGGCAAGGGGGAGAAGAGGAGGAGGAAGCAGAGAGGCCAAAGGGCCCCGAGGCCCCGAGTGTGCCAGCGGTGCCATGGTGGGCAGTGGCCTCAGGCTCGGTGACGCAGCGGGTGTTTCGCCTTCTCGGCAGGGCCGGAGCAGAACGCCGAGCGCCTTCCCTGGGGCTGGGGAGCAAAACCCAGCTCCTCTTTTCGGCCAAAGCTTTCTGCATTACGGACTCCTCGGCCGAGGTGGGGTGGGAGGGCTCGGAGTGCCAGCAGCATTGCACCGGACTTCACCCTTGGCACCTGCTGCAGCTGCCCCCGGACTACTGCCGCCCTCGCTGGGGTTCCATGGGTGCTGCTGGGCTGGGTGCAGGGGCTCTCGCCGTGCCAAACCCCGGCCCCTCCACCAGCCTCTGCTTGTGGCTCCCCTGGGACACAGGGACAAGCAGTGACAGAGAGACCGCTGACTGTGGCGGAAGAGGGGTTCTGCTGATTTAAACCCTCTGGACGTGAAACCCCAACCTGGACCCTCCAGGGCAAAGGGGGCAGCCACTGTGCCAGGAACCCAGGGGGCAATTAATTCCTTCCCCCCGTTTGCCCCCCCAGGAGAACCCAGGACTTAAACCCCAGGAGAGCCCCTCTGGGGTGCAAATGGTGCTGATATCCCCCCTGATTTTGCACCCCAGGGCCCTGCAGGGGCTCTGGCGAGGGCTCAGACAGGGTGATGCGGCGACCATAGCCACCCCTCTGCATTTCTGGTGGTTTGGGTTTGTTTTTTTTTTTAAATGAGGTTTTGTGCTGAGGTCTGGGAGCACGAGGGGCGTGTGGGGGTAGAGGTGCCCAGGGGGGCTCCGAGGCCATTTTGGTGGTCTCTGCATAGCAAAACCCCCGCAGTGCCTACTGGTGAGGCAGGCACCAGCCCGGCGGGGCCGCAGCGCCTGGGCTGAGCCGAGGGAGATGCCAATAAACAGCCTGAGGATCAGCCCGTCTTGCCTCTCTGTCACCCTGCTGCGGCAGAGAAGGGGCTGGCAGGATGCGTCCGTCTGTCCTGCTCCCCCGGCCGGACTTGTGTTGGCCCTACAGGACCGGGGAAGGAGCCGGGCAGAGGGTGCCAGGGTCTGCAGTGCCGGGATCGGGCCCAGAACAGCGTGGGGAACTGTGATGGCCGTATCCCTGTCTGTTTCCATCCCGGAGCAGTGGGGTCTGCGGTTGGAAGGAAAGGGGACCCAGTGGTGGGATAGGGGAGGAGGGAGGTGACCCCACTGCACCGGGCGCTTTTGGCATCGCCAGCACTGGGGATTTTTCCTGGGGCAGTTTGCAGCCACCCTCGCTGCCTGCTCTGCCCTTCAGACCTGGCAGGAAAATCCAGGTGATGCACTTGGGTTTCATCACCCGTCACCCCTCTGGCAGCAAACAACGTGGGTCTGGAGCCGAGGGCTGGGGAAGGCTCAGCCTGCCGGCAGTGCCAGCAAAGCACCAGCGCCCGCTTCCTTGGCCGGGGGCTGTTCTCTCACTGGGGGCTACCAGAACTGGGAGCTGTGGGGTCTGCACAGCCCCTTGCTGCAGGACCCCGCTGCTGGCAGGGCAGGGGCGTGGAGCCCCTTGCAGGCACGTGCCCGGACCCTCCCCTCGGCCTGAGCGAGGGTCTGGGGCTGCCAGAGGGAGCGTTTTGCAGGCACTGCATTTGAGGACCGCTTGGAGCTGGGGGTGCATGACCCAGTGCTGCAGCCCCCCTTCACCCATCCCCTGGGTTGGGAGAAACCGTGGACACTGCTGTGGCATCACTCCCGAGCTCCAGCCACCGGCAGAAGCACGGTCCCCACCTTGGCACATCGTGGTGGCCCTGGAGCCGCTGGGGAGCAGAGGGCATTTCTGGCAGGTGACTCATCTGACCTACTTCAGAGCTGGCGCCAAAGGGAGAATGCACCCAGGGGTGCCCGTCCCCTCCCTGGGCAGCGAAGGGAGCCCTGATGCCTCGCTCGGGTGGAGACATTTGCATGGGGGCAGGGGGTGTGTGTCTGCGTTTGGCCGGACAAATCCTGCCCCTCGTTTGCAGCCTGGCTCCATCCCCAGGTGTCCCAGCTTGTGCAAGAGAGACCTTCCTCCCACCGGGGCTGGGACGCCGAGCCACCAGAGACACAGGGCAGAGCAGGTCTGGGGAGTCGAGCAACACAGGCGAGTTCCCCGTGCGAGGGACACTCCTCGTGCAAGGGACGCTCCCCTTGCGAGGGATGCTCTCCTCCCACGCAGGGCATGTGCCAGCCCCTCTGAGCAGCAGTGACCCAGTGAGCACCGATGCCGTCCCTGGAGACATCCCCCATTGTAGGGACAGTGGGATGCAGGTCCTGGGAGGCACATGCATGGGGTCTGCATGTGCTCCCCGGCATGGTGGTGTGCCACAGCCCTGGCAGCTGGGGCAGAGCAGAGCCCAGGCCCCGCTTGCCCACCCTGACCCAGCTCGTCCCTGGCCACGAGGAGGAGAAGCTGGAGGGTGCAGCAACATCTGCAGCAGGTTTAGAGCTGGTGCCGTGCCGTGAGGTGAAGCTGCTGGTGCGGCTGTGGCCGGACCACCCGGGGCCCTGTGGCAGCGGTGGAGAGCCCTTTCTGCTTGTGGTTTCCCACAGCTGAAGGATGCAGCACCCGAGGAAGTGGTGGATCCCACATCCCACCACAGCAACGGGTTCGCCCACTGCTCCCTGGGGAACCTCCTCAGGACAGTCCGGGAGCTGCGCAGGGCACAAAGCCCGGTATGGGCACAGCAGAGATGGGCTGAGTGCCAGTGGCACTAGCGGGAGCTCTCGCTCACCTGTGCTGCCTCAGTTTCCCCATGACACAGATGCAACCAGACCGGCTGGGCTCGCAGGGGAAGACACCGTGCTCCCTGCCAAGCACAGCCACCTCTCTACCACCTTGGCTTTCACCATGCTGCTGCCAGAACCGGCTCTTTCCAAAAGTCCCTCCCGCCACCCCGGCCCCTCCAGGCAGGTCTGGGCTGCCCGTGCCCAGCCCCACTGCTGCCTGAGCTGCCGGCTCTCCAGGCTGCTCTGTGCAGCAGACGGGCAGGGCGAGCTGTCGGTAGCAATCAGTCCCCAGGGACCGAATTGGCCTTGACATACCTCCCGACTGCTGCTCGGCGGTGGCCTGCAGTTCTCCCAAGGGCAGAGCACCACTCGCTTATCAGGGCTGGGCGAGCCAAAGGGGAGCAGAGGGGGGAAGCTGCCCCCCCCCAGACCTCGCTGTGTGGACGGGACGGCACAGTACCCGCTCGCTGCTCCAAATGCGATGGGGAGATGTTTGTGCCAGAAATGGGGGTTGTGACCTGTAAAGCTGGGCTGAATTCCATGATTTATTTTTATTTATTTATTTTAGCTGAAGCAGTGTTGGTGTTGGAGGAGTCAGGTAGTAACAGTTTATTTTCCAGGTTGAGATTAGATCAAGCAAGGAGTAGAGCAAAGAGAAGTGCTCGGTGTGCGGTGGAGGAGAAGCAGCCCTGCAGCCTGGGCTCTCCCTTTCCTCCAGATTTTTCCTATTCCCTGCCAGCTCCTGGGTCAAAGCCGGGTGTCCCCACCTTTCCCTTGCCTTGGGCTGCGGGGACAGGGACAGCCCCTCCTGCCATGCCAGGGGCTAGACAGGACTCGGCACATCCTCAGAGCCCCACGTGCCCTGGGCCCTGCTGCCTCCTGCGCCATGGCAGGCTGTGAAGCTCGCGGCACAGGCAGAGCCGCTGGCGGTGGGGACGGCAGCAGAGCCCTCCCGGGGCGGCGGGGAACGGAGAGCGATGGAGAGGACAGACCCAGGCCTGTGCAACCTGTCCTGCAGGCGTGGGTGCCTGGCGCACACCGTGGCCGAAGGGGTCCCCGCGCCGAAGCTGTGCCAGGGCAGGGGGTTTCCACGGGCGCTGCCGGCCACGGTGGGTCCCCTCAGCAGCCACGTGCCAGGTGGTATCCCCCAAGGGTAAGCCGGGGCGGCTGCACCGCAGCTGGGTGACGGGTTTCTGGGCAGGTGGCGGGTTGTGTGAGCCTGTTCCCCGGCACTGCTGGCCAGGGAAGCGTGCAGGCTGGGGAAGGCAGGCGGCTGCAGAGAGAGCCTGCCCGCGGCAGGCTCTGACCTGCGCACAGCTTGTCCTGGCGCTCACCCATGCACTCGTGGGTGCTGAGGTGCCAGCGGTGAGCGGGCGGCACGGTCCTGCCAGGGTGCGCCGCTTAGCTGGATAGCCGCTCACCCCTGGGCAAATGGCACAGGGAAGGGGTGAAACCCCACGTCTGTGGGTGCAGGGTGGTGTCCGTGGGGTTGGCAGGGCTGTTGGGGAGGTTTCTAGCAGCAGCCAGCTCTGGGCCCTGGGGCTGGAGGGATCTGGGGGGCTGTGGGGGCAATGCCCCATTCCCGGCACCCTGGGGTGTCCAAATGGCGATCCCCACGCCCTGCTGCAGCACTGGGGCTCTGGGAAAGCACCCGCCTTGCTCGGCAGCATCTCCTGCGCGGCCAAGGCAGTGTCGGCAGACAAAGCTGGCAAGCGCTGGCAGCAGGAGGAGGGGACGGGGCTGCTGGGAAACTCGGGCGCTTCTCCCTGCCCTGCTTTTCAAAGTGCTTTTCAATCCTGTTCTTTTTTCTTCTCCGCTTTCAAAAGCTGCTGAGAAGCAGTAAAAGGAACCAGCGACGGGTTCAGGAAGGGTCAGAGTGATGCAGCCACCCACTCCGCGCTTCCGAGCCTCCCAGCACCCTGAGTTCGCTGCCATCTCCCCAGGGCCGGATCCAGCCCCGGGGCTCTGCGTGGCCCGAGCTGCTGTGGAGGAGAGGGGAGGGGGCCCATCTCTCCCAGGCAGTTTTTCAAGTTGAGTGGGTGCCTGCTCTTCCCAGCCAGAGTTAGGCTGGCCCACGGGAGCCTTCCCCGGCGGCTTCCACCAGCCAGCTGATTTTAATCCCTCCTGACTGTGCTGTCTCAGCCAGCGTCGTGCTCCTGTGACAACATCAGCTGAGGCGAACAGTGCCACACCGGCCTTCGATTAACACACGCTGGCTCCACGCGAGTGGGTAGAGCTGCTGGCGGGGGCTCTGGCAAACCCTCCTCCTCTTCTTCACCCACTGGCAAACCACCGTTGCATCCAGCGGTGGCTCCCAGGGGACCCCTGCTCAACTGTGGGCACGGGGCTTTGCCTCCTGCCTCCTTTCCATTCCTTTTCCATATGGAAAGCAAGGAAAATAAAATTTGCCAAACAAAACAGCTATGAAAATGGCACTGGTGTGAGCCGAAGAAGCAGCACAGCCTGGGAAGCAGACGGCAGGCACAGGCGGAGGCAGGGTGGTGCTGGACACCTGGGCTGCAGGCAGAGGCCATGCCGTGGGTGGTTTGGCCACAGTGCTCAGTCTGACAGAGCTCTCCACTGAGCCAACCCCAGCATCTCCGCAGTGCCATGCTCGCCCCCGCTGCCCGCAGGAGCGACGGCTCTGTGGTTATGCCGCGAGTGGCCTCTTGCCTTTCCCATGGAGGGAAATGATAAGCCATCAAAGCGCCCGGCACTGCCCAGCCTCGGCTGCCACTGCAGCCACGGCCCCTGGGGTTGGTGCCGCTGAGCCCGGGGAACAGAGCTCCTTGCACCGGTGACATGAAAAATCTTTGGCCCCCCGCAGCATCATGTCCCAGCACCCGAGCCCCCAGGGTTGCACGTCCGGGGCTTCCCAGGACCCCACTCGCCACCCCGCTACGCCCCAGCCTGGCTCCCTCTGCAGAGGCACCAGACGCTCCAGAATATGCAAGAAATGCTGCGTTAGGCAGATTTGGGATAATCTTGTCTCTCCCGCCCCTTTTCTCCCACAAAGGTCTTGCCTTAATGTCTGAGAGCGGCTGTGCAGCCCTGCACTCTTCCTTTCAGCACATCGCCAGCGCCGGGGGCCGGGGTGCCCCCGCCATCACATCCCGGTCACGGACCACCCAACCACCCCATGGCCTGGAGGGGCCCTGCGGCCCCCCCGAGGGGGATGGAGCAGCAGGGCTGGCTGGGAACAGAGAGCTGGGGGGCGGTGGAGGGAGAATGTGGGTGCTGCGGCCTCGTGGGTGTCACGGTCACGAGTGGAACAGGGACACTGGTACTGCCCCGGGGCTGAACCTGCCTCCGCCCAGTGGCTCAGTTCAGCTCTTAAATCCCCTTAATGAATTAGAGTCGGTCACCCCCCCACCTCTCCAACCCCCGGCCGGTCTGCCAGGGGTGCAGCCAACCCCCCTGCTCTGCCCCCGGGGACCCCACTCGGGACGCCCCCGAGGGAAGGGATCTGGGACCCCTCACCCCCGCGGATCGCTGCATCCCGCCCGTGGAGGGGCCCGCGACCCCAGTCGTGACCCCCCTCAGGGACATCCCCCCCCCCCGGGGGACGCGCCCGGGACCCCCCACGGGCGGGGCCGCGCCTGGGACAAGGGTTACCTCCCCCCCCCCCCGCCCCACTCGGGTTTGAATGGAGGGTGTGGGACTGCCCCGTGACGTAGAGGCGCGCCATTGGCCCGGGCGGGGCGATGACATCATGCCCGCCGCGGCGGTAGTGGGGGGTGCGGTTTCGCTCCGGCTCGGCTCGGCTCGGCTCGGCGCGGCCATGGGCCGGCAGCGGGTCCCGGGCGCGCAGGTAGGGGGGGTCCGGGGCACGCTGGGGCTCGGTTCGGTTCGGTTCGGTTCGGTTCGGTTCGGCTCGGCGCGGCGCGGCTCGGCTCGGCTCGGCTCGGCTCGGCTCGGCGCGGGGGGAGGCAGCCGGGCCCGTGCTCGGCTATTGTCCGGCGGCGGGTGGGGTTCCCCGGGCTGCCCCGAGCCCCGCTTCGGTAGCGGTCCGGAGGCGGCGGTGACACCCCTCCCCGCACCCACCGGGGCGTGGGGCCGGTCCGCGGCGCGGGTGGGCGAAGGGGTTAACAGGATGCGGAGTCGTGTTTGCCCAACGTGGGGCACCGGCCCGGCTCACCCCGCCCCGGCGGCGGCGACCGGCGGCCGCTCGCCCGCGGCTCCCCGCGTTTCGTCGAACCCGACGAGGGGTTCGCGGTGCCCGGAGCCGGCGGTGGCCGCAGCCGGGGCGGCGGCTGCCCGCGGCCCTCCTCGGAAAGGCTGATCCTCCCCGCGCTGGAGCGGGTCCAGCAGCACCCCTGGGTTGGCCGGGGCTGGGCGCGGGCGGGTGCTGAGTCAGCGCCGCCCGAAATCCCCCTCCAGCTCATCCTCCTGCAGCCTGGGACGGGGTCAGGGCTTCCCGGCCGGCTCCCCAGCCTGCCCTCCAGCACTGCTCACCGTCCCTGGGGAGCACACGCCGGCTCCCATGGGTGCCCTGGAGAGCGGGGACCTGCCCGGCTCTGTAAGCCTGGGTACGGAGCTGGCTTGCGAACCCGTTCCGGTGCGGGACCGGTGCCTGGAGAGCCAGGGGCTGGTGGGCAGCGACCGACCGCTCGTGGGGAGCTGGACGCAGCCTGCGCCACCCTGGTTTGACCCTGGCAGTAGCGGCGTTAAGTATAGATGTTTCCAAGTGCCGAATCTATGGATCAGGGACGCGGTTCTAAAAGGAGCTGGGGTCGTCAGCAGTCTGGGGCAGACACTGAGGCACGGAGCGAGGCAGCGAAGGGAGCGCAGGTCTCTGCACCCCAGGACAGGGCTTTCTCCCTAGCTGGCACACAGTAAACAAGTCTGTTTTGGACACAGCTCCCTCGGAGACCATGGAGTGAATCCAGCTGAGGTTTAGCACCGAGGAGGTTCAGTGGGTTTGGGTCCTGGAGGGGGAAGAGCAAGGCTGGCCTGAATCCCCATTGCTGGGGCCAGCTGCCTGACTCCGTGCCATGGGCTGACCCGGTGCTCGGGCTCCCTCCGCGGCCCCGACAGGCAGCCACACGCCGCTGCCCGCAGGCAGCCCCACTGCCGGCAGTGTTGTGCTGACCGCGGCGGTCTCTCCCTTTGTTCCCTTGGTTTTGCCGTGAGTGCAAACGGCCGCCACGGGCGTGGGCCCCCCAAGCCGGTCGGCTGCGGGGTGCCAGGCCCCACCGGCAGGTAAGGTGCTGTGGCCAAGCTGTGGGAAGCCTGCCTGTTTACTTCCCGTCCACCCCAGCGAAACCGCAGGAATTTGGAGCCCGGCGGAGGTCGGGAGGTCTGTTTAGCCCCGGTATCCTGTCGGACCCTGGCCAGCCCCTGTTGTTGTGAGAGACGGAGCCGGGGCCAGCAAGGAGATAACCTTTCCCCCCGGAAATGTCCCCTCCTCGCCCTGGAGAGCCGCGGGCTGGTTCGCGGCCCCGTAGCAGGAGGATTTATGGTCCTGTGCGTGTTCTGGCGTGTCCTGCCAATAGCTCCTCGCTGAACTCTGGCTAGCTCCCGGTCGTCGGCAGTCCCTCAGGGAGCACTGCTCTGCTTTTGGCACTGGTGTGCCGGCACTGGGGCGGCGAGTTCCCCGGCTTGGCTCTGATCGGCCTGCCGATAGCCCTGGCGAGAGCCAAGATTTGCCTCCTGCCCCGGCGAGCTGTCTTGCTGGCCCCAGCTCTGATGCTCGCTGCCGGCTGCCTTTCTGCTTCCAGAGGCGCTGCCGGGGCTGTTCCACGCATCCCACGGCTGAACTGCAGCAGGGTCCTGGTGCCAGGGACAGGACCAGACCTGTCACCCGTGCCTGGGAGGAGGGGGTCACCGGGGTGCCTGGGCTGCCCGCACTAACAGGACCGTCTGCCCCCAGGCCCTGGGAAGACTCGCCAGGGAGCCCGATGCAAGGGTGTGACAGCGGGCTGGTCCCCCCCCCCGGGGCCGGCGGTGGCAGGGTGTGATCCGTGCCCTGTCTCCAGCAGCTGTCTGCCAGGCAGCAACATCAAAGGGCCGCCTGAGCCGGATCCCTGGGGGGCAGCACACCAGAAAGTGGGGCTGAGCAGCCGGCGTGCGGGTTCTCCCTGGCCCCGGGCAGTGCAGGGGGGCCTGACTGGTCCAGCGTGGCCCCAGCACCCAGCAGGGTGGGGAGACCATCCTCTGATCTCTGGGCTGGAGGGTGCTGCCTGGGGCGCTCTGCACAGCAAAGCTGGGGAGGCTTGTTTGGAGCCGGCCGGGCCTGCCAGGATGCTTTCCTCCTCCGTGGGTTTGGCTCTCCCAGCCCGTGAGCGGGACGAGCTGGGGACAGGATGTGTGGGAGCGCGGCGGGACTCGGCGTTTCCCCCCGTGCGCACCCATGCACTGGCTTCTTTCTTTAAGCCACTGGTGCCCTCTGGACCCTGTGGGTGACTGGTACTGAGCGGGATGAGATGGGGAGGATGGGGGGGGTCTTGCGGGAAGCCTGCATCATCAGGGCACGCGGTCCCCGCTGCTTGCTCTGCACCCAGTGGGGCTGTCCCACCCTCCATGCTGGCTGCAGAATCCCGCTGTCTTGCAAGCAGACACCCATTCGCAGGGGAAATCGTGTCCCCTGGGACCTGGGGCTCTCGCTCCTTTGAGCTCATGGTCCCAAAGGGCTGAGAGGGCAGGTGGGAAGCAGTGTGTGCTCCGTCAGTTCACTTTATCCCTCTTGTCCTCGACCTGCGCTTGCAGGTCCTGTCCCCTCCCCTCCCGTTTCCCTAAGCCCTGCTGGGACTTGGCAGTGCTTTGGGCTTGCTGCCCCAGGACCGGCAGCCTGCCTGCCTGCCTTCAAAATCTCTCGGGTTACAGAGTGGCTTTCCCTGGTAGGTAGCTGGAGAGGCGGCGGCAGCAGCAAAGCCGTCCTGGCCTGGTTTCCTTTGTGAAAGCACCGGCAGTGGGAATGTCATAGGATCCGCTCTCCTCTCCCCGAGCAAGAGGAGGAGAAAAGGGCTCTGTGTCCCGCTCCCCCCGGGCAGGACGGGGCCGGCAGCCGGGCTGTGCGGGCAGCGGAGTCCCGCTGCGCTGCTGTCGCCTCTCGGGGTGGGCTGGGAGCAAAGTGTCGAGGGACGGGGAGATTTTGGCCGCTGTGAAAAGGCTTTGTGGGCAAGAGCGTTGAGGGGGGACGTGGTGGCTTGTTTGGAGGCTGTGACGGTGATGGAGAGCTGCTGGCCGGGGAGGCTGCCGCGGCGCGCCGGTAACGCTCCAACCTCCTGGTGGCCCCTTTGCCGAGGCTTGCAAAGTATCTCACAAATGCTGAACTTGGCCCTGAAATCTAAATACAAGGGAGGGACAGTCCCCAGATGGCCTAAATCAGCAGCATGGTTGCCTGGCTCAGCTGGGGAGCTCGCCGGGAGTGTTTGTTTTATGTAAAACCAAAGGCTGGAGGAATGCCGGCCTGAAAGGAGACCTTGCAAGGGGAAAACGTCTGTGCCATGCACACACGCTCAGCTGGGCGTGCGTGAGATCCTGGCGAGGAGAGTGGGACTCCAGCGAGCTGCTTGTCTGCATTCGGATGGGGCGAGGAGGGGAAGAAGTCCACTCGCCCCCTGGTTTGAGGGTGCGGAGAAGGCGGCGCGGCTGCTCTGTCTCTTCTCCCAGCTGCTGGGGATAAACTGGGGGCTCTCCCGACCAGAGCTCCCATGTGCTGTCACATCCCCGGGGCTCTGCTGCAGCAGAGTCGAGCGGTCGCCCTGCCGAGAAGGCTCATGCTGCCGCCTCCGTGGGGTGGTGGGATCCTGCACGGGGATGGATGGGGAGCGGTGCCGCTGACGCTGTGCCGCGGGGCATGCCTGCCCTGGCTGGCCCCATGCGGAAGCTGTGTGCAGCAGGGCTGGGAGGGCCGGGCACTGGGACTTTGCACCCGCGTGGGGTCAGAGTCTGACCTGCTTGCATGGAACTGGCCCGGCCGCAGCCTGCCTGAGGCCCCGCTGCCGTGGCGGGGGACGGATGGGCGTCGCAGCGCAGGTTTGGGAAGGGTTGGGGGGCGGGAGCCCTTCCCCAGCTGAGCTGGGAGATGTGGGGCAGATGCTGCAGCCCCCTGCAGTGTCCAGCTGAGCGGGTACGGGGCTGGTTTGTGTTGGGACTATGCTGCTCTCGCTGCCCATGGGCTGTGGGGCCAGGACTTGCTTCCAGCTGACCCCGCGGAGCCATTCAGCTACACTCTGGGGCTGGGTGGGCAACAGGGGGGACATGGCCCCCGCCCTGAGGCTCGCTCAGAGGAGAGACGTGCGTGTCACGGGGCTGCAGTGTTGCCGGCGGTGCCCAGAGGGAGGAAGCGGGCGGCTGCAAAAGCCCTTCCTCCCCGTCAGCCTCTCCCGGGACCACCTGGGGCTGCCTGGCGCCAGGGGAAGTGCGGGATGTGGTGACGTGGTCCCTGTCCTCGTCCCGTCCTGCAGGGCCACGGGCGCTGGGCTGGACCGGGTGGCCGGTGGCATCGAGGTGGCCACGGGAAGGAGGAATGTGCCTCTCTGCATCCCGGTCAGCCAGGGCCCTCATCATCTCTGCCACCAGCTGCCACCCCTGAGTCATAGTGGTGACAGTGAGGTGGCCGGAGAGGGTGGGCACGGCCTCGCATGGGCTCAGCGCCAGGGTGCAGCGAGGAGCAGCGTTGGAGGGCTTTGGGGTGCTCAAGGGCAGCAGCAAGGCTGCATCCCCACGTCCCCATCCTGCCAAGCGTGGGCGCAGAGGGGTACCCATGGGGTGCCTGCCCGTTCCGGCTCCCCCCGGCACGCCGCTTGGCTGGCGGTGCCTCCCGGGGGCTCTACGCCCTCCTCACACACTTCCTGCCGTCTGTTTCCAATTCCTCCTGGCGTCTGCTCCTCCCTGCTTTCTTCCAATTAAAAAAAAAATCCCAGGCATCTTCTCGGCGTGCGGCTCCCAGAGGCTCGAGCGCTGCTGTGCCCCACTCCGGCGGGCTGGGGCTGTGCGGGGAGGGGGCAGCGGGTGCCTGCAGCACCCCGCGTCCCTCTTTGTGCCCGTTCAGGTCCGGGACCGTCCTGCAACACCCCCGTGCCCAGGTCTTTCTCTTGCGGTCTTTTGTGCATGTCTGCTCCATGGATGGGGTCTGGGACCTGCTCGTTTAGGGGGTGTGGGGAGCTCAGGGGTGTCTGGGGACCCATCCCCTGTGGAGCGATGCCCAGTGTGGAGGCTATTCCCAGGGGAGCGGAGTGGCTGGCGGGCATGGGGTCACGTTTTTCAGCCTGGCGGGGTGAGGGCTGGTGTCATCAAGGCTGTGCCCGTCCGTGTCCTCAAAGCCTGACCATGTCCCTCTCTCCTGTCCCCTAGGAGTGACCCGTCTGTGACACCGGTGGGAGCCCAGCCACAGAGCACCAGGTGTGAGCACCGGCCGGATCCGTGGGACACGCGGCTCCATCTTGGCCGCCCCCGTGCAGTGCGGCACAGCCCCTCTCCGCCACGGCCATGCCGATCCTCAAGCAACTCGTCTCCAACTCTGCCCACTCCAAGCGGCGCTCACGGGCTGACCTGACGGCCGAGATGATCAGCGCGCCGCTGGGGGACTTCCGCCACACCATGCACGTGGGGCGGGCGGGGGACGCCTTTGGGGACACCTCCTTCCTCACCAGCAAGGCGGGGGAGCCGGGGCCGGAGGCGGGTGAGGAGCCGGGCGCCTCCAAACCCAGTCTGCTCTCCCGCCGCTTCCGCAGCAGCAAGCGCTCGCAGTCGGTGACGCGAGGTGACCGGCGGGACATGCTGGGTTCTCTGCGGGACTCGGCCCTCTTCGTGAAGAACGCCGTCTCCCTGCCCCAGCTCAACGAGAAGGAGGTGGACAGGAGCGCGGGGCAGCTGCCCAAGAGCCTCTCCTCCAGCCCCGTCAAGAAGCTGCCTGAGGAGGTGAGCCCCGAAGAGCAGCAGCGCCCAAACGGGGCGACCGCTGGGCCGCTGAGCCCCGGCTTGGACGAGCGCGACTTCGGGGACATCACGGAGCTGCCCGTTGTGGTGGCCAAGAGCGGGGCGGGCATGAAGCATGCTGAGTCCATTATGTCCTTCCACATTGACCTGGGGCCCTCCATGCTCGGGGATGTCCTGAGCATCATGGATAAGGAGCAGTGGGAGCAGGACGAAGACCCCGAGGCGGAGGAGAGCCGTGAGGAGGGGGTGGATGCCGCCCTGCCCGGCTCCCCGGTGGTGGCGGCAGCCCTGCCGAGCCAGAGCCCGTCCCGCAGCGCCGGCGGCCGCTGCCCCAGGGACAGCAGTTCGGCATCCAGTTGCACCTCGGGGCCGGAGGAGCGCAGCCCTGTCCCTGGGCCACCGAGCCACCGGGGCCCCCCAAAACGCCCCGACAAGGAGTTCTCGTTTGCTGACGAAGATGACGACGAGATCAGAGTATAAAAGACGAGCGGCCAAGCCGAGGGGTCTGGTTCTCATTTGCGGTTGCTTGGACACGGGGCCGAATACCCCGGTGCTGCAATGGGTGGCACCGGGGAAGACTCAACTCCTCACTCGTTCCCTCTCCCCGTCCGGTGGTGGACATGCCGCCGCAGGACAGCACTCTGCACCCGGGGCCGGAGCAGCCCTGATGCCTCTTGGCTCCCGGAGAGCTCCAGCACATCCCGGGAGGGGAAAGCAGACTCGATTTCAGTTACTTCTGTTGGACTTTGGATATTAGCTCTTTTCTTTTTTTCCCCCCTGCCCATGTAAAGCAATATAGGATCAAACAAGACGAGGCTTCGAAGTTTTAGCCCCTTTAGTAATATATATATTTTTTTCCGCCATATGGTTTTTACTGCTCTCTGATTTGTACTTAACTTTCTTTACTCTCGCTTTTGGTTTTAACGGAGGGGAGATTTCCCATGAGGAAGGACTTGGCTCTGGAGCTCAGAGGGGGCTTGGGACTGTGGGCAGCTCCAGCTCCCCAGGTTTCTTGGGGACTTTCTGCAGACTGAGAGCCGGTCTCGTGCCGCGGCGGGGTCTTGCTCCCCATCCCTCTGATGGATGGATCCATCCCAGATGCCTGACACTCCAAACAGCCCGGGGGTTGTAGGGATACCTCCCTGGCCAGCCCTGGCACTGGCTGCTCCCAGGGATGCTGATGGGAATGTGGGTCTGTCCCCCGTGGGAGGAACGCCTGGGACCCCCCGTGAGCCAAGGCGAGCCCCAGTGTCCTGCGTGCCAGGCGGCCGCCGTCACAGGGCAGGTCTGGCTGGGCAGTACCGACGCTGGCCTGGTGCAGGCAGATGGAAGAGGAGGGTTTTATATCATGTATGTACAAATGCAAAGAATAAAAGGAAATGGTAGTGACAGTAGTGGCTTGAGTTCCTGGGGACGAGACACGTGGGGATGTGGGTGTTTGCACCCTGCTGCACAGGTGGGGACTGGCTTTCTCTGTGCTGCCATCGTCCCCAGACCCTGTTCTGCCGCCTCCACCTTTGCTGCCTGTCCATGGCTGGAGTCCTGCCCAGCGGCTGGTCCCCTGGCTGGCGTTTCGGCTACCTGCAGCGGCCGTGCTTTATCTGCCCATCGCACGGGGCTGCCTGCAGCGGGAGGAAGCGGGCGAGCTCCTGCTGACCGGATCTGGCTCCGGGCTGGGACCCTCCAGCCAGGCCGGTTCCAGCCAAGGGACGGCTCTGCCAAGACGCCGGCTCTCCTCCCCGCAGCCCTGCTCCCTGCCAGCTGGGGAGGAGTGGAAGGTGATGGCAGGGCAGGACTGGCTGTCCCTGCTCCCACGGGCTCGGGGCCAGGGCTGGGCTTGTCCTGGGTGCTCCTGGCCCCATGGAACTGCTGTGGCCCCTGCCGACTCCAGTGAGGGTGGATGGAGGGGCTGCATCTGGCATGGCGAGCAGGGTGGGACGCTCCCATCCCATGGCCGGCTTCCCACAGCTCAGCCCCTGGTGTGAGTGGGGCTCTGCCAGCATGGAGGGTGCCTTCCCTCCCTGGCCCCACTGATGGAGCTGGGCTGTGATGGGGTGAAGCGCTGGGAGCAGCCCCAGAGCCCTTCCCCAAGTAGAGAGAAGGCTGGCTGGAGAGCACAGCTCTGCTGGGAGCGCTGGCCAGG
Organism: Aptenodytes patagonicus; assembly: GCF_965638725.1. NCBI lineage: Eukaryota > Metazoa > Chordata > Aves > Sphenisciformes > Spheniscidae > Aptenodytes > Aptenodytes patagonicus. The sequence continues at coordinate 6,523,543 of NC_134964.1, read as the reverse complement.
CTCTCCTTGCTGGTGCTGGATGGGGAGGAAAGGATATGGCCCTTCCAACATCTCCAAGCCCTAGGAGGGGCTGGGTGCCCCGTCATCCCGGAGGGATCTCCCCTAGTGAAGCCGGTGGGAGCAGGCGAGCACTGTGCTGTGGCGGGGACACAATGGGGTCCTGTGCGTATGCCAGGGCCAACACAACGCCCCGCGGCGTGGGACATTGGGCTATTGTCCGGGTCGGGGAGAACAACAGCAGCTGCAGCTGGTGGCTCTGAGCTCACCGGGCTGCCTCTGCCCCGGTCGCTGCACCACAGCCCCCCTGCCCTGTGCTAGGGTCCCGGGGCTGCTGCCCCCTGCCCTTGCTCTGAGCACCCGTCTCCTGAGCCGATGGTCCTGGCCCGTGCCTCCTGGGAGGTCACCAGGCTGCCACGGGGACCTGGCTCCTCTTGTCCCTTAATGATGCTCTGACATGAAGCAGCGGGGCAGGGCAGGTCACCGGGGTTTGCACCCCCTCCCGGGACCCCCCCTTGCTCCCCGGGGCCTCACCGGTGCCGCAGGGAGGGGAGAGACCCTGGGGCAACCTGGCACTGGCTGCCTGAGACCGTCACTTGGCAATCGCGATCTTTGTGATGCCTGTCAGCTCCAGCCTCCCGCGCAGCAGCACCGCGCTGCCACGAGCCGACGGGGCAGAAAGCGCACACTGGCTCGCTGAGCACGCACGGGACGTGGTCCCGCTCGATGGGATGGGATGGTGGCTCCAGCACACTGCGAGCAAGTGAGCACAGGGCCAGTGCAATGGGTCCCGGGCTAGTGGGGAGTAATGCCAGCACCGCTGCAATGCCAGTAGTGTGCAGCCAGTGCCTGCTGCAAGGGAGGGCAGGTCGGCTGGGCTGCACCCGCCGCCTTCCCCAAAAACCCTCCATCTGCACAGCACGGGATGGGCGTCTTGCTGTGGGACCTGATGTGTGCGCGGGATGTGGCTGGCACCACCGCTGGGTGCCGGGTTGGTGCACAGCACGCAGCGCAGGGCTGCGGCCGCGGCACCCGCAGGCAGCGCTCCGGCAGGCAGACAGCGCTGGTCCAGTGCGTATATAGCTAGTGACAGAATGGGAGCAGGTCTCCATCCCCGATGTGTCAGGCCACATCGCTCCGGGCGTGTGCCGGGGATGCGCGTGGCCACAGGAGCTGCGTGATGGAGGAGGGACGGAGCGTTAGGTCAAACCCGGGGGCTGCGCGGTCTTTTCTGGGTGGGCCCCTGGCAGCCCCGGGAAGCAGCGTGGCACTGTTGTCGTGCCCAGCATGTGCCGCTGCAGCCTGGCACGCGTGCAAGCCCCCAGCCCAGCAACAGGGACCGAAGGGCCTTCCCATCGGGGTGCGAGGTGCGACCTGGCCGTCCCCACCAGGAGCCCAGGGACGTGGGTCTGTTCTGCTGAGCACCAGGCGCTGCAGAGCAGGGCTGGGGACGGTGCTGCTGTGCACCCAGCAATGCGCAAAGCACTCAGAGTGCGACAAAACCCACACAGGATCCGTCCCTTATTATCTGAGTGTTTAATTACAGCACTCGGGCCACGTTTGGCTCTGTTTAAGGCTGAGCAGCAGCCCCAGTGCGAGGGGGTTAACCCAGCTCACGGGCAGCCCCTGCAGACCCTGCTGCTCCTGGGGAGACGTGGGCCAGCTGCTCTGCCCCAGAGCTGGGGCTGGAGGAAAAGCAGATGTCGGTGCAGAGAGGCAATTATGGGGGATGCGATGGGGGCCCGGGGCTGAGCTCCCTGCAGCTGGGCTGTGGCAGGAGGCAATCACGGCTGCAAATTGAGATCAGATGTGGGCAGCTTCTGTCTCTAAATGGAGGGCTCGGGACTGCTGCCTGGGTTGGTTTTGCTCTGGTTTGGAGAGGAGGAGGAGGGTTTCTGAGCGCTGCTGCTGGGGCCCAGGTTGGCTGTGGTGACCTGCAAAGCGTGGTGCTCCCTTGGGAGACCGGTGCTTTCCTCGGGCAGCCCCACTGCCAGCCCCTTTGTAGCCGTGCTCCCTGCCTGCACCCTGCCTGCGCTGGGCTGGAGGTGCCTCTTGCCAGAGCAGGGGCGATGCAGGAGCTGGTGGCTGGTGTGGAGAAGATCAGGTTTGACTTGGAGGCTGATGTGGAGCAGCAGCGAGGAGCTCAGCCCCTGCCCTTTCCGGGTATGGACAGTAAGTTGGGGACAGGATCCTGTGGCATCCTTGGAGGATGACAGGGGTGCAGGAGGTGTTGGGGTTCTCCTTGCTGGTGCTCCTGGCTCTTGCTGCACCCACCACAGTGCCTTGGTGCCTCTGGTCCTGCCTCCTCCCTGGGCTCCTGCCCAAGGCTGGGCTGGCTCCAGGCATTGCTCCCTTGGGGATGCATCTGGCACAGCTCTGCGGGGGCTGCTGTTGGAGTGGGCTGAGATGCTCTTGCCCTCGATGGCGCAGTGGTCTGGGCACTGGGGCTGGCGGGTGAAGGTCTCCCTACCCTGCTTTCCCCCACAGAGCTGGGGGCGGCCGTCTGTGAGTTCTTCCATCAAGGGCTGTGCACCAACGGTGAGTGCTGGGAAAGGACAGGGATGGGACTGACACCACCCCACAAGATCCTGCGGCCACCAGGGAGCCGGACAGGGCCCCTCTCCGCTCCATGACCAGCCCATATCTGTGGCAGATTGTGTTGTGGCCCTGTGGCCAGTGGGTTGGCGGGTTTTGATCCAAAATGCTAACACTGCTCAGAGTCCATCGTTCCCCCTGGCCCTTTGGATGAGTGCTCCTACCCCTTCTGCACTGGGGAGGGCTTGGACACCTCCAGGGCAACCAGACCTTGGCAGTGCCTGGGGGACCGAGCCCCATCCACCCAGTGGGTGCTGCAAATCTCCTCCACGTCCCGGAAAGCTCACGCTGGCATCTCCCAAGCCAAGGAGCTTGGGGGTGCTGGGGCGGGGGGTTCCCAGATGCAGGCAGGGGTGCGGGGGCTGTGATGGCAGGCTCCGACAGTGGGTGTGTGCCGGGGCCAGGTGTGCGGTGCCCCTTCCGGCACGTCAGCGGGGAGAAGACGGTGGTGTGCAAGCACTGGCTGCGCGGGCTCTGCAAGAAGGGTGACGGGTGTGACTTCCTGCACGAGTACGACGTGACCAAGATGCCCGAGTGCTATTTCTATTCCAAGTTCGGTAGGTGTGGGACTGGGTCGAGGACCCCAGCGAGCCTCTCGCACCCCAGCACCCATGTCCCTCCAGTCTGGCCTCGAGCAAGCGCCTGATGCCACCTCCTGTCTGCGGGAAGAAACACCACTGGCACCTGCTCAGGGCCACCATTCCCCGGGCCAAGCCTGGGTGCTCCTGGGGCACCTCTGTTCTTCCCATCCAGCCCATCCTTGAGCACTTTCCACTGCATTTGGCTTGAGCGACTGTTGTCCTACCCCTTACTCCTGCAGGCGAGTGCAGCAACAAGGACTGTCCCTTCCTGCACATTGATGCCACCACCAGAACCATGGGCTGTCCCTGGTACGACCGCGGCTTCTGCAGGCATGGTGAGCTGCTGGGATGAGTGCTGGGGTGAGCAGGGGCTGCCCATGTTCCCTACCCACCAGTGATGGGGGGGGGTCTGGACCCCGCTGCTGGCCCAATCTCCTGCCACCTCTGAGGTGACCGAGCCAGAGTGGGGTGAACCACAGCGGGTTGTCTGGGGACTGCCTGGGAGTGGGACTGGGTGCCTAGTGGGGATTTAGGCTTGGGGCAGCAAAGGCTCCATAGAGCTGAAGGGGAACGGGGCTGCTGGGGAAAGCTGGGCTCCCGAAATCCCTGTGGGGCAGGGGGTGTGGTACTGTGTCCCCACAAACAGGAACCTCCCCTCTGCGTGGCAGGTCCCCTGTGCAAGTACAAGCACACGCGGAGGGTGATGTGTGCCAACTACCTCGTTGGCTTCTGCCCAGAAGGACCCAAGTGCAAATTCATGCAGTACGTACGGGGCAGGCTGCGGGGGGAGCTCAGCACACAGCCGGCCTGGCACAGCCCCCTCTCCGAGGCTGCAGAGGTGGACATGGCCCTTGCAGTGTCTGGGTCAAGGACAAGGGTGCTTTAGGTCCTTGTCTGAACTAACTGGACCCCTCTGGTCTCTCCTCACGTTCAACCTGAGCTGGTGACCACAGGGTTTGCAGCGGGTGGGCAGGGGACAGCCCCGGTCCCCATGGGGATGCCTGTACCAGCTGCCTGAGCGCTGGGACAGCCCTGAGAGGCCATGGGAGCCATGGGGGGATCTGGGGGTACCGCCTGCCATGTCCCAGGGAGTAACTGCCGGTCCTCTGTGTCCCTCTCCAGCCTCAAGGCCGGGCTGATGACGAGCAGCACGGATCCATCCAAGGTGATGCGGGGAAGGTCCTATGCCATTCCCTCTTGAGCCGAAGCCCTTTTGCTCTGTGCCTCTGCCCATCAGGGTGATGCACCAGCTGCCCCTGCCCCACAGCTCTTGCTTCCCTTGCTTCTGCCCCGGCTCTTGTGGGAGCTTGTGGGACAGCAGCTGCCAACTGCCCCTCCTGCCCCGTGTCCCCCCAGGGAGCTGGCTGTCCTTGGGGGCTGACACGGTTGGATTTGGCTGCCGGCGGGGAGAGTGGATGGAAGGACGTGCCACCCGTGGAGCCCCCTCTACCAGTCACTGGTGCTACCCAGCACCCTACAGAGCAGCTGCGGGACACCAATAGCTGCCCCCTGGGCCCACAGAGCCCACTTGAACGAGGCATCTGCTTCAAGGTGAGTGTTTTTGGGACTGGGAGGCCTGGGAGCGACGGTCTTGCCTTGGAGGGAGGGTAAAGCGCTATGGTGAGGGGCAGCATGTGGCGTGGGGACTCCCACAGTGCTCTCAAAACAGCTTCCTTGACTGGGGATGTCTGTCTTCTCCCGGGGCTGTGTTTTGTGGCCCTGGAGCCTGCCCCCCCCCCCCCCCCCCAGCAGCTGGGGTGTGAACCGGCAGGAAGGAGGCTGTACTTGGATTGAAATAATCCGACTACAAGCGAAGGGACTTCTGTGGTAATAAACACTTGGCATGCAGTGGAACAGCCCTGGAGAGCAGCGAGCCCCTTGTGTCCCTCTGGGTCAGAGGTTTGTTGCAGTTGGAGGTCTTGGGATGCTGCTTGCAGGTGAGAGCTGTGCTGGAACGAGGCATGGCTCCATTAGCCCAGTCGCTGGGAAATGATGTGAAAATGAACATGCGGTAACATGGCGCTGGGTTGATCCAGCACAAAACCGATGCCTGCCTCTCCCCGTCCCCCCAGTGCAGACAGAAAGGTCACCACGCCAGTAAGTGTGGGAAGACTCAGCTGGAAATCCTGCTGGAGAAGTGACTCGAGTGCTCCCGCACGGACCGTGGAAGGAGGACACCAGAAAGCACGACGGAGCCAAGACGGCTACTAGGGCAGTTGCTGGACTAGAAAAGCCAGTTGGTTTTGCTCAGCACCGGCTCTCACAGCTCTCTGCACAAGCAGCAGCGAAATCACAGCTTCCCCAATGCAACCAAAACTGGACTCTTCACAGCCGCCTCCGTTCCCTCCCGCGCAGCTGGCTGCGGACGGACTGGGGCAGCAGGAGCGGTCACTGTGCAATCACAGGTTTGAAGGGGCATGGGACCAGCTTGTGGCCGGGTCCTGGGCAGATGAGGGCGTGGGTGTGCTAATCCCCTCTGAAGGTGGGGCAAGAAGCACCGCACTTGAGAACACACAGTACCAAGCAGGAAAGGAAAACTCACAAAGGCTTTTATTGCTGGGACGAGGGAGTTTTTGGTGAAACACCTCTGACACAGTACTACTGCACTGCTCTTTGAATAAAGAGTTCAGATTTTTTTCTTGGCTTTTTTTTTTTGTTGTTTTACCCTTCATGCCTGTAACATGACCAACCCTTTTCCAGACATGTTCGGTGATGGCAGGCCACAACTAGCACTCTCGTAATTGTCCTCATTTGTCTGATGCAGACATAGGTTTGCCCTTCGGGCACAACAGCTAATGCAATGGATTTTCTTCCTCCAGAAATAGGGTGCTGCGGTCTGAGTGCTGCTGCTTTAATGCCTTCACAGAGGTCCTTCCCTCAGAGCCTGGGCAGTCCCACCAGCGCCGTGCTGACAGCGAAGTAGGGGCTGGGGGCCCTTTGCGGAAGGGCCCTGCAGGGACCACCCTTCTCCTGCCAGTCAGTAGCAAACCCCATCGTGCTTGCTGTGGAGAGGGGTAAGATGGGTAAGACGGGCTGCGCCGGGCACAACTCTGCTAACTTAAAGGGAATGGTTATTCTGGCCTAACCCCACCCTGCCACAACCCATCACAAACCTTACTGCCAAACACTCAGACTATAACATACGTGTCAATCTATATTAACAGCCCAGGTCGAGGAGCCGTCCTGTGTCTGGTGTCCCAAAGCGAGATATTTGGGCTCCTGCAGACTACAGGAACTCTACTGCATACAGACCTCCAAAGGGACGGCTCTAACACTTTCTTCTTTCAGTACTAAATGCTGCCTGAACCACAGAGCAGTGACCGCAGGCTGCGACTGTCAGTGTCGCCCCTCTGCCTACAGGAGGGTAACTGAAAAGCAGCCCCCTCGACAATTAATGAACCTGTCTCTGACAGTAAATGGGCCTCTGCTGATTTGAATCCCTGTCGGGACACTGGTTCTGAGCACTTCTGCTGACTCCCAGTCAAATATTTGTGACTGTTCCTTGGGTGTTGTTCCAGCTTCTTCAGTGGTATTTACGCCAGCGATGACACTCTAGAAAAACAGGGCGGGGGGGGGGAAACCAGAAGAGTGTTAGCACAGTGCCATGCTCGGGCACTACGTGAGCGTGCTTTGCCCAGCAGCGATGAGCAGGAGACTGACTGCAGCCTCCTCTGTTTACGCGCTGTAGAGCTGCGCGTGAAAGCAAGTCCTGCTGGGGAAACTACACAACCACCAGTAAATCTCTTGTCAGTTATGAGTAAATCCAGGGAACGGGCGCTTGGTGTTGGAACATCTCCTCCCTCTGCTTTGTGCAGGGTTTAAAAGTGCTCCCGACAGTTCCTGGCGCTCTCCAGGGAGAAGCTGTGAATCAGCAACTGTTATCACCAACTTTAACTAAATTCCTCTGCCTACCTAAGCCAGGTCAGAATACTGTTCTCTGAGCTCTGGTATTAGTCTTAACTGTGAAGTATTTTTAAACTATTTCAGAGCTTGAATTAACACGAATGGCAAATTGACTTTCCACCTACTGCAAAAGGGGGAATTGCCTGAAATACGACAGATACCAAGAAGGAAATCTTACTGATGTGCTGATAGTTCCAGACATAGCTGAGGAGGCAGTATCCAGCCAGCAGCATGGAGATCCCAGCCGGTCCGCCCCTCTTCACGTTGATGTATTTGTCATAATAGCCGCTCCAGGCTGTTGGAACAGAAATGCAAGGGTCAAATCACGCACAGGTCTTACGGAGTTCACTGGTTTCTGTGTAACTTTCCAAAGCCAAATGGTTGGGTCTATTAATTTATTTCTTTATAAAGATCCAAACTGGCCGCTTGGACCAGGCTGCAGCAAGTGAATCAGGTAAGTGGGACAATTCTGCCCCAAGAGCTGGGAATTTACCTTTCCGCACTCCTCCAAGCAGCCCCTGGGGAGACAAGTCGCAGGTGGCCAGCCACGCGGGCAGCTCCCCCAGCCTTACATCCATCAGGCGCCTTTCTGCGAGGGGACCTGTGCGATGAGAAGTCAGAGTGGTCAAAGGCAGGAAAGCGAGGGCAACGCGTGTGGTGCTCTCGTGTTCCCTGCACCGGGTGCTGAGCATGGAGCCGGTTATCTGGTACAGCTGCAGGAGACTTGGGCCTGACTGCTCAGAAAGGAAGAGCGAATTGTCTCTCCCACAAAGTGAGTTGGCTCCACCAGCCCCAACATGCAAGAGTCTGTCTTAAACCTAAAGAGAAATGTAAACCGTTGGTTTTGCAGGCTGGGGGGTTGGACAGTTAACCTCCTTGGATCCTTCCTGGATCACTTGCTGGACAAGCCCAGCAGCTTAGAATTTCCTACCCCTCCTCTCCCATTCACATCAGACAGTTTAGTCTGACGGTGCAGTAAATCTCAGCAGCAGAGACTTTTGTTTCTCACATTACCTTGCCGTCCCTCTGAGAAATTGCCCTTTGGTATCTTTGTTGTGATCCCCACATCTTCTTGGAAAGGCTTCCCTTGAAAAATACTCAGCCCGTCATAATTAGGATACAAGTCTGGAAACCACTCCAAGCCCATGGCACCTGCCGGCGTGCTCCTGCCAGAGGCCTGGGATAGACAGATGGGTTGGCTTTTGGAGGTGTGGAGCAAGAACTGGTGTAGCGCCAGCTCAGTGTCCCTCCTCGCATTCAGGATGGGCTCAGAAGCTAGAGCCATCTGCTCCTTGCTCTCTCGAAGCTTTTGTATGCTGGTTAGGTAATTTTTGGATGTCCCTTCATTGTGACCTCTGAAACCCTCTATCACTGACAGATGGAGGTTCTTGGTATGCAAAGCAGAAAGAGGGGCTTTACATTCCACACCAACTTCTAAGTACATCTGCTCCTCTTCTGTCACAGTTTTGTCTATTCCCTTCTGCTGAACGAGGTCACCAGGGCTATTGCTGCAGTCAGCTTCAGGGGGATCTTTAAGTACGGGTATTTTTATTGCCTTTAAACTACTGCCTTTTTCTCCCTTTGAGCTTGCAGGCGCATCCTCCGCAGCTCCGAGGCCGCGCGTCTCTGTGTTTGCGGTTTCTGGAACAGTTATTCCCTCCCGTGGGTCAGGCTGGGCTGCGTCAGTGGGGTCAGCAGCGCTGCCTGGATGCGGCCCTTCCACAGGCGACCTGTCTGCATTGTGGCTTCCTGCCGAGACGCCCCTGCTCCTGGAACCGCTCTTCTCCCTGATCACCCTGGCGCGGTGCTTCTCTATTACTATTTTCACTCCATTACTCAGCTTTTCGGGTATACCTTTAACCTCCTCGGGAGGCAAATCAAGGGACTTGGCTACGTCCTGTACCGCAGGCTCCACCTTCCACTCTGTGCTGCGTCCGTCGGGCTGGCGGCAAAGCCCGGGCCCGGACCCTCCACCCTGCTCGGCCGCGGCCTTCTTTCCTTTCCGGGCCGCCGCAGCCGTCTCCGCGCGTCCTCCTGCCGCCGCCTCCCGGGAGGCCCCGTCGGGCAGCCCCTGTCCCACGCCGGGGCTGGGCGGCCGCTTGCTGCTCTTACCGGCCGCTCCCGCCCGCGGGCCGCTGCCCGCCCCCGACCCGGCGGCGGGGCCGGCTCCGTCCGAACCAGAGCCGCTCCCGGGCGCGGAGGGGCCGGCGGCCGGACCGGGGCTTAAGCCTGGGGCGCTGCTGGCGGCTGGGCCTAGGCCTAGGCTTGGGCCCGGGGCGCTGCCGGGGGCTGGGCTCGGCGCGGCCTTGCAGTGCGGGAGGTGGGAGCGGAGCCGCTTGAAGGGCTTGTGGCAGTGCGGGCACAGCTCCCGCCCCGGCGGCGCCGCGGCCATGGCAGCCCCACGCCGCCCGCCGCCCTCCCGGGGCCGCTTTTCCGTCAGGCGCAGCCGCCGCCGCCGCCCCCGGTGGCGGGGGGGGGGTTGAGGGGGGGAGGGAGCAGCCTCGGCAGCGCGCATGCGCGCCGTCCCCGCCCCGGCGCACGCTGTGACGTACGAGGGCGTGGTCGGCTTGGGGAGGGCGCTGCGCAGGCGCAGGAGGCGGAGACGCCGGAAGCGGCGGTTGGAGCCGAGCAGGGGACGTCTCTCCTCAGCGGTGGGCGGCGGGCCGCGCCGGGCCAGGCCGCACCGCGCCGTAGGGCAGCCCAGCGTCTCGCCTCGCACCGTCCCGCCTCGCAGAGCTCAGCCCAGCCCGCTATGAGCTGCCGGCAGCCGCTGCCGAGCGAGCGGGGAGCGAGACAGAGGTGGGGGACGAGCCGGGGTGGGGGAGGGGAGCGCGGCCTGAGGGGAGGCGGTGGTTGGGGAGGGGGCGAGGGGCAGGGGCTCGGCCTCCGGGGGACAGCCCCTCGGGCATCGGGGGGGAGGTTTCGGAATGGGGGGGGGGGATGTGGCGACCGGGGGAGCCGGGCTGGCAGGCGGGAGGAGGGGGTGGATGTGTGGGGGGGTGGCTTGAGCAAGAGGGTGCGCGGAAGGGGAGAGCTGCGAGGGTGAGGGACGGGGGGAGAGGGGAGGAGCGGCCCCCTGGTCCCTGGAAGGGGTCAAAGTGGAGCGGGGAGTGTGGCGGCGGCGAACGTTAAAGGTGTAGCCCGGGGGGGGGGGGGCGGTTGGCTGCGTTCGGGAGATCAAACGGGCGTAGAGAATGCGGAGGATATGGGGGCCTCGCGGTGTGCTGGAGGGGCGTTTCTCGGCTTGGTGGGGAAGGGGAGGAGGTAGGTCCTATCTGGGCGGAGGACCTGGGGTGGGGGAGAAACGGGAGGGACCGTGAAGCATGTAAGAGTTGGGCTGTGAGTGCCCAGCGTATGTGAGGTGGCAGGGTAGGCCGCGGGGGATGGAGGTGTTGAGTTTGCTTGTGGGCTGCAGGCGTTAAGAAAAGGAGGGATCTAGAGCCACCGCAGATGTGGAGCGAGGGGGGGAATGTCCCTTCTAAGAAGAGTGGTCCTAGGAGAGAGAGAAGCCGACGGACTGTGGTGGACAACGGTTGAGAGCGCTGTGGGCATCCCAGGGATGGGAGAGCTGGGAGGCAGCTCCTGGTCTGTAGGCGTGGACCAAATACTGGCAGCTGAGCCTGCTGCTGCAGCTTGTCTGTAAGAAAAGATTCAGTTATAAATACCTCACTTGAGTCTGTTTTGACTCATTTGAGTATGTATTAATTTTTAGCCACCAAAACAGCTCCATCCTATATTTTGGATAGGGCCCAGCATGCTGAGGTCCTGGTTGACCTGTGGTGTTTGTTTGGTGGGAAAAATTATATTAGTATTAAAATTCTGCAGACAGTAAGGGACGTCGGTTCGCGGGGATTCTAGGTTGCTGTTGTTGGTCAGCTGCCGTGAAGCAGCGTTGATGTCATAAGAGGGTGGCAAATACATCAGAAACAGGGAAGGATTTGTCTTCCATGAGGTGTTTCTGACAAAACTTTCTTTCCATATGGAAAATAATGTTGATCAGGAATGTGACTTGACTTCAAATGCTATCAGAGTGGAGAGACTAAAGAAAGTCATCATAGGCGCTAACTGCAGACTTATGTAAGCAAGATGAATGTAACTGGGTATTTATTGAAAGTGTGGTCACTGTCACTCTTCCCAGGTGCTTTTCTTAGCCTGTCAGATGTCATTCAAAGTCCCAGTCTTATTTTTAGACGTGCCTGAGTACTGAGAGCAGTTGCAAGGCTGAGAATTGTCAAACGAGTTTATTTAGAAAGATGCTTAGCGCTGGTTTTAATGGCAGGTGGAAGTCCATGTTCCTTAAACTGATATGAAAACATCGGCCTGGCTACTTTGTGAGAAACGTGATCATTTTCTCTCTATTCTGTAGGGAACAGCTGAAAAGAGAATATGAAAGTCCACAGCACATCAGAGGTTTACATACATCCTTCATTAATTTATCAAATTTTCCTGCTTTTTTTTTGTAGAGTTCCCTTTAGAGAACAAAACAGAAGGTATATCAGTAATCTGATAATATTTTTTTTTCTCCTTTCTCCCTGAACTTTCTTCAGGAAGAGGAGACGAAATGGCAATGAAGATGACGGTCATGTTCCCCAGACAAAACGTAGTACCAGGAATACTGTCCTTCAGGACTCTTGGGACACTGAGGTGAGAGCCTTCTCGGGCAAATTCAGTTTCCTTTAATACTGAATTTAAATAACGGTTGGAATATTCTGTGAAATTTTAATTCATGGAGAGTAGTTAATGAAAACGCTTTATTTTGCTTTGTGTATGAGGTCATGAGGCTTGACTCTGTTACGTACTTCAGAGATTGAAATCTGTAAAACGTGGTTTGGAAATCAGCATGTTTTCCAGTGAACCTGGTTATCTTTGGCCTGAATATTTCTGTTAATATACTTCAAATACTGATGTGCAGCACCCAAGTGAAGATACAAGAAAAGCATTTGCTGCCACTTCCAGTTTTGCTCTCTGAAATGAGGTGTAAAGTATCCAGAACTGAGGAGATGACTAGGGTGGATTACAAGTGAGCGTGGTCACTTTGCCTGGCCATCTGCTCTTCCAACTTTGCATTTACTTACAGTAACGTGATTATTTGTGGTAGAAAGTCAAAAAGCATTCCAACTAGTGCAATACACAAAGTGCCTGTTGCTAGCAGTAGTGCTTATCTGATGTTTAAAAAAATGCTCTGATAAAGCTCAGCAGTTTAAGCAAGACTCGCTCGCTCACAGCTAAAATACTTGAACTCAGACTATTGGGTTTCTACTTGTATTTGCCGTGATCTTTTGCTGGACGCGAGATAAACTGTCTCTTATTCTCTCATCACTCACATGACAGGTGTTCTAGGATGGTGTAATTTGCTAGCTGTGAGATTTCTTTTTTTAAAAGATGCTGATTTCCAAGCTGCTGCCAGATTTCCTGAATTGTTGCCTGTATTAATCATCTGAAAATTCACTGTATGCATTTCTAATTAGCAATGTAGCTCTGTTGCAAAATGTTCATGGAAAAGAGCGTGCAGAGCAGAGGCTCCCTCCTGGTTTGTGTCCCTGGAAGTTAATGAAATGGATTTCTTTTAAGGTTTTTGAAATATCCTTGTTGGTTTTTGTACAGCCCTCTCCGAAGATTGACTGTAATGAGCGATTACGAACTATTGCAGTTGTATTGAACTATTAACTATACTTTGACTGCAGAAAATGTTTTGTGCTATGTAACTCTGAGCAACGTATCTTTAATCATATGGTAATGGCTTCAAATGTTTACTTAGATTTAAAATGATACAAAGTTCCGTATCCCACCATTCCTTTTGTGAGGGAGACTTTCTTTTAACCAGTACACCTTTACACATAGCTGATGTGATAGTCAGTGATATTGTATGGAAAATACTCTAACAGCCGAGTTGTTCATCACGAAGGAATTGCTGTGATGAAAAATGTTCCTGGTTCCTGTATTGCTGTTTTGCCAGAAGTAAGACTTGCTGGGATGAAGTAGTTTTTGCTTCTCGGGTATAACGGGTAGAACCATAAATAGTTGCTTGTCATCTGACACTGAATCACTTGTCCAACAGGTTAAACACCTCTTCGTGTGTAGAGTAGTTAATGGCTAAACGAGCTTTGTGGCGGGAGGAGGAAGAATTTAGTGTGGAACAAGGGATTGAAGTAGGAGTAATGAAATTAAGAATATCAGGAAAAGCCTTCATGGTGAGTGGCAGAAGCACCTTTGCTTGTCATATAAACACTTGGCGTTTGACTGGGCAAAGTTGCTAAAATGCAGAAATGGAAATAGTCTTGTAGTAGCCACACAAGAGTGGATGACCTTAACCCTGTCCTTAACGGCTGTTTTGTTTGGGGTGCCTGCAAGTGAACAGCATGGGCATGAGCCGCCTGCCCCGCCACCAGCAAAATCAGCGCAGAGTTCAGCTGCTGAAGCTAACATTAAGACTCCTGCTTCATGCATGCACTTGTGTTGTAAAAGTATGTTTTTAACACATTAAACCCTGACGTGCAGGCAAGGAGAGTCTCTTACTGTTGATGCTGAAGTGGAGGAATGCGCCTCCTGGACAGTTTTACAAAAATCAATGTTCCCTTTCTCGAGGGAACAAAATTCACAATGTCGTCTACTGATGAATAAAGCTTTTTTTTTCCTTTTTTTTCTTTCTTGTAATGTTGGGTCACTGAATTGAGCATGCCCAGAAATTCAAGCCATGAGATTAAATCAGTGTTATTTGAATGTTTCTTTAAGGACTTCCTGTGCCAAATGGAGAAATTCTTGTGCTTATAGTGCACAAGTGCTTCCGATTGATGTCACTTCTAAATTCTTGGCCATTTATAATACTTTTATTTAGTTTCCTGATACTTTGCCATTTGCAAAGGCAGCTCTTGCTGATTACAAATCCTCATTAGCTTTAGGATATTGAACTGGGAGAGAAAGTGTGTGTGTGAGAGCAATTTGTAACTTCAAAGAGCACATGCGGAGAAAATTGCTTTTCATCTGAGGGCATACGCACACCTGCTTTTTGTGAAACTTTAGCTAACGTACTGATTCCTTTTGCCTTCCTTCAGTTGAAAGTTGACTGTTTGCTCTTACAGAGTATGGTTTACTTGAGAACATAACCTCAGTAGGAAAATCAGGCAGCTGTAATACTAAACATGAACTTGGCTTTTGTCAGGATCTCTTTCCTTTTCTTTTTTTGCCTTACTCTCCGTAGCTGACAGCAATATGTGTAAGGTGAAGGGAGATTTTTTTTCTTAGAGGCAGGTCAAACGTGGGCTGTTTGGTGTCCCTCAGTCCCTCACTTTGAATCCCACTGCTCACATGAGCTACATTTGATGCAAAAGGATATCGCTGTTTTCTCCCGCTAGATTGTCCTTTCATCCAGGGTAGACAGCATCCTCGACTCCGACTGACTTTTACAGGAGGGAAACAGATTCTCTTCAATCTCTGTCAGCAATACCTCTTGGCAAATGGCTATAACAATGTGCAATTCCTGCTCCTCCTGGAACAAACCACTCCCGCGCTCCTAGGTGACAGCCACCCTGAGGATGACAGTAAACTTCTGCTTTGCAGTTCAGTCCGTGAACAGGCACATGACGAAAACGCTAGACTAGAACTACAGCGAACGTTAAACATTAGCGAAGCAGAGCGTTTGCCACCGCGTTTCACTTCCTGTTCAGCCTGTCCTCCGCTTACCTGGAGGTTAGCTGTGGTGTTTTCCCTGGTACTCGCTTATAAATTCAGCAAAAGCCCTTCCTACCCTCCTGTCATTGCTGCCCTGTACGTGAAGTTAGGCAGAGTTGTAGTGGATCCTCTGAGAGGCTGGCTGCGAGCAGCCGCTCATGAGAATTATGAGAATCTGCAACCTGGGAAATCACCAATGAAAAGCCCTTTGCTCTGATTTTCCCTGGGAAGGAAGGGAGTCTGCAGTGTTCTGACTAGCTTTTTTCCTTCCTGAATAACTTTCTTCTGTAAAACCCCATTTCTTGTGGTTCCTCTTTGTTATTCTGAGCGATGACAGGATTCCCCAGAGCTTAGAAATACCACGGTTTTATCGGTGGAGATTGCTGACGCACAGCAGCAGTTGCTTCTCTCAAATCAAAGTTTTTGTTTAGCGTTGCAGCTATGCCACTCTGCAGTATTACACTATTGAGGAAGGGCTGATCTTAAATTCTAATTAAAATCAGATGACGCCTCTGTTAAACTCATCTTGAAAGATTTTGAGAGCAGCAGGGTCTGAATGGCTGTTTCTTAAGTTCCTGTCATGAATGATTAAGATGCTACGTCACAGATCAGCAGACTAATACATTTAACAGGACATTTGTTTGGAAATTATTTAAAACTTCTATAGCTACTCAGTGTGATGTTAAGAGGGGCTAATGAGTCAGGTAAACCCTGAAGATGTCCTTTTGATGCTTAAAGTACTCATAAACTTTCATTGGGCTACTTTCCTTTGCCCTTTTGCTTAAGACTTTGTTTCATTGTGTAGATGCCTGTCATTGCTGACATGATGACTTTAAGGATTCTTTTTTTGTCTAATTGTAGTCCAAATGCGTAACAGAATGTGCACCACAGCCTGGGGAAATGGTAGGTCTTTGACGTGATTTGGGCAATAAATGGGCTTCACGTGCTAGTGAATTTTTGCATTAGAGAAATGGAAATAAAGAGGGTATGACAGACCCTGTTGATCTGTCAACAGCCTTAGATGTAGGAAGCACGTCCCAGGACACTATCTCAGTTTTAAAAAAAAATTAGACATGCATAAAATAATCATTACTAACAGCTCTAAAATGTTTGTTAAGATGTGAAACTTTAGCTGTAAGTAATACTAGGTTTTCATTTTGATTTTTACCTTGATTTTCAGAAGGTGGCTGTAACGAAAAACAGTAAGGAACACAGACTAAAAGGAAACAAAGTGTCCTGTGCGGTGGGTTTCTCTCCAAGGCTGCTGTGACTTGTTCAGCGTAACAGCATTGCATTTCAATATTTGTGCTTCTATGCAAAATGAGATGGTCTAGCAAGCACCATTTCGTGGCTCCTCTCTGTCCTTCTGGTGTTCTCTCCCTCTCTAGTGTTAGCAGCATTAGGAAGAGGAGCTGGTTGCTCGTGTAGTTACATCTGCTGCTTCCTCAAGAATGACTTCACATGCGTTTTGTTGTTTTCTTCTTGCTAGCTGAACCTAACACGCCAGCGCGGGTGCAGCCTCAGTGCCGCTGTCTTGCTTGCTGTACTACAACAGAACTGAAGCATTTTTGGTGCTTAGCAAAACAAGGAAATTTATATGGTTGAATTGTCACGATCGATTGTGGAATCAGTGCCGTGGGGTTTCCAGTCGGCATTGAGATGTGGTCCACCTCAAATACTCATACAGTGCCTTCCTGGGCCTTTCTCACTGCTTGTCGACAGACGTGTCGGGTGCGGTTTGCACCATTCTTCAGATTCACTCCAAAGTGAGGCCTTCTGGATGTGGTGCTGACTGTTAAATTACTGTGGACTTCTTTAAATTTGGCTTTCTCTGCTGTGGCCACCAAGCTTTGACTTCTGTGGTTTTAGTTTAATACTTACAAAAATGTGGGGTTTTTTTAGCTGCTGTCACTTATGCTGGCTGCTTTTGTGAATTTACTTCTTATGGGATGGCAAAGTAGCCATTCTCTGATTCTTAAGCACCTAAATATTTGCAGTGTTGTCCTGAACAGCGTATCCCACAGTAATGAAATATTTCAGCTGTTACTAATGGAACCTTTCGTTAGCAGCCCTTAAAATGGTGTAAACCAAACAGTTTTATGTCTTTGAAACACTGAAAATGATGGCTAATGCTCTTCCAGTCATTACCATGAAATGTGTTTATCCTAAATGCTGGCAAACGAGCCCTGTCCTCTACGCGACCTAAATCATGAGCTCTCTTTTCTGCGTGTGGAAGTCTCCGATGCCTGTCGCTCTTTCACTGTCGTGTCAAGTAAATTGTTACGGAAAACTACCAGTTAACATTGCCGTCCCAGTACTTAACTGGGAGAAGAGTAGTTGTATGTATGTCAAGGTGTTCAAAGACTTAAAATGGGTATCGTGTTGCATTTGTTTTTAACAGCCTGTTGCTTTGGATGCTTCAGATCTCATTTTAGAAAGATTGACTTGTAGGAAAATGCTTTGCATGGTGCTCACCTAAAACGTCTGCTAGAACAGAAGAGATAGATAAACTTTTCCTCATGCCCTGCCTGCCTTTACTGACACGTGCAGTTCAGTAGGAATGTTCTTTATTTTCCAATTCTCAGATGAATTCAGCAAACTTCACTAGTGCTAACGTGGGTCATGGGGGCAGAGCTGGTGGGCCTAAAACCGAAAGATTGAAATCCAATGTACTGGAGGTCAGCGAACCTCCGCGTGAAGGCTTGCTCATCCCTTCAGCTCTGTGACGCTTTTCATGTGTTGGCAATAACGGAAGCTATGAATGCCAAGAAAGCACTTGGTGGATTTACATTAGTCCATCAGGCTGACCGTGAGCCTGAAAATCTGGAAGGGAGGGACTTATTGTAAAGATTGTTTGCTTAACTGAGCTGTTTCATTATGGACAGGAGAGAAGACTGTGATTTTGCTGTTAACCTTCTCTTTGTCTCAGTCCTCCAGCAGCGATAGCGGCAGCAGCAGCAGCAGCTGTAGTAGCAGTAGCATCAACAGCCCTGACAGAGCGTGCAGTGCAGAAACCAGCCTAAACCCGATAATTGCAGGATCCAGTCCTGTCTCCTCTCAGTCCTTCCACGAGCAGTCTGCACTAAGCCAAGGTCCTTACTTCCACATCAACCAGATCCTGAAGGAGGCACACTTTCACAGCTTACAGAGCCGGGGACGCCTTCCTACATGATGAACCAGCAGTTCCCTGCCTTCTGTGAAGGGACAGCACTGTGTAGATTTGATATTTCAACTTAAAAGTTTGTTAAAATGGAATTGCACAAAACGCCTGTTGCCTTTTCAGTCTATATTTGAAATAACAGGTTAACAGGAAATTGTTTACTTGTGGTTTGCTGCACTATTGCAATGCAAAAGGGGCTTTGAAGCAATTTTTATAGGATTCTTTTTGGGGTGGTTATAAAGTACGTGTCAAGAGGAGACTGAGGAATCCACATCTGTGTTATAGGATTGCAAAATGTCCAATTCCAATCGACTGCCTAATCTGTTTGTTAGCAATTTGTTGCTTTATGTAAAGTTCTCTCAAACGTTCATCTTCAGTTTTATAAGTCTTTTTTTAATTTCAATAAACTAGTAAAAAATTTATTTGGCAACATAATTTTTTTGAGCATTTAGAGTTAGTAAGACAGTAAGAATAGGTGCCGTCACTGGAATCCCTTAGGACTGCCCCAGCTGTGAACTTTCCACCCAGCTCCGTGTGCGATGAGCCTTACCTCTCTTGATCTTTACTGCTGCGGTACTGAAAAGAAAATGTGAAACTAGAACCAGGACAGCTTAGGCAGCTGTAGCCGAAACGTCAGGTGCCCGCTGGCTTCACTTGGAGAGCAGCTTTATGGTGCCTATGGAGACAAGTACAGAGTAGCCTGGGGAGAGGCTTTTGAAGAAGGAGAGGAGTCTTACATTGCTCCAATACCCATTTCTAGCTGTGAAATGCTTTGTTTTCTGTTACAGTGTGTAGGATTTTTTTCCTGTAATTTGGCTTTAATGTTAACAACTCCTAAGGAATAGGAGATGAAAGAGTAGCTGCACCTCTGTTCCAGCAGCCAGATGGCAAGGACAGTCCTGACCTGTGCCTGGTTCAAGGGGCGTACTGTGATCTGGCTAAGGATGGAAAAGTACTTCTCTTCTGACAATACCACCAGAGGTGTCACCGCTCCCTGCCAAGGGGAGAGAGCGATCTCAGTGAAGACAAATACGCAGGCAAACTTTTTATTTTTTATTGCATCACTTGGTCATGCCAGAAAGCCATCCCAGCTTGAAGAGAGAAGGTGCAGCTGTGTCTTCCTCCTCAGTTACAAGCTGCCTGAACAAAGAGCCAGGGCGCGATGCCTCGTCTTCTGCTCTTGTGAGTGCAGGAGGGGGAACCTGTTAGTTTTTAAAAACAAAAGCGTCCGTAACTATTACAGCATACCTTTGACTCACTCCATACCCTCGTCTATAGTAGCTGCAAGGAGGCAGAGTCTACAGCAGAACAGCTCTTCCTAGGCAACTTGAGCTTGAACTACAACCTAAGCGGTGTCACTCCTGGTGGTTAGTGACAGGCAGAGGCAGTTCCAAGCGGCAGAAGCACAGCGCCTTGCTGTTGTTGGCAACAGGTAACTTTTCAGGTGTCATTCAATGCTCAAAAAAACCCCCAACCCCATTCTGAACTGCAGGGGAGGGACTGTTGCTCTCGGAGCCAGGGAATAACAGCATGGTAGAAGTACAGCTGTTGCCCTTGCAGAGAGCTGTTCTTGAGTAACTATGGACTTCAACCTCTCCTGAACTGTTTTAGCATAAAAGGAGCAAGCATCTGTCGGGGATTCTGAGAAGTGTGGCTAGCACAGAACATACGTTGTGCCACCACGGCAGGTGAAGGGAGTGGGAGGAGCGAGCCAAACATCACTGCACACTTCTACGCTCTACTACAGCTGAGGTGTAAGAGGTAAAGAATACCTTTATTGTGAAGCTTTGGGCTTTTAAACAACCCTTATATTATGTCTGGTCCTTAATGCTTCTGAATAATGGAGAACAAGAGTTGCAGAGTAAACATCAGCATCTCAAGTAACACTCTGCTCTGATAAAACCAGACCTTTACGCTTCTGTCCCAGTTGAAAAGACATCACCACAGATAGATTATTGGGTTAGCAATAGCTAAAGGAAACAGATTACTAATTACTGTTTCCTGTAGCGGTGAGGTATTCCTTGGCTCTCTCAATCCTCAGCGTAGAGAACTCCATCTAAGCAGATGTTTTAAACTGGGGGAAACGTAGCAACGTAAGGGTTGTCTACTGCTAAAACTCAGAAACGGGACAACACAGAGCCTTTGCAAGAGAAGCAAGCCACTGTTCACACAGGCTTAAATACCCAAGCCAGGCTTCGTCAGGAGTTAAAGGTCAGCATCGCACTGGAAAGGAGTTCAAATAATTAGCTAGTATCCTTCAACGTTTCCTGCAGCCATCTTTAAATGAATTGTCTTTATGCATTGACCTCAAAATGCCTCATCTGTATAAGTCTTCACTGCATGTTCATGGTGGTTATTGCTTATGTTTTACCACAGAGCAATGGGCCCCAAAAATACAGGGGCCATCAGGTTTTTTTTAAGGGTCAAGGGGAAATCCAAACCATCTCATGCTGTGTTGCCGTAATGGTTCTCTCATTTTACCGAAAATAAAAATCAGGTTAAATATTAACTGTTTGGCTACTTTCTTCTTTCCCCGCAAGCTCTAGTGTTGGTGGGAGAATGAGTACTGGCAAAAAGTTAGTATGGCTCAGTTTTACCAACCTGAACTCCTTCTGTGCTCCTGGTAGCAGACTTGCTCTTTCGCGAACTCGACATACTCAGCGGCAGAAGTCCGAATCTTGAGTTGGAAGAAAGAAACGCGGCCGGTCACAGGGAAGTAGCAATTCTAGACCTGCTTCCCAAAGAGACACGAGAACGCACAGAAGAGCCGAGTACCTTACCTGATCTGGCTGGATGCTAACGGCAAGATGTTGTGGAGCTCCTGGGAGCTCAGACCGCCACTCCTGCTCGTGTAATGATTCTCTGTCCCGGTCAGCAAGCCAAAGAGAACCTAGAAGGCACGAAGGAGCTGTTTGTATTTGGGGGCATCTGCAGAGCTGACCACACAATACACTGCTGGCGAGTCTACTGGCACGCCACTTGTGATTGATTTTAAGTTTGAACATTAAACGTCTCCCTTCCCCATCTAACTCTTGCTTCTAATTGGCACTGCTCATTATTACCGTAGTTGAGTTCTAGGCCTGTTTCAGCACTACTTAACCCAATTAATGTTGCACAGGCTCCAGTGACTCCTGTTAAAGTTCAGCCAACTCCATGCACGATTATGTGCTGTGCAGCCAGCTCAGCAAGCTCCTCTTATCTTCAGCTGGCATTAAATACTCCTCCCATTTCTGCGCAAGTGCCAGTAGTTATCTTTAGGCATTAAGCAGTTTATAAAGCCACCCCAGCTGCCCTTCAGAACGTGTTTTGCAGCCCTGCTTCCTGATCCATCCCTTCCTTTTCCTTGAACTTACAGAGGTTTGCTGAACCAGGCGATTAAGGTTGCTGTTCAAGTGTGGAGTAAAAACGTCCAAGTCAAACGGATCTATGTGTCCCTCCAGGAAGTCGGTCACCTTCTCAATCCTACAAGCAGAGCAGAGGAGTCCTGTCAGGGGTTACGTCCTGGCGACGGCTGCTGATGCCAACAGGGCCGTTTCACCGGTCCCTCTGAAACAGTGAGGGACTTACCCCTAAGAGGTGACTGAGCAAAATGGGAATTACACAACCTACAACATCTGCTGTTGCAGAGGAACCTTCTCCCTGTGGTATGTCTCAGAGGGAGATGCCTCAGTTCTCAAGACTGGAGCATACACAAGGTTTTAACTCTTGGGTGGGAGCTTAACTGTTCTCTCCTAGGGGCGGTATCCCTGCCGCTGTACTGACACGCCGTGTACGCAAGCAGGGGGGACCAGCCCGCTGTCTCCGAGCTCTCAGCCGCGGAATCCCACCCCTCCTTCTATATTTTGAGGATGAACTTAGCATCGGTGAAGATGTCAGAGCTCAGAGTCTGCACTGCCCTTCTCCCGTGAGGCCCAAAGGCACCACTCCTGCAGGCATTCTCCAGGCTGTCGGTTTAAAGCATTTCAGGGCTTCACAAACTACTGCTAGTATCCGAACCCCAGAACTGCACCGCACCCGGAGTCATGCTTGATCCTGCTGGTTTTTGCTTCCTCACTCTTTGCCGTCAAGATGATACTCAGGTACCGCAGATCGTAGAGTAACTGCAGAGCTCTGTTCTGGGTCATGGGGAAGGTGCCTGCTTTCTGCAAATAGGACAGTCAGGAACAGGGCTCTTCACTCACACTGTGACAGGGCTGTCAAAGGACTGCTTCAGGGGAAACGTTTAAAAACACCAGCACCAAGAAACAACCAACCTAACTGAACCGTTCTGAGCATGCAATCTGGCGTCTGATCCCTTTTTGCCTCATTTTTGGGGGAGGCAGGGGAAGAACTCTCACAGGCAGACGGTTTCTGTTCCAAGGGACAGGAGCATATGCATCGCCGTGTGCCCAGCGACCCTCCCGTCCCACGCCAGCTGGAGCAAGGGCTGATCCTACTCATGTACCTTCTCCTGCTTCTCCTCCACGAGCTTTTCATAAGCAGCAAGCACTTCTGCCATGCAGGTCCTCAGTAACTCCTGCAAGGTGACTTTCGGAAGAGTGTGACCACCGACACGGTTCACCTCTTGGCACAAGCTGAAGAGGAGGCACTGGACGTACCAGGACGGCTGTTTAAGAAAACAGTGTTATTTTCACGTGGTCTGTAAGCTACATTGGCTTTATCAGTGGCACAACATCGCTTTAGGTCTCGTGATGCGAGCTTCCTACTTCCTCAGCAACCACAAAACTCTGCCAGTGAGACCTACCTGCCCTCATAGCATGGCTCAAGTATCTCACGGGTTTTTATTTACTGACACACCAGACTTTTAGTTATAGCAGTCCTCAAAGTCCCACAAGTACTTTTACCAGAGGTATTCACCTGAGTGTAGTCGGAACAGAATTGCTTGTTGTGCCTCTTCTGTCACCACTGACCCTGCTCTGACCACCTGCTACCTGGGCTCGTTATTTACTCCCTCGCTCTTCTCCTGGGCCTCCCAGCTATCCTGAGCTCTCATCCGGCTGCTTTTTCCTTCAGAAGCAACAAAATCCACCTTGTAAGGTTCACTACAAAAGACTATTGCCCTGTCCAGCCCCTCCCGTACTGTGCAAACACAGAACTCACTCTTGCCCTGGCCCTCCTCTCCCTCCATGCAATCGCCACATGCTTTGTCACTGTCAGTGTCATTCCTGCACCACCACCACGCCTATGGAAAGCTGCAAGCCTCGGTTCTCTTAGGCTTTGCACAGTCCCACTGTTGCAGCCCCGTCCTCCGGTGCATCCGATTTCCATGAAATCTCTCTGCTGGGGGCCTCTGTGTATAAACCAGGCGTAAGTCCTTTGGCTCAGCTTTACAGGATCTGGGCCAATCTTATTCATTTGAATATACAGCAGCAAGTATCTAATTTCCTTCCTCTGACCTCTGTCCTTAGGAGGCGAGTAACTCAAAGAGCAAATAAGAGCACCGGAGAGCGTTTGCCCTCTGCTCATAACACCAAGCAAACTCCACAGCAGGTCAGCACCATTTGACAAAGCAGTGGTTTTGGAAACCAGCGCTTTTCTCCTCCCAGCAGACTGTTTCTCTGTGTTTACCGAGAGGACGTTTCTCGTACCTGCACAGGCAGACGGATCTTTGATGTTACGCTGTTTCCAGACTCGGTCTCTTCCTGAATTTCAATTTCATCCCAGCTGGTGGCTGTGGCCAAGACAGAACCAGCTGTGTCTAGCAGCAACGTGCGGGTAAAGCACTGAACCAGATCCTAGAGCGCAAAACACAAAAGCACCCAGTCACAGCTGGACAGCTCTAACGGGAGTACCAAAGGATGGGCAGCCTGCTCCTGCCCGTGGAGAGACCGACCTCTCGCATCCCCCCGCTCCTCCCAAAGTGAATTTTACGGAGACACTGGATGCCACCTCCGAGCTGCCGCTGCCTCCTCTCCCTGCAGGCTGACTGAGCAGCGTGGCAACAGCGCAGCGAGCTCTCAGCAGCCAGCTAAGGAGCAGCAGGGCTGACCGCAGGGAGCTGAGCAAGTGAAACCCACACAGGAAGCAGCTGTGACGAGAGGACAGCTCCTTACTTTGGTGACAGCTGAGTTCCAGATCTGGTAAGCAAACAGGCTCTGCTGCAGGAGCTCTGCCTTCACCCCCTGCCACTTGGCCTGCATGGGGGTCACTTCCTGGGCTTTCCCCTTCCCCAGCTTCTTGGTGGAGCGGGTTTCCTTCAGCGCCGTCTCCGTGCTGCCCGACCGGCCCAGGATACACTGCTTCAGGTGAGGGCAGAGCTCACTCAGGGACTGGCAGAGTCTCGCCATAAAGAGGACAGCATTGAGTCTGGCATCGCTGGGAGCGTCCGCCTGCCCCCCCAGCAGGCTCTGGGCACTCTGGAGCTCTTCACGCACGCAGCCCAGCACGTGGTGGATGCAGGCAACGCAGTGGTCACGGAGCAGCCCCTCCACCGTGCTGGCGTCAGCGTAGCGGTCGAAGGCAGAGCGCGGCTGCACCGCGGGAGCGGCCTCCTTGGTGGCCGAGGAGTCCGTGGGAAGGTAGCAGAGGAGGTCATCCAACCTGTCCTTCAGCTTTGAGTCCAGAGCCGAGCAGAAGCTCTGCACGCACGGCGTGAGCACCTGGGCCTTCATGGACAGGCCGCTCTTGGCGAACTGGCCACGGTTTGCCACATTGACCCAAGCGGCGTCGGAAGGCAGGTCGCTGGAGCTCTCTGACCACAGGAACAGGGCCACATTGTGTTCAAACTGGATGTGCTTGCTCAGGGCAGAGGTGCCGGATTTGACTTCGAGTTCCTGCAGAGCTAAGGTGAGAAGCTGTTTGGAGCTGCTCGAGATGGAGTCAAACCCTTCTTTGGTCAGTGTCTGGAACAGAACCAGGAGAGGAAAAAAAAGCACCTTTTACATGTGCCTCCTGCCATCTAGCACTTAAAATACACACTTAGTAATGCTAACAGGCACCACTGTTTGAGACAACAGGAGGGGGCACAGAGCAAGGCTCCCCACGAATTGCCGCAGCAGAGCGCCCACCTCTAGCCTGTCCAGGAACAGCTGCTGCAGCAGGTCCTCCCAGAAAGAAGCAGGCTTGTCCAAAAGGCGACGGCACACTGCCTCCCAGTTCTGGCTTATGGACTCACTCGTGAGCAGCTCCCACACCGCGTCGCGAATCCCCGCGAGGCCTTTCATGCTTTTCACGTAGACGAGCAGGTTGCTGACCCCGGCCCTGATGTCGTCACTGCACCTGAAGGGAACGTTTCACTTCGGTCTGACTTGCTCAGACACAGCCCCGGGGAAGGCAGGTAAGAACATCGGCTACATCAAGGTGGGGGAATTCTTAACCTGTCGGTAAGAGGCTCTGCCTGCAGAATCACCTCTGGTGCAAAATCACCTCTCTCTCTCTCTCGGTGAGGCAGCTGCACCCTGGATCCCACACTAGGGCCCCCGCAGGAAAGCCATGTGCCCACCGGCAGGAACCCTGGGCTCTGGCGGGTGTCGAAGCCAGGAGCACTGCACCCCGGGAATGCCAGCAGGCAGGGAGGACAGGTGGGGGCTCTGGGAAGGGTTGCTGGGGAAACATCCCATGGCCAGCGAGCACATCATGGGGGGCTGCAGCTGACGGCAGGGACCAGCTGGCTCCATCGGATAATGACAGGACTGACAAGGCTGTTAAGAGGCAGGCAGGGCTGCTGGGCTGTCCCCATCCACAGGGCAAGGCAAGGTGGGAAGGGGTGGAGCTGGCAACTCTATAAAGGGGGTCTGGCTGCCCCCACACACTCCAGGGAAGAGCAGAGGAGAGGAAAGAGGTGCTGGACCAGGAGCCAAAAGAGCCAGGTAAGGGATTTTCTTCTCATTTACTCTGTGCTTGTTTGCTGGCGGTTACGGCAGCGTAAAGCAGCTCTAGTATCGCTGTGCAGCCCAGGTGATCTGTTATATCAGAGCGTTACAGCCTGACTGCTAGGACGGTGCTACGCTGCCTCTGGGTGTTTTACTGCTGGGGAGAGGGGATGCTGGGCAAGAAACCAGCAGAAGGTGCAGCCTGGCTGGAGTGAGTGTGGAAGTAGGCGAGCCTGGGTTTGCTGTGTGCTGCTGCCTCAGCACAGAGGCCGCGTGGTGTCTGGGGGAGTCCTGCAAAGGGGAACTCTGTCACACTCACATGGCGATCCACTTCTGCAGCGTGTCTCTGAGGTAGTCCTGGCTGATGGGGTGTGCCAGGGTCCGTAGGGCTGGCTGGAACTCCACCACAGACTCTGGGAGGTACCTGAACCAGCTGCTCAGCTTCACCTCATCCTCCAGAACCCCACCTCTCCCTGGAAGCACATGGGGTTGGGGGGAATCAGTCCAGCAAGGGAGTGGCCTCCTGCCTGCAAACCTGGGCAGGCAGAGGCCTAACGCGGAGCTGCCCGGGCACTCACCTGCTGGGTGCTGGCCTGTGGCGCTCTCCAGGGTCGAGAAGAGCAATCCGCACGGCAGGGCTGAATCTGGCGGCATCCCTTCAGGCATGGTGTAGAAGAGAGCATGAGCCTGGTACAGGGTAGTGGTTAGCAGCTCCATCAGTGAACACACCTGAGCTTTTATACCTGCACCTGCAGAGAAATTGCCTTTCAGCTGAGGCAGCCCCTTCAACAGAGGGGCAAGCAGCCCTGTGTTTCAAGGCCTGCAGTTCTAGTGAAACCTTCCGGGGAAGGGCTGGAGGGCAAAGGACTCAGCCCCAGGCACCACCTGCTTCCCCGTTACAGATGGCCTCGGCTTGAGATCCTGAACACTGTTAATTTTTGCAGTGTTTTGCTGCTGTGGCAAAATGCTGCCAGCGGTAGCACAGTGTGGTTACATCCCCACCATCGTGAGCTTTATGGGACTCACTTGCCTGCTCTCCTGCAGGGTAAGAGAGAGATGAAGCGAAGGGGGCTATCCTGACTTTAAAAAGGAGGCAGCCTGTCATACTGACCGTGGTGCGGCTGGTTGAGAAGCTGCTGAATGGCCAGCTTCCTGGCCAGAAGGAAGTCGGCGAGGGCCTGGCGCGGAGAGCTGTCCTCCAGGAGCATGATGGCACACAGGGCTTCTGCCACCGCCTGGTCCGACACGGTCTGGCTCTTCAGCAGGGACTTGCTCTCCTGCAGGATGGTGGATCTGGCAAGGGAATGAGGTGGACCGTCACTGGTCTCGGTGCTTGACTGAGATACTCAGGTGCGGTTATGTGATAACCCACCAAGCAAGGATGTTATTTTCCCCAGGCAGAAGTGGGACTATCTGGGTGTTATGGGACCGGGCGAGGCGTTCTTGCTCCACAGGGCAGGGTGGCTGGCAGCGAGAGCCTCGGGGCAGCACTGGGGTCTCGGGTCATAGGCTCATAGAATGGTTTGGGTTGAAAGGGACCTTCAGAGATCATCCAGTCCAACCCCCCTGCCATGGGCAGGGACATCTTCCACTAGATGAGGCTGCTCAAAGCCCCATCCAACCTGACCTCGACCGCTTCCAACGATGGGGCATCCACCGCTTCCCTGGGAAAGCGTCCCACCACCCTCCTCGTACATTTCTGCCCAGTGGCCACCGAGGAGCCAGCCACGGCCGCACGCCGTCCCACCCGGCCCACCTGAGGTGGCTGGCGGCGGCCACCTGCCGCAGGAGGATGGGGAAGCGGGCGAGGACGGGGCTGCCGCGGGCGCGGGGCGCGTCGAGCTGCAGCTGGCGGCGGAGGTGGCCACCGAGCAGGTGGAGCCGGGCGGCGGGCAGGTACCGGCCGGCCTCCACGGCGCCCCACACCTTCTCGGGGACGTCCAGCAGCAGCTTCAGCTGCGCCGCCGCCCGGTAGAAGCTTTCCTGAGCCGGCGGCCCAGCCTGGAGAGGGGAGGAAAAGAGAGGGTCAGGGGGGCTCCGGGGCCGTCCCCCCGCCCCGCCGCAGTCCCTCACCCCCCTCACCGGCGGCGCGGGGCCGGGCCGGGCCCCGCCGCCCCGCTGCAGGCCCCGTACGGCGCCCAGGAGGCGCTCGGCGCTGAGGCGCATCTCGGCGATGGTGTCGGCCGCTTCGATGAGGTCGCGGTACCGCTCGCCCACCATCTGCCGCAGTTCCTCCCGCTTCTGCTCGATGCCGGCCCGCAGCCGCCGCTCCACCGCCCGCAGCTCGGCCGCCGTGTGCGCCTCGAAGAGCGCCTCGGCCTCCGCGGCCCGCGCCGCCATGGCCGCTCCAGCCGGGAACCGGGACGGCGCTGACGTGGACGCCGCCGCCGCCATCTTTGCGACGGGAAGGGGAGGGCGCTTCCGGGCTGGCGTCGGGGCGGGGCGCCGCCATCTTTGTGCAGGGCAGAGCCGCGCCCGGGCGCGTTGCCGTGGCGACGCGGCCCGGGGCAGCGGGGGGTGGAGAAAACACCGATTTATTTTTTATTTATTCGGGTTTTTCGTCCGTTTCCCGGGGAAATGGGCCGGTTATCGCGTCCTGCGGGTGCCGCTCTCGTTCCACACACCCCGGGAGGCCCCTCCGGAGGCGGGGGGGTGGGTTTGCGGCCCGGCTGCCTCTAATGCAGCGGGCCGCGGCCCTGCCTCAGCCCCCGGGGAGCGGGGCCGGGGGCCCGGGGGGGGGCCTCTCGCCGAGTGTCCCCGCGTCCCCCCTCCGGCGGATCTGCCCTAGAGGGGACCGCCCGGCGCGCCCCCAGGCCCGTGAGCCGCCACCGCCGCCCGGCAGCGCTAGAGGGAGACAGCGGGCCGGCGGAGGACGGCGGGGCCCGGCCGCCCTGCGGGCCCCGAGGAGCGGGGAGCTGCGGGGGGGGGCCCGAGCCGAGCCGAGCCCGGGGTCCTCCTCCGTGACGGGGCTTTTTCGGTTTGGTGGGCTCTGCTCAAACAGCTGCCTGGCGGGGGGGCGGCGAGGCTGCAGTTGGGGGTGTGCTGAGGCCCCCTCCAACAGCCCCGCTCTGCGCACCAAGATTTTCCCCCAAAACGCTTTCAGCGAAACGCCGCCGGCCCCATCTGGTGTGGTTTTAATAAAAAAGAAAAGCCCTCCTCTTGCTCAGGTCTGGCAAAACCACGCTGAGTGAAGTGTGTCTGTGGGGGGCGCAGCTGGAATGCACCCACTGGAAACAAAAAGGCCCCCCCCTGAATAGTGTTTTATTTCTCCCTTTTTTTTTTTTTTTAATGTAGCTCCCGACTTGCAATACCTACACTTTCCATCATCTCGTGTATTTTCAGCCTGCAGAGGCAGAATGAAATCAGCACACGCTCTGGTTTTTGTTTGCAAAATCTTCCCTGGGCAATTACTGCCTTTCTCGTATTGGCCTTCGTGTAAAGACTTAATGTTTTCCGATGGAAACCCAGAGCCGTCTCTCTGTGTACGTACGTGTGCGTACATACGGTTATATATAAATCTGACCAGAAGAACTCCCCGGAGCCAACGTACCTGTTTAGCACCTAATACTGACTCAGCCAGCTACAACGCGGTGTAGCAACAAGCGTGGTAATTGCTTTCTTACAATCGCTTGTTCCCAGAGGACAATCCTGCCCCAGCTCTCTGCTGCTCCCCTGCGAGAGGCAGATCTCCAGGGGCAGGGCTGCCCACGGGGCCGCTTGCCTCTGCCTGGCAGGAGAGCACCCAGCTCCACGGGAGATGCCGGTGTGACGGGAGCGCGTGGTCTTGGGGGAGAGGCTGTTGGGGCTTTGCTGGTAGGGGTTGTATTCAAATCCCATAAAACCCTGTTTGTGTTGCAGATTGGGGGGGGGGGGGGGGGAAGAAAAAAATCATAGGTGTTTTGGAGTGAAGGGGTTTATTTGCGTGGAAGCTGTCGATGGCAAAGCTGGCCTGTGCAGCTGGTCAGAGCCAAATTTTCAGTTTATAGCAGAGCCAATTTCTTTACACCCCTGTGCTTCCCCGGTAATGTACCTCTTCTCCAAGCACGCACCCGTGCGTGCACACCCCTTCCCTGTGCTGGTCTCTCCAGTAGATTAAACCTCCAGCGATGGCACTTTACGTGCCCTGATCTCATCAAAACCAGCCTGGAGGTGTTGCCGTCCCGAGAAGAGCAGCTTTTCCCTTCCAGCTGTTCAGACTGAGTTTCTGCGACGCCTTGTACTCGAAGACCTATTATTTGTGGTTGTGCTTCATCTGCGCCCCATGCAGTGGGTCATCTGTGCCCCGAGTTCATGCTGACCGGGAAGCAATCTTGTGGGGGTTTTGGGCAAACGCAGCTCTCCTGCTGCGTGGACCCTCAGAAGCTGAGACCACCCCGTGGGTGAAGAACGGGGTGTGCTGCTCACCAACAGTGTGACGGATGTGGGGAAGAACTGGTCTCGGGGGAGGAACTGAGTGCGACTCACCCCTTGGTGGGACTCCAGGGTTGGTACCTTTTCTCCTCCCAGGGAGGTGTCCAAGCCTGGGTTATACCCCGCTGCTCCCGCCCAGCTCTGACACACGCACACAGAGTCAGAAACTGTAGGAAAACTCTTTTACTTCCCTCCCACCCCCATCCACGACTCCCTCCCCGTGGCACAGACCGTGGCAGTCGGGAGCCTTTGCCACGGGAAGGTTTAGTTCCACACCGAGACATCGAGAAACAACTGCTACAGAGAAAAGCCAAGACTTAAAGCAGAGAAACACTTTCTGGCGTGTTCCCGTCAATGTGTTGTACAGCAGACCCACGCACACTATACAGAGCGCAGCTATAGATACAGAGGAGTGTATGTACAGGAGGTGGGCAGCGCGGTGCGGTGCTGCTGGGGGGGGACGACCCCCGGATCACTACAGCCCAGCTTGGTAGGGAAGGGCTCTTGCGTTTAGTAGAGACTAAAGCTCGCCTTCCCTTGCCTTGCAGAAGTTGCCTGTCAATGCGGGAGCAGCCTCCGTGGTCCCTCCTGGCTTGTGCACGGTGCCACCAGCCCCACGGCACACGGGGAGGGCGAGGGGGGGAGGCCAAGGAACCCCCGAGGAGCTGGGTCCGACTTGCTCCTGCGTGCACAGGGAGGGGCTGCTCCAGCAGCCACAGCAAAACAGAGGCTGCAGAGTGTCTCTATGGTGTCAGTACAATAAAACCCTTTGCTGGAATGTCCAGTATATACACATATGTACAGTCACCCACCCCTTCCCTCCTCCTGGTCGTGCAGCGTGGGGCGGGATGGCTGGGGCGCCCAGGCTTTGCATCCCTCGTCTCCTTCTGGTCAGGACACGGCTCGAGGCAGGTTCCCCCGAATCTCAGCTGGAGCCTGGCTGTCCTTCTGCCCTGGCTTTTTGCAGTCTGGGCCCTGGAGCAAGCAGGGAGCGGGCTGAAATCCGTCATGAGACGCGGGTGCGAGGCTGGGGGTTGGAGGCTGGCAGGGAAGGGCAGAGGCGTCCTTGGGTCGGGAAGCGGCAGCTCTCGTTTCAGACCTAGTAGCGGGAAGGCCGTTTTGGGGTCTGCTGTGCCCTTTTGCTTGCGCCTTGCTGGCAATTTCCCCTTTGAGCAGCCTTGGGCAGGGCGTGCGGCTGGTGCAGCCCCGGCAGAGGGGATGGAGACTCTCCCTGAGCGGTTTGAAATCAGCTCGTTCACAGCTGAACTCTATCCCTGCCGAAACCAGGACACAAGGGCTGAAACAACCCCCAGAGATGTGAGAGCTGAGCCCTGCTCTAAAGCAGCGGCACGGATCCGGAGCCTGGGAGCTCTCGTTGCAGGGGATGGAGCTGGCTGGGGATTGCTGGATGCACGACTGCCCGTGAGGCCGCCTGCATCTCTGCAGGTTTGGGAGGGAAGGGACCTCTCCGTGGAGTCTCCATCAAAGACAAGGCTCTTCCCGTCGGGACGGAGAGTCAGGAAGCCCTCCAGAGACTCGACGGTGCCGTTCATTAGGAGATCATTATTTTAAAGAAGTCCAAGGCAGCTGTGGTGCTGATATGAGGAGCTGTAGAGACGCAACAGGAAGGCTCCAGGTCCAAACCCAGCCTCTCCCTTGCCCATCAGAGCAGGGTTTGGTTATCGAGCACCATGGGGGGGACACTGGCCATCACAGTGCCAGGAGCCAGGCTTGGTCTGAGGTGGGCACCATCAAAAGCGTGCCCGGGGTGATGCTCAGCCCAGCCACAGTGCCAGGCTTTGTGCCCCCGGCCCCTGAGGGCTGAGGAAGCGGGGACAGCAAGGATGCCTCCACTCAGGTCAATCCCACGGGGGCTCAGGAGAGCTGCGGAGCTGCCCCTCGGCTTTGCTGGGGTTCCTTGTCTGCGTGGGGGGAAGCCAGTGGTGGGGAAGGGGAGTTGGTTTCTCATGGGCTTTGGAGAGGCCACGCAGGTTCTGGGACTGGCAGTCTCTTGCAAGAGTGACCCGCCACAAACACTGCCGGTGACAGTCCCAGCCAAGGCAGCACCGTCACGCACGCAGCCCCGCAGCAAAGCGACCAGCCCCAGCCCTGCTCTGAGGAGCACGGGGCCAGATCCGTGTTCCTGGCATACACGGGAGCTCTACAGGACACACAGGTCTCTGCTTCCCATTGCCTCCGATTTGTGATAAATCTGTTCCTGCTGCTCCAGCTGGGCAGGCGGGAGCTGTAATTAATCTCACCTGCCCGGGGACAGTCTGCGTGTGAAGTAGCAGTGGAGCCACTCCAGCACTTGCAGGATCAGCCTATTCACTCTGCAATAACCGGGAGAGATTTCTCATTATGCCACTGGCAGCCCTGCGAGGCTTTTCAGAACAGATCCAATATGAGGTCAAGTTCCCACTAAAATCAAGTGGCTGGGAAGGAAAACTTTGTTACTCGCAGCAGCAACGGTGCTGCTGTTTATTAGTCAGCAATGAGCCAGCAGAAGGTTTTATTTTGCTGGTTTTACTGCAAGCGTTGGGCTGTGGCTGCGGCTCCCTCCCCTGCTTGCTCCACCGAGGCAGCACGTTTCGCTCTCCTGCCCCTTCCCCTGGGGTGAGCTGCGGCAGGGTGGCCGTGAGGTGCCCTGGCAGCCCCCAGGAGCCACCTCGTGCTCCTGCCCTGCAGCATCCCACCTTGGTGGCCTTTGGGACATGGGTGGCAGCCCCCCGTGCCCCTCGCTCCTCACCTGCAGCCCCGTTATCTCCAGCCCAAGAGAGCCCCTGGGTGCAAAGCTGGGGAACGGGGTATTTCAGATCACAGCCCCCTTGCACAGCGCTGGGCTGCCAAAAATGTCACTGCCTGGGGGTTCTTGCCAGGACAAAGCTGACCTGGGCACATGCAATGCTGGGCATGGGTCCTTCCAAAGGGCTAGAAAGCTGGGCTTTCCGTATTTTCAACATTAAACCAGCATAGAGAGGAGATGTTCTTGGCTGGGGGCTCCTGCTGGAGACTCCCGTGGGTGTGCAGCCGGGAACAGGCATCTCCCCCCACCATCAGTCGGAGCGTTGGCGGCAGGGCTTGCACGGACAGGACCGAGGCGAAGCCGGCCGCCGGCAGGGCTGGGTCTGGCCCCGCTGCGGGTGAGTGCTGGGGGGTGCGAACGTCAGCTCCTGTGACGGGCAGGGGGCTCAACGCACCCCCCTCCCCACCGCCTCCCACGCTTTCCACACAAGTAACTCCTTCACTGCCTACCAAATATGAAATACCCAAGGCCCCGCTGACGCATCGCTGCAGCTGTGACTCTGAAGCCTTATCCTAACAGAGGGCTCCAGCTGCACCAGGCCCAGCGATCACCATCCGATATTCCACTGTAGTGTGACACGCTGCTTGCGTTTTAATTCCTGCAGCATCAGCAGGGCAGCCTGCGCTGCCTCAGAGCCCGGGTTCGGCTTTACTTAACGAAGCTGGCGCAGGGATGCGCTTGGTGAGCAGCTGCCTGCACAGCCCGGCACAGGCAGCGAGGGGACGGGCAGGTGCCTGCTCAGTGCTGAGCCCGCATGGTGCCTCCGTGTGCTTGAAGGTGGACTCGCGTTCCTCGGAGGAGCAGTAAATGGTTAAAAGCAAATAAATGCTGATGACGCTGCTTTGTCCCGCAGAAAGGCCCTGAGCCCTGCGCTGTGTCCCCGGTGCCGGCGCTGCCATGCTGGAGCCAGTGTCCAACAGAGCTGTGCCAGGGAGCGGACGTCAAGCCCCGCGCTGAGGTCTTTTTGGGGGACTGGCAGGGGCGCTGGGGTGGCACGGCTTGACGTGTGTGATGCCCCAGGCAAGGATTCACTGCAGGGGCCAGGCAGAGCCATGGGAAAACTTCTCCTAGAGCTGATGCTTTTGGAGCATCGAGCAGGGGTATGTGGTTGAGCAAGGCGGCACCCCAAAGCAGGCGGCACGGCATGGGCAACGCTCATCCTCGCCTTCCGCATCGCTTGTAGCGCGAGGTGAAGGCTCCACGTCTGCCGGTGATGGGGCTGGTGCGGGGACGCCAGGGTGGGATGGGAAAGGGGAGGGTGAACGAGACCGGGCTGTTTTCTCCACCTAAACCACTGCGTTCCCATGGCTCAGCTTTGGAGCAAGAGCCTGTGAACAGAGTGTGGCCTCTGGCACAGAAACTGCTCTGGGTGCTCTGGCAGGAAGACGGCACTTGTCCCTCTCCCCTGGGCTTTCCCTTGTGCTCCCGCTGTGCTGGCCGAGGAGGGCGGCTTCGCTGGGGCAGGAGCAGGCGGTCAGGGCTCCCGAGCCCTGGGTTTGCGCGCTGAGCTGGAGGGGCACGGGCAGAGCCGATCGCTCCAGGGTGGTCTTGAACAGCCACATGCAACAGGCGCCAGGCCAGACCTGCCACTCTCCCCCCCCACTGTGGACTGCACCCCATGTCCCCCCTGTTCCGGGCTGCGGTGCAGGAGAGGGACAGGGGGGCTGGACACGTGCTGCCCTGCTCTTTCTCACGGCTTGGTGCTGGAAGCCCTGTCACCTGCTCTGCCCGGTCCCTTCGGCTTGGACAAGGGTTGGGGTCAAGTCCCCAGCACTCCCCACCTCCCATCCCCCATCCTCTCCATCACCCCTTCTTCCAGCATGACTTGCCTGGAAGGAGCAGGGCAGGCGTCACCGGCGGCTGGTTGATGCTCGCTCACCATGTGCCGTGGGGCCGGTAGCCCCAGCCCCAGTGATCCTCGGAGCTGTGGCCGGGCCAGGACAAGCCCAGGTCTCACCCAGGTGCAGGAGCCGTTGGCAGCGGGATGTGTCGCAGGGGGACAGGGTGCTCCAAACCCCCGCTGTTTTCCTGCTGTTTAAATGCTTCCAAGAATTTCCTACCAGGGACTGGTGCCGGGCGATCGTGCTGTGGCTGCTCAGCCAGCCCAGCCGCGGCTCGCGGGGGAGAGCAGTGGTCTCGGCTGCCGGCGCAGCCCGGGATGGACCGTGAACAGATGCGGGTGGCAGGAGGGGCAGCGGCTACTTGGGAGGAAAAAGGGGGAAATCCTCCATCCGAGGAGAAAACCTGCAGGCAGGTGACGTCATGGCGGGAGGAGGGAAGGGGCTCTCCTGCAGCAGGAGACGGAGGGGCCGGAGGAGGCAGGGTAGGAGTGTGGCGGGACCAGAGGGGCTGCTGAGGCAGCAGAGCTGCTTCCTGCGGGGCGGACCTCTCCGTCCTGGTCCTGGCGTGCCACCTCCGGGCAGGGAGGCTGTTGCAAACGATGCGGTCAAACAGCAGCAGGGAGGCGATGGAGTAACTTATAAGCCGGGCAAAATGCAACCCCAAATATCCTTGTCTCCTCAGGGAGGGTGATTGTGGGAGTGTGCTCGCACTCTCTGGGGAGCTCCCACCAGGTCTTTGCTATAAGACAGCACATCTCCGCGGTGGCACACGTGTTGGCACACACCCGTGGCCTTGGCTCCTCCTGAGGTCACCCCGCCGCACGCGTGTCTGCGTGCGAGCACCCGTTCCAGGGCGGAGCACCCAAAGCCAAACAGCCCCAAGAGTAACAGCGGGGAAGCCAGCGGAGCCGCCCCAGCAATGGCTGTGGCCCACGGTGGCACTTTGGTGCTTAAATGTGCTGCATTGCTACAAGTTGTCTTTGTTTTCCTGGCGAGGCAGCTCCTCTTGAACCGTATCCTTCCCAGCACTTGAGAGCCAACCTGCCAGCAGCTCAGGAGGAGCCCAGCCGAGGACCCCCGCCGCCCATCGGTGTGCGCACCGCCATCCCCTAAGCTGGCTCTCCTGCCCCGACTCCGTACATGCCACTGCCAGTTGGGAGCAAGTGGGGAGAGGAGAGCGAAGGAAGGACAACCCCGCTGTCCTCTCAGATGCTTGTCTGCAGGTCACCATTGAGCAGGGTCCTTTGGGTTTCTGTGGTCTCGTTGAGCCTGGATTTGTCCTGCTTGCTGTCGCTCCGGTCCGCCTCGTCCATGCCGCTGACCTTCACCAGGCAGAGGACGTTCTGAAAGCTCTTCTTGAAGTTGTCGGACAAGAAGGCATAAAGGATGGGGTTGGCACAGCTGTTGGCGTAACTGAGGACCACCACAAAGTCGAACATGCCCTTGAGGACAGGCGTGGGCACGATCAGGATGGAGACTGAGGAGACGTTAAAGATGTAGAAGGGGAGCCAGCAGAAGATGAAGACAGCGACCACGATGGAGACCATCCTGGTGACTTTCTTCTCGGACTTTTTCCTCTTGGAGGAGCCCACTCTGATGCCCGAGGACTTGACTTTGATAATGATGAACAAGTAGCAAAGGCAGATAATGGTGAGAGGCACCAGGAAGCCCAGGATGAAGGCGTAGATGATGAAGCCTGTGTACCAGGCACCCGACTCTCCCGGCCAGATGATGGTGCAGCTACTCCTGCCGTGATTATGCTGCACCCCAGCATAAATCATGATGGGCATGATCACCAAGAGGGAGACACCCCAAACGGCCACATTGATCATTTTGGCTGTCCTGGGCCGCCTCCATTTGGCAGATTTAATGGGATGGACGACAGCCAGGTACCGGTCAACGCTCATAACCGTCAAGCAGAAGATACTGGTGAACTGGTTGATCCCATCCACCGTCATGACAATTCGGCAGATGGCTTTGCCAAAGGGCCAGTGTACCAGGGCGACCTGCATGGCCAGGAATGGCAGACCGAGCATGAACAGCTCATCTGCGATGGCCAGGTTGAGGATGTAGATGTTGGTGATGGTCTTCATCTTGGCATAACGAAGGATGACGTATATCACCAGCGTGTTGCCGCACAGCCCTATGATGCAGACCACGAAGTAGATGAAGGTGAGGATGGCATTGCTAGTCAGGTCAAAGTGCTGGCCTGTGGCATTCTGCGACGCGTTCGTGGGCGTCTCCACGGAGAAGTTGTCAAAGGGGGAAGCCGGGGAGAACCAGAACGCGGTGGCGTTGGGCAGCTCGTATTCCAGCTCCATGGCTCTGCTGGTCCCTGGGCGCTGCTGCTGGTTCAGAGGAGCCGAGATGTCATCTTCCCTTGCTCTGGGGATAGAGGAGAAGATTCTAGAAATCAGGGAATAAATAGAAATGAAGGGATTCCTCGGGAGGATTTGCCCATCCTGCTGCCGCGGTCCGTGGGAGAGATGCTCCCTGGAAGAGCGCTCCCCAGACCGCCTCCCCATCTCCCCTCCGGAGTCCGTGCGGTGCCGAGCCGTCTGCCCCGGACACACCACAGCTCCTCCTGACTCCGGCGATACCAGAGTCCGTATGATTCCCAAAATCCAACCGGTGAGTCCCCGGTGGGTGCGACTGACGCCCGAAGCACCGAGCGCAGGGGGAAAACCTTTTCCCTTGCCTTGCCTTTCGGCGGGGTGCTAGCCCCTTCCTTCCCGGCCACGACCCGAGCCGGGACGGGGCACCCCGAGCCCGAACGGCTCCCGTGGACGATGAGCTCGGGGTGGGGGAGCAGCCTCCCCCGGGTCCCATCCCTCCGCTCCCCGCCGCTGCAGCCGCCGAGGGGCACCGGGCGGTGCTGCCCCGAGCGCGGCCCCGCCGCTCACCTGCTCCCGCCGCCGCGCCGCGCCCCGGCCCGGCGGGCAGCGGGGAGGCGCCGGCAGCGCCCGCCGCCCCGCCCCGCTCCGCACCGCTCGGCTCCGCACCGCACCGCTCCGCTCGGCTCCGCACCGCACCGCTCCGCTCGGC
Organism: Aptenodytes patagonicus; assembly: GCF_965638725.1. Classification (NCBI taxonomy): domain Eukaryota; kingdom Metazoa; phylum Chordata; class Aves; order Sphenisciformes; family Spheniscidae; genus Aptenodytes; species Aptenodytes patagonicus. The sequence goes on along the minus strand of NC_134964.1, from coordinate 6,485,726 downwards.
TCCGCGCACCCGCCGTCCCCGGCGCGGCTCCGCCGCCGGACCCAGCGCACCGGCTGCGCCCCGCCCCGCGCGGGGCGGCTCTGCGGGGCCGGGGCGGGGACAGCGCTACCCGCGCTGCCCACCCTGCTCTGCCCTCCCCTGCCCGCGCTGCCCACCCTGCTCTGCCCTCCCCTGCCCGCTCTGCCCGCGCTGCCCACCCTGCTCTGCCCTCCCCTGCCCGCGCTGCCCACCCTGCTCTGCCCTCCCCTGCCCACTCTGCCTGCTCCCCTCCCTGCCTGCTCTGCCTTCCTCTGCCGGCCCTGCCCTCCCTGCCCTGCTCTGCCCACCCTGCCTGCTTTGCCTGTCCTGCCGTGCTCCCCCTGCAGTGCCCGCCCCGCCTGCCCTGCTGTGCCCGCTGCCCTGCCAGCGTCCGGCGAGCCAAGCAGGGCACCTCGGCTGCCTGCGGCTCTGGGTGCTGCTCCGAGAGGTCCGGCCGGCCATGCGGTCCCAGGCTTTGAGCCTGGGAGCGGAGCCTCTTCTGCTCGCAGAGGCTGTTGGTGCACGGCAAAGGGTGCCCAAAACCAGGGGCTCAGAGGGGGTCCCAGGGACATGTGCTGGAGGTGCTGTGCAGCAGGCAGTGTGGGTGCAGGGACTCCGCTCCACCCCAGAGTGTGGCGGGACCTGCCTGGCTCCACTGGGCTTCCAGCAGAAGAGACCCTGCAGGACCACACGTCCCTCGGCTCCTTCACCTTCCTCGCACCACCTTGGCCCTGCTGCCTGGCTCCTGCTGCGGAAGCTGATTCTCCACATTTTGATGCTAGTGATGGTGCAAAGGGCTCAGCTTCTCCTGATGCCCCCAGGGCCACCGGCGGGGGGGAGGGATGAGTGTCCCTCCACGCTGTGACCCCGGCTGGAGACCCCCAAGAGGCATCTGAGAGTCCCAAAGTCTCGGGAAGCTGGGAGTACCTTGGCCCCAGGATTTTGCACCTTGCCACCAAAGGCAAGGCAAGGCAGGTCCTTGCTGGCTTGGCACAGCCTGGGAGAGGTGGGAGGGTGATGCGGTGATTGCCCCCACAGCTTTGGGGTCTTTGGGGACTTGCGCAATATGGGTGGCTACTGCCACAGCCTCTCCCTCTGCAGTTACCCAGTAACAATGACTGGAGAAGGAAGACCAAAAAAGAGAGGTTTGGGGGAGATAACCTCTGCTCTGGCTTGTTTGAGATCTTGAAAGCAATTAAATAATAGCTATTCCTCCTCCCCCCCCCTTCCCATCACTTATCAAAGAGACAATAGAAAGCAGGAAATTAAGAGTGACTTGGAACAAAGCACCCGGAACGAGGCTGCTGATTGCGGCAAGAGGGGCTGGGAGGTTCTCATTTGCACTGCGCCATCCACTTCCCAAGCTGGATCCGAAGACACAGGGTCCTGGAGCATGAGCAAGCATCATGATCAGCCTCATAAACCTTTAGGAGGCTGGAAAAAGCTTCTCCTGAAATAAACGATGTGGAAATTAATATCCCAGTAAAAGTGCATGAGGAGGGAGGATGGGGAAGAAGACGGTTTGGCTGATGCGGTTGCAGATCGGGTCTCTGCGGGGTGCTGCCCACTGGGGTTGGGGTGTCCCATTGCCTGTCACCTGTGCAAGCCCCGAAGGCAGCTCCCTGGGATGCTGCTCCGAGCAAGGTGGCTGCACATGGCCCCCAGGACCACCGCCACGCTGTGCCTGCTGGAAAAGTAAGCAGAGGTGCAGGCAGAGCAGAGATGTTGTTTTACCCTCTCTTGGCTGGTTCCTCTGCCCAGGAGGGATGTCCTGACCATGCCCTTCCCTCAAAACCATATCAGCAGCCGTCGCCGGCAGCGGGAAGGGCAGTGTAAAGCCTTGCTGTGCACGTTTCCAGCGCTGCCTCCTTGAATTTCTCCCCTGAATCGGTGACACTGCCACATCCCTCCCTTGGGTCCCTTGGCGCACAGCCCCTGCGGTCGGCAAGCCTTCCTCCTGGCAGGTCGGCGTGTCATGGTCCCCCCTCGCCCCGGCACCAAGACCAGCCCCCAGCCTGGGCTCACAGCAGTTTCTCCCAGCACCCTGCGTGGTGCTGAGCATCGTTTTCCCGCTGTGCCGGGGGGCTGGAGCGGTGGGCGGCTAGGGCAGGGCGAGTGCAGGGATCCCGGGGTGCCTCCCGCCAGCTGCGGGGCTGCTCGGGGCTGCCTGCAGAGCGTCAGGGCTTCAGCCGCCCTCTGCCCTTCGCTTTCACCTCCGTGGGAAGCTGCTGTTGGATGCAGGGGGCCAGGGAGCTGTGTGAATTCAGCCAGCAAGCTCGTTTGGCTAAAACCAGATCTGATCTTCATTTAAAAAAACCCAAAATTAATGAAATGATGAGCCGGTGTGTATTAAGGGGCTGATCTGAGCTGATATCCATCCAGCGAGAAGTGCAGCAGCACCTAGCTGAATCGGGAAGCGGTGCTTGAGCCTTTTGAAGATATTTTTTGTATTCTGCTTAGATTTAGGGTTGCATTATAGCCTAATGTAGGGTCTGATCTATACCTCTGGGTGGTCCCTGGTTTGGAGAGACGTTGTCTTACTCCAGCAGCTGGTTTGGTGCTGGCAGATAAACTCCTCTTTGTCCTTTAGCCTGGGAAGCATCCACTCTGCTGAAAAGCAATTTACTGGCAGGGCTGGATATAGGAGAAACGCACGGCCTCTTCCCACATGGCTTTGACGGCCGATATAACTCATGGGAGAGGGGCATGGGGATTACGTGACCACAAAGCGGTTTTTAAAGTCCTTCCAAGTTTCCTGACATCCATTCCCAGCTGTTCTGCAAGACTCCCTGTGGAAAACAGCGCTTTCGACCCCTGTCCTGGAAATGAGTGTTGTAAGGAGCTGGGGGTTTGGTTGCCAACGGAGGGGTAGGGTGAGCTGGCCTTTCTCCCCAATACGTGGAAGGGAGGCAGCGAGATCTCCGGCATTTTGCAGGAACGAAGGAGGGGTGGGGAGCTGGACTGGTGGGGCTCTCTGAGGGCAGAGGGGAACTGGAGGAACTGGGAGGCAGCTGCCGTTCCCCAGCAGTCAGGAGGGGAAGGATTTGCTCCCAAGCACAGCTCGCTCCACAGCTTGCTCCTCCTGCGCTCCACTCGCCTGCAGCCGCCCCATGCTGCTGGGGGAGAGATGGGGGTGCGTGGGGCCGGTCACCCGCTTTTGGGTCCCACGTGGGTGCCATGGGGTCTCTGCGCATGCCCTGCCTGTCTCAGCCCTGTCCATTGCTGTCCTCAGGAGTACCCCTGCCCACAGCCCTTCCGCTGGTGTCTCCCATTACCTCTGTTAATGACTGATGGCAAAAATGCCGGGTCATCGCTCTGGACCCTGTTTGTGGTGGGGGACGGGTCCCTGGGGGTTAAAGCTTCTTCTTGTCTCCTTTCCCCTGGGTGCCCGGCTGCGGTGTCCCATGGCGGGGTGGGAAGGACCTTCGCAGGGAGCAAAGTGATGCCACGCAGCCTCGCTGGCCCCGTCACTGTCCTCGTTCCCAGTGCGCAGGTGCGGTGCCAGCCCGAGGCGCCCCGGGGCTCATCATTGCCTTTGCAGAGCAGTGAGTCAGAGGCACTGCCGGGGAGCATCCCCCGCTTTGCACGGCCCCGAGCAGCTCTGCCTCCGTGCACGGGGCACTCATGCCCAAGCCCGTTCCTCCCCAGCACGCTGCCCTCGGAGGGACCCCACTGTCCCCTGTGGCTGTAGCGACAGAGCCAGCACAGGCAGAGGTGACTGTGGTGTTTCCTCTCCCGTGGGTGCTTCGGGTGGCACTGCCCCTTCCCTGCCCTTTCCCTTCCCAGCCACAAGCAGCTTTGGTGGGTCTGCTGACGCCTGGCTGGAGGCTGCCTGGCTCAATTACAGGGATGCCTGGGATGGGGGAAAGGCTTTGCTTTTTGCTACTTAGCCAGACAAACAGGCCTGGACCATCTCTCCACACCCCTGAGGCAGGGCAGAAGCAGGCTGGCTGCTGCCGGACGACGCGATCTAATCGGGCAGCGTCTGCAGCGGTGATTGATGGGGAGGGAGAGGCGCTGGTGCCTTCACCTGCGTCCGGGGCAGATGGTAGCGTCCCCGCTGTTCCGCAGCATCCAGACCCCGCGGGATGCAGGTTTCTCTGCAGCCCCGGTGGGTTGGAGGCTCTCCCGGGGCAGCCCCGCACCCTCCGCATACGGCTCCTTCCCCGGGGCTGCCTCCTGCTCCCACCAGACCTCCCTGCAGACGGCTCCTTCCTCCCGCTCCCACCTCTCCCATTCTCGCCCTGCCATTATTTGCCTCCATAATTAGTTTATTGATCTCCGCCGAGGGTACCCGGGCTGGGCTGCAGTGAAAGCTGCTGCACACATTCCCTGTGAATCATTATCACTAAACCCCTGACGCTAATGAGCCTTTGGCAACCACAGACCGAAATCTCCGCTCCTGCCTGTGTCTCTCCCCGCTGTGCCTGGCTTGTTGGAGGGTTGTGCACATTAAATCGGGACTTAACAGTACTCTGCATTTGGCAGCCAGGCTTCCTCCACCAGCTTGAAATGTCAGGGTTAGTTACAGCACGCACCGATCCGCTGGTACTCACATCCCCTCCTGTTCAAAGCAGCCACGGGTTGTAGCTCAGTGCCGGTGGGACTCTGCGCTCCCCTAGCCTTGCACTGCATCCATCATGTCTCTCACGGCGAGCCTAAAGCCAGCGGAGAAGCGTAAAGCTGTCACTTCGTGCCCTGTGACTAATAGGTGCCATTAGCTCGTGGGATGGAGATGGCGTGCCCTTGCCTGGCCCTGCCTGGGGCTGCCTGCGGTGCTGTGCTGCTCCTGTGCCCTGTCCTCTGAGATGTCTCTGGATGCCCTCGTTCCCTCGGCGTGGCAGCCGCCTTGACGCAGGTCCAGGCTGGCTCCGTCCACTGCCCCAGCTTGACACAGACGGATTTGGGTTGGGAAAGAGCCCGGCCATGAGCCCAGCCTGCGCAAAGGGGACACAGGGTGGGAAAAGAGGGACCCCACTTGCCGTGCCCGGCGAGAGGCACATCTGGGGCATTTCCAAACCTGCCTCAGCCTGCGGTGCCCCAGGCCATCGCTGTGCTGGGATGTGTCTCTCTGCACCTTCTGCCTTCCACAGCTACCCCAGACATCGCTAAGGAGTTTTATTGCAAAAAAACAAAGGGATTTGGGTCCTGGCTGCCCGGCGGCCCCAGGGCTCCCTGGAGCGGGGACTGCGGTGCTGCTCCTTGCAGCGTCTCACGCGCTTTTAATGAGAGAGATTGCACAAGAATTTGTGTCCCTTTTGTTGTTTAAAATGCATTTTAGGGACTCCAGGTAATGCATGGTTGCAACCTCCGGTCTCATCCTTCCTGCTGCTGCTACAGGCAGGGGCCACGCAGGAGCTGCCAGCCCTCCCTGGCTCTGCCTTTGCCTGCCTGCCCGCACTGGGGCGCAGCGGGAGGGGTGGCTGCCCGTCTGCCCGGCGTGGGGAAGGGGCTGGACTGGACCCTGTCCCCGTCCCTCGCCAGGGCTGAGCTGCGGAGGACAGACAGGACGGTGCAGGCAGGTGGGAGGAGGAGCGGCTGGTGCAGGGACAGCCCTGTTATCCTGGGGAAGGTGACGTGGAAGTGTCCCTGCAGGCAGAAATGACACCGGGGAAGGGGTGGGGGGTGAGTTGATTTTGCTGATGCTTCTGCACGGGAGCCTCACTGCCATCACAACTGTCCCTAGTGCCCGGGGCTACCCACACATCCCCAGGCAGGGACATCCCTGCCAGCCGCCCCCAGACCATGGCAGCGTGCAGGGCTCCCGTGTCAGTGGTGTCCCCATGGCTGGCCCCTGCCAGCTCACCAGCTGTCCCCCGCCCTGCCAGCCCCTCTGTCACGGTTGGCCAGGGAACCCCGGGGCAGCTGGGGGATGCTCTGTTTGCTCTGTCCCCATGTCCCTCCCAGCTGGCACTTCACACTGCATCTGCCTTGTTATGGGAGCTAATGAAGGATGCGGGCAATTACAGGGGGAGATTGATTAAATCCTAAATCAGGGAGGTTTCGAATGGCCTTGACCTTTCCCAGCTGTGGCAGGGGAGGCTGATCAAAGGCTGTTAAAAGATAAACACTCTAATAAAGAAAGGTTATGTTGCAGAAGAGCTGGATGTGTCCTTCTGCCACCCCCTGCACCCTCTGGCGTGGCACAAGCAGGAGGCACCAGCAAGCCCCGAGGCTGGCCCGGCTCCCTCTGCCCCGTGCCTGTCAGCATAAGCCCCTCTCCCTCCTGCCAACGCCGCTGAGCTGCCAGGGAAGAATCGCTGCTGGAGCTGCTTCTGCCCGGTGCCCATCTGGGGCTGCAGGCTTGGCCGCCATGTGCCCCGTGACGGTGCTTTGAGGGGACGTCAACGGGTGGGAGAGGACGGGGTGGTGCTGGATGCACCCTCCGAAGGCTGTGCTGGGGATGGATGCCAGCGGTCACGGGTGGGGGGGTGCTTCCAGCAGGCTGCCATGTGCTGATCATTAAGGTGCAGCCTCTGGTTGTTAATGAGCACGGCTGATCGCGCTGCACGGGCACAGCTCACCACGCCAATGCGGGGCCCTGCTCGTGAGCTGCTGGGTGGCAGGAAGGGACGCTCTCAAGGCACCCCAATCCAAAGACCAGGAGCTGCCTTTATGCAGCCCAGCGGGAAGCCCTACCCGGGCGTCACCTTGCCGCGGGGGGCCGTGCCGTGCCGTGCCCGGGGGTGGCAGTGGCAGTGCCAGCTCCCCCCCCCCCCCGCGCCTTGCCGCGCCCGCCCGCTCCGCCCGCCCGCGCTGCTCTCCCGCCGCCTCGTCCGCCCGAAACGCAGAGCCGCGGGCGGCCCGCCCCCGGCGCGCTCCCATTGGCGGCGGCCGCGGTGGTGGGCGGGGCGGCGGCGGCGACACGTGTGCCGGCACCAGGAAGTGGCGGCGGGGCCGCGGCGGGGAGCGCTGGGCGGTGAGCGGGGCCGGGGCCCGGGGGTGCCGGGGGGCTCCGGGCCCGGGAGGTGCGGGAGCCCTGGGCCCAGCTTGTCGGCTGTAGGGCCTTGGGGGGTGCAGGGCGCCGGCACGAGGGCCGGGGTGCCCGCGGTAGGGTGTGTGTGGGGGGCCCGGTGGGGTGTTGGGGTCCCCCCCCCCTTGGGGACTGGGGCAGTCCGGGGTGCTGGGGGCGCGGGCTGTAGGGGGGGGTGGTGGTGTCTCCCTTTTCCCTGGGCCTGGCAGCCGGGGGAGGGGGTCGGGGCCGGGCAGCCGGGGGAGGGGGTCTGACCCGGGCACCCACCCCGCAGGGTTTGGCAGCGGCCCTGAGGCAAGGCCGGGGGCCCGGGGGGGCCTTTGAGGGGGAAGAAGGCAATAGTGTGTGTGTGTGTGTATTTCTTATATATTTATATATAAATGTATACATACACGTGTATTCGTATATATTTGTATGTCTATATTTATGCACATACGTGTATTTTCTTAGCAGTGCTGCTCCCTGGGCCGTTCCCCGCTGTGCGGAGCACGGCGTGCTGAGATAACCCGCCCCTGGTCATCGGCAGCCCCTCGGGCGCAGCCCTGAGCCGTGTTTTGGTGCCCCGTCCTGGGACTCGTTCCCCTTTTTGCTTGGTCCCGGGGTGTCTCGGGCCGGGTGCTGCGAGGGCGTTTGCCTCCGGCGCGAGTAAAATTGGTTTTTCGGCACAAATAAGTGCCGCCAAGAAGTGGGATGTGATGCACGTGCCTGGGAACCGCCAGGGGATGTGGGACGAAGCGTCCCCTCGCTCGGCGGGGTTTGAGCACCGCTTCTTTGTGTTTCTCTGGAGCTGCTCTGCCCTGGTGCTGGCTAGGGGGGCTGAGCTCAAAATCAGCGTGGGGTTGTGCACTGGATGGGATGTGGTGCATCCCGTCCCTCCTCGGTCACCCCTGCTCCTCTCAGCTCAGGTTAAATTGCAAAGCCTTAGTTAAGGGGAAGAGAGACGCTTAGAGAGGCGGTGCAGGGAGGATGGTTAAGCTCACTCTGTCCCCTTTGGTGAGGAGGGGTTTGGGGCACGCTCCCCTGTTAACCAGGGAGGAATTTGGGGATTATTCTCTGTCTTTAAACACCAGGCGCTTTTCCTGACGCACCTCATCTCTCCTAGGTCAGCATGATCCCGGGGCACGGGCCGGTGATCCAGTCGGTGCTGGGAACCTTCCTCACCTGGGGGCTGACAGCGGCTGGCTCGGCGCTGGTGTTTGTGTTTTCCAGCGGGCAGGTGGGTGCTGGGATCGTGTCCCCTGTCCCCGGGAGGCGAGCGGGGTCCGGGGCAGAGGGCTGCGCTGTGCTCGCAGGTGGGTTTGGCTGCCTGGTCCCAAGCGTGAGGGACTTGACATTGGCTCTGGGAGGTCCTGGGGCAGGAGGAGAAAAAATCCAGCTCGTTTCTCTCCTGTGCGTCAACACAGAAGAGGAGAAGGAAATCAAATTCTTGACCTCAGGCTGTGGTATGTGCTGTAGCGCAGCTCACGGTGTTCAGGAGATGGGGCAGAGCCGCAGGCAGGGCTCTGTGTTTGGAACAGCAGGTTCTCCTCCTGTAACCCGGTTTCTCTGGTGCAGGAACCGGGTCAGCCCGTGCTCAGAACAAGCAAAGTGCTGATTAAGTCATCTTGTATTCCAAAATTAGAGGCCTTCCCTTGCTGTTGCGTTCATTGCCTGGATGAATTTATTATTTATGCCTCTCTCTTGTGATGATTTGTTCAGGAGTTTGTTGCAAAGTGAGATTCCCTTTGCAGTAGCATGTTGGTTTTCTTCTGGGGGAGGGCGATGTGCTAAAGAAGAAGTGCACTGGGAGTTCAGTGGGCAGGATACGTGCTGGGTTACTGGAAGACTAATGGCGTTGTTTATAGCAGCCTGTTATTAGAGGACTCAAAGTCTTCCAGGGAGGGAAATGCAGGGCAGTGTGCACTGGGCAGGAGAGTTTCTAGTTTACCTTTCCATATCCTCAGAGCATTTTGGCGTGGGCGCTGGATGGGCCAAGCCCAGTCCGGGCAGCGTTGGTGGGTTGAGGGAGCCAGGATGCGCTGTAGGCTCTTGGTAATGGTGGGGTGCCATCACCCCACAATGGCGGGCTCCTCTGCGTGAGGAGCACGGCTCTTGCCTCAAAGCACAGAAATGACTTGGGTTGCAGAGATGGGGAGAAGAAAGTTATCTCAGCGTGGCAGCGGTGCAGCTGGCTTTCCCCCCCTTTGCGTGGTTTGTGGCGTGGTTGCACTCCACTGCTGCTGCCAGGAGTAAATGGTGTGTTTTGTGTTTATTTGTTCTTTTTTTTTCTTTTGCAGAGGCGGATCCTAGATGGGAGCTTAGGCTTCGCTGCGGGGGTAAGTACAGCATCGTTCTACTCATCATCTCTGCCTGTGTTCTCCTGCCGACACCTCTGAAGCCCCACCACGCTTCGTTTGGTTGCCTGCTCGTGTTAGTGTTTCCTGGATAATTGCCTGAGGTGCAGGTGGGGCAGGGAAGAGCATGGTGCAGCGCTGGTCACGTCTTGTCATGTCTCGGTGCCTCTTTGGTGAGGGGGGAGGTGGCATGAGGAGGGTCATGAGGACGTCGAGCTGCCCACGCTGGATTTGGCTCTCTTGAGTTAAACTCTTCTCATTTCCTTGGGCTTCTGAATCATTCCTCCTGGAGCGCTGGTGTCCTGGAGGCTAACGTGCATAGCTTGCTTTGTGCTTCTCGCTCTCCTGTGGAGCGTGGGTGCTCTAAGCCCTTGAGAGAAGGGGGAATAAAGACACTGCAGCTCTAAATCAAGGGTGCACACTAAATCTGGGGCTTATTGCATCTTTCTTGAAGGAAGACATGAAACCGTGTGGCTTGAAATTGTGTTGGGGCTTGTGAACGTAGACCTTCTCCCGCTGCCCAGCTGCTGGGGTGATGGGGAGCAGGTGGAGGCTCATTCAGACTTGTTAAATCACGTTTGTTTTCCTTCAGGTGCTGGAGTGTGCCTGAGAGCCTGGGGAATGTGCTCTGGGTGGAAGGTGCATCTTCCCAGGGCGTGTGGCGGGTGCGCCAGGGCACAGGGATCTGCCAGGTTCTGCTCGCTGTGTCCCGGCTGTGTAGCTGGCACCTGGAGCGTGGGCGATGCTGCCGGGTTTTGGGGTGAACCACGAGCCCGGCAGCGCGGGTGGTCTGTCCTGCAGCATGTAGTAATGTAGTGCTGAGGCTGCACATGGAGTGCGGTTCCTTCCTCCCTGTGCACCCCCAGACACTGCGCCGCCGCCGATCAAGGCGAAATGTGACTGTTTGCAGCTGTGGAGATCACAGGTCTTCTGCTGTTCCTGGAGCCTGAAGCGAACCCGGCTGCACCGAGCAAGGGCCTGCCGTGGTGGGTGACGTGAAATGCTACAAAGCTGGGTTTGCTCCCTAGCAAGCTTTCCTGGAACGTGCCTGCGACTTGCTAATGATGTGAATAATCCAACCCGTCTGTTGTAGCGGATTCTCGGGCCGTCATTTATAAATGAATCACTTGTGTTAGGAGTTGCCCATTCTGGAGCTTTCCTCTGTGGTTTGATTTCTGAGCTGTTTTTCTCTGGGAGACACACCCTTGTCCCTGCAAGCCAAGTTGGAGCCACTTCTGTGGTTTTGGGGAGATGCTGCTGGGGACAGCGTGGGCTGGGCTGTCCCCCTCGCTGTGGCATCGCTGTCTCCCGAAGCAGCTGGTGCGACTGTCCTGCAGCTGAGGAGGTACCGGGGCATGGCGGGGTGTTTGCCCCGGCCGAGGGCTGGCTCGGGTGCTGCCCCGGCACGGCATGATGCTGTCCTTGCCATGGCCACCATGTCATCCTGCCTGGAGCACTGAGTCATCCCTGCGTGGCAGAGGTGTGGCTTGGCTGGTGAAGGAGAAGTCCTGCAAACATTTGCTTTTCCCCCAGCTTTTTTCAATTTGCTGTGCTTGGAGTAGGAAGGGGGAATTTTTTCTGGGGTTGCTGCAGTGTCTGGAGGGGAATGTCAGCGAGGAAACCCGTGGTGGCAGGTCCCGTTGGCAGAAGGTGCTGCCACATAAACCACCCACGAGCTGCAATTTGTGAAGGTTTCTAGGTTGCATTTATAGGCCTGAGCTGTCGAAGCTGGTGCTGGTTGGGGTGAGCTGTCTGTGTCACCCAGGGTCACTGCAGCCCTGCCCTGATGCTGCGTGGCCAGGACCAGCTCTTTCGGAGGAAGGTGTCGGAGATCCACAGGTGCTTGTGCCACCATTGCTTCTAGGGCCGCTGGGCTCGCTGGGAGCAGGTCCTTGCTTGGTGGTCGAGTCTTTGGGTGGCAGTGATGTGGCAAAAGCACCAGAGGTTGGAACTTTTATTTTCCTTTTTGCTCGGTTTGCTCCAGATGTGCCCGTAGCTCTCTGCCCTGTGTCTGACAAGGGGCTGGTGTATCCCCCTGCGAGGGCTGCGCTCGACCCCGCGCCTTGATGCTTCCCCTGTGCAGCTGCCCGGGGCTGAGGAGGGGGTTTGCTGGATGTTACCCCCCAGGCAACAGAATCCTCCTGAGTTTTTTAGCAGAGTCTTTCTTTTCCCAGCCGGGCAGTGTTGTAATCGCTTGACTGGCAGTGTGACTGGCCGTGTCTCTATCTCATCCTTACCCGAAAGGGTTTAATATGAGATGTGTTTTCCTCCCTCTGCAGACAGGGAAGGTGCTAGTGATGTGTGTGCTTGGTGGCTTTGCAGAGAGTCCATGGAGAAGCTGGAGGAGAAACCACCTCCTGACCCAGCCCTTCAGGACAGCCCTTTGGCAGGAGGGACCGTGGCCGACGCGCGGCTCCCTGTGCGCAGGTGGAAGTGGGATGGTGGAGGTGGGACGTGATGCTGGAGCTAAGCAGGCTGCAAGCCTGAGGCTGGCTGTATCCGAGGGCGAAGCAATGGAGAGGGAACCCAGATGGGCTGTGAAATCCTCCTGGCTGTCTGGGATGAGGGGCCGTTCCTGCCTCATCCAGGCTTTGTGCTGCAAAACTGGTGTCGGGGGAACCTCGGGAGCAGCGCGGGCTCTCTGTGTTTTAGCAGGCTGGCTTTCTACAGGGGAAAAAGCAGGATGCGGAGCAGCCAGTTTTGAAACCTATTTGTACTGTTTTCTCTCTTTTCCTCCCTGTAAAAAGTGTTTCATCAGACAGTGGCGTTGCTCTGATCATGGACTACTTCTCTTGCTCTGAGGGATTTCTGTTTAAAACACCGTGTCTTTGATGTAGATCTCTTGCAGATACGTACAGGCTGTTTCTCTGAGCACTGGGGTAGAGAGAGGCAGAACTTTATCTCTGCTCTGAAATCTGGGCTGCTGGGTTTAATTAAGCTTCCCCTGTGCTCTGTCAGAGCCAGGAAACCTCCAGTTCCTGTGCTTTCGGAGGCAGGTATTGCTTCTAACCTTGCTGTTTTGGTGCTTAGCTCAGGATCCCTGGTAGTCATCTGGGTTCCAGGGAACGTGCATGGTGCTCTCCGAGACCAGGATCGCTGGTGAAACAGGGTATAACGGATGGTTCTCTCTCCTGTTGGTAACCATTTGCCTGCTTGTCTTCTGGGAGCTTGCAAAGCAAAATAAAACCAGATTTAATTAAAAACTTCTCTACCGCTGCTGAGCCAGGAGGAGGACATGGGACACAGATGACCAGGTGACCTCGAGGAGGATGGTCCGGGATGCAGAGTGTTAGTCTGGGATCCAGAAAGCCGCAGCTCGCCACTGCCTTCGCTGCAGATGCGCCATCTGATCTAGGGGAGCCGGCGTAAGCCTGGGCACATGGTCAAATTGCCGTGCCCTGAGCTGGGGTGTGCCGGGAGAGCCGCCTGTGTGTGCTGGGAACATGCCGACTGCAAAGCAAAATCCCCTTTTGGCACGGCTCAAGCTGACCACGTCTGATGGCACAAGTGTTGTCTCAGGCAAAGGGGACCCATGCGGCTGGTTGCTGCGACGTGGTGGAGCTCAGCTTCTTCCAGCCCGGTACCTCTGCTCGGGTGTCTGAGTGTTTAGCTTCTCTCTGCCTCAGTTCCCTTTCTGGAAATCGTGGATAATAGAGGGTTTTGTATGCGAAAGCCTCTGAGGTGATGTGTTTCCATGGAGACAAGGCTTCGCTTGCTTGGGCATCTGATGTGGAATTCTGCCTTTTCTCTTAAATCTTCATATTCTTAAATAAGACCTTTTTTCCAATGTTCTCTGTTGTCTCTGTGTTATCCTGGAGGTGCTGTGCTCTCAGATGTCATAAACACTACATAAACACTTGCAGTGCTCCTTCCCTGCAGCCTCGCATGGCTATTCCTCTTACTGGGTCGTAGTTTGATTTCTTCTTCTGTCCCAGGTGAAGCAGAAAATGATAAAGACACGCTCCTTAAACTGCACCAGGCATGTCTGGTATTGAATATTCCCTTTCAGTACTGCTTAAAACAGCATCAGTAATTTACACGGGTCTACTGAGGCTGGTTCTCTTTGTTGGAGCCTTAATGAAGTCAAGCTAAAAGGTTTGGCAGGGAAAGTGTCCTGCCAGTCTCTCACCTTCCACTTTTCTTTCCTGTCCTGCCAAGGGGATCTCCTTTGCTTGTAAGCGGCTTGGGCTTTCTGATCTGCACGCCGTTAATGTGGCTGTTTCCCTTGAAGCTGCTGTTCTCATCTCGACGATCCCGCAGGAGTGCGATGAGACGTTGCCGCTTGCAGCAGACAAGGCGAGAGGGCTTTAATCTTAACACAGCGGTGTGATACCAGACTTAGATGTGCAGGGACTCTCCCCCTCGCCCTGGGGTCCAGCAGGGCCGGCTGTGGTTGGGGACGAAGATCATTGTCCTGTTTATTCTGTATTTACAGAATAAAAGCTCCTGTGCGGCTCTGAAGCTGCATGGGCTGAGCTGGGGCGGTGCTGGCTCCGTGGTCCGGGTGGGGGGGAGTGTTGGCACCCCAGCATTTGGGAGGGCACCTGCATTGAGTCCCTGCTTGGAAAGAGATGCTGGTGCCCAGGGGTCAGCGATGGAGACCCATCAAGCCCTGGGAGAGGTGTTGGGGCATGGTGTGGCTATAAATCCTGCTGCCTGGCATGTTTCGAGGGTTTTCCATCAGCATGAGGACACAGGCCTGGATTCGGTCATTTCCCGTGGCACGAGGCAGTCGGGTTTTGAGCCTGGGTTTTGTCTCCGGTTATGCTGATGTATCCCAGGGAAGGGTTTGGGCTCCCTGCAACCTGGGGATGCTTTAGATACGCAGCTGCCTTCTGCGTGCTTTCTCCTCCCCCCATCAACCACAGCTTGTTTTCCCAAGAGCTGGTGGATTTACGGCGTTGTTCCATCTTGGCTCTGGAGCACGAAGCCTCTTTGCGAAAATGTCCAAATCCGGTTTGGCAGGAGGTGTGTGTCCCGGTGCCAGCGAGCCAGCACGCTGTGGGTCCCTGCTCCCCACCTTGGCTGAGCGGAGCGGGGCTGGTGCGAGGGGAAGGCTTTGTGCAGAAAATCGTACCCTCTGTCGAAGTGGCTTCATGTTTTATTGATCTGAGGAGAGCCCAGGCAGGCTTTTTCTCTTTCATTCCTGCCTTTGACACCAGCCTGCCCGGTGACATTGGTAGGGTTTGGGTTCCTGTCCCTGGCTGGACAATTACAAAGATTTGAAATAGAGTGTGGACTTTTTTTTTTTGTTGCTTAAATCAGGTTGCTGGCAGAAATCCTCACCCTTTTGTTAGTTCATGAGCATCATCTGATGAATGCTCTGCTGAACCAGAGGGGTAAGTGCCAGGTCTGACGCTGAACAGGGTGGGCAGGAGCTAGCACCCTTGAGCAGGACCTTGGCTGCTCCCAGGCAAGCCCGTGTCCCTAAACCCACATCTGAGCTCAGAGATGGGCTGAGGGGAGGCACGGGGACATTGTCACTTCTGCTGGCTGCTGCAGGGCAATGACTTCCAGCTCCCCCACCAAGTGGGCTCAAGGGGTTTCTCTGCATGAAAGGGTGTAGGAATAAATCGCTTTTCCTTCCCAAGCAAGTGAAGGTGGTTGGTACAGCCCAGCAGTTTGCTCCTTCAGCTGGTGAGGCTGGGGTGGCTTAAAGCTCTGTCATCATCTTCCCCCGGAGCCTCTGTACAGCGAAGCCGGTGGGAGCTCCGTTGCTGACTTTGGTGGTGACGGGATCTGGAGGCTGAGCAGTGTCAGGCCTCTGTTTTCCATGGGGAAATGATATCTTAACATAAGATGACAATATAATTCTGCAAAGCCTTTCCCTGTTGCTTGTGTTTCCATGTTGGGGTGTGTGGTTGTTTTTTAAAGGAGGTGGCATTTGAAATATGAAGTTTGACAGCCGTGGTTAAGCCTGACATGACAGCCTGCTTTCTTCTTACTCATAGCGAGCTGAGATTTACACAATCCCTCAGGGACTGGTGTCTACAGCAATAGGCATCTCGTTCCTTCGTTTAAAATTATTTAAAATGTAATAGTTTGTTACGCACTTCTCTTCCGCGGGCGAATGCTCATGCCATGAGAGCAAGCTGAGCAGCATCTCTTCTGAGCATCCTGCAAATGAGGCTTCACAGGGTGCTCGGGGGGGTGTGTGTGTGTTGCTGGATGGAGAGGTGGGGTCACCTTTCCTTGCAGCATCCCTCCTGCTGCTGTCTCCGGGCTTGCTTTGCTTGTTCTCGCTGGATCCCGGTCCCGTACCCCTTTCTCCATTGAAAGCTCCCCTTTGATATGCTTCCCTGCTCGCAGGCAGGGCTGGGAGAGAGCTCGGAGCATCGCCTTGTCCACCCTGCGGCAAGGCGGACCCTGCCCACCCATGGCAGGGCAGTGGGTGCCACCGCTTCTCTGCCCTTGCTGGTACAGACCGTTTCCCAAAGCCTCATGCAGATCTCCACTGCGATTTTTAAGCCCATCCGTGCTGGTCTCGCTGACTTGCTTCCTCCCGGTGTGTGATGGGACCGGTCCCCAGAGCTGGTCACAGCTGAGCTCCCGCGGAGCTGAACGCCTGCAGGGAGAGAAACCGGGGCCAAGGCTGCTGCTGAGGGCGTTGCGCTGGGCTGATGACTTTTTAATTAACCCAGCCCAGTACGTCGGGCAGCAGAGGAAAGGAAGAGATAAGGTGATAAAATGCATGTTAATATTATGTTCTTTAATATAAGCTTGTGAAACTGGTGCCTTGCGTGGCTTTCTGTTCTCTACGCTGGGTAACACCCTGACCAACCAACCCTGAAGTCTGCCCTGCTTTGGGTTGGAGATCCCCAGAAATCCCAAGTTCTGTTTTAATATGGTCTTTTGGGTAGTTGTTCCTTCTCCCTCCCTGCTAAGCAGCAAGCAAGGAAAAAAAAGCACTCTGCTACTTGGAAGGTCTTTTTGCCTGGTGCAAACTGTGTTGGTGAAACACCACGGTAAGGCTTCGGCAGCGCTGGTCTGTGCTGGGAGCCGGTGTGTTGCTGTTTGGTATGGGAGCTTGTTCTCCTCCTAACCTGGGTGCTCTGGCTCGGACGCTGGGACAGGAGTGGCCCAAGCGTTGGTTCGTGCAGAAGCAGAGGAGTTGCAAAGCCCTCGTGCTGCGGTTGCCTTGGTCTGGGGTAGTGAGGCGGGGACCTTGGCAGCTAAACCGCAGCAGGCTTAAATCTGCGTAGCAAAGCCTTGGTGTGCCCTCAGTTAGCTCGGAGATGGCTCTTTGGCTCCAGGCATTATCCAGTATTTATTCTTTTCCTGCGTGAGACCAAGGCTGTGTTTCCTTCCTCCCCTGCCCGCTCTGTGGAGAAGCCCAGAGCTGGGTGCAGGATGGATGTGGTTCACTCCAGCTTTGGCAGGAGTGCGGTGGCCGGTGGGGTCATGGACCCGCTCCGGTTGCTGCAAAACACCCAAGGGGAGGGCGGTTTTCCTGCGCCGGTGCTGCTGCCGTTCCCGTTGGAAGGACCGTCGTGGCTGTGCTAATCCCACAGAAAATTGGCCTAATGAGCTCGTGTCGTTTGTTTGGACTTTTGAGCCAAGAAAAACACTCTTGGTGAAAATGAGGAAAAACCTCACTTCTCCATCCTTCACTGATTTGTTCTGTCGGGAAGCGGGTTTTGATGGCTCTGCTGGGTTGCAATGGCCACGCAGCTCGTGGGGCCGGGCACAGGGATTTCCTTGGCTGGAGGGTGGGCTGCCGGCGGAGGTGCTGGCAGTGCTGCCGTGCGGCAGCCGGTGTCAGATCCTCGCGGCATCGGTGCCTACATGGTTCTCACCGCTCCCCTTCTGTCTCCCAGGTCATGCTGGCCGCTTCCTACTGGTCCCTCCTGGCCCCGGCTATCGACATGGCCGAGGAGTCTGGCAGCTTCGGAGCCTTCGCTTTCTTCCCGGTGGCCGTGGGCTTTGCCCTGGGAGCAGCTTTCGTGTACTTCGCCGACCTGCTCATGCCGGCACTGGTAAGTAGGCGTTCCTGGGCTGGGGGGCTTCTGCTCTTCCTTCAGCTCTGCCGTGACAGAAGCCGGTTACAGATTGGTTTCTATCACAGATTTAATGAAACCGTGTTTTCTCCGAGACCCTGGGTGGCTCTGCCAGTGCTGAATGCAGCTTTAGGCTGTCTGAGCTCTTTTTTCTCCCCCCCCCCTCATGCTTCTGCTTTTGTTCTTTTCACTGGCAACACTTTGCAAACAGTTCAGGTGTGACCTTCTGTTTCAGCCCAGGGGTTTAATTTGCAGAGCTGCCAATCTTCTAAGCATTTCAAAATTGTATGAACCATCCTGCTGTCTAAGAATGTTATTAAAAAAATAAATAAATTGGAAGCTGTTGGATTTTTACAGCTGAAAACACAAGAATGGCTTAGTCGGTAAAGATATTTTCAACAGCTTCCAAAGAGCTTTTTAAACTTTAGATTT
The DNA here is from genome assembly GCF_965638725.1 of Aptenodytes patagonicus. Classification (NCBI taxonomy): domain Eukaryota; kingdom Metazoa; phylum Chordata; class Aves; order Sphenisciformes; family Spheniscidae; genus Aptenodytes; species Aptenodytes patagonicus. Next base: position 6,467,973 of record NC_134964.1, on the reverse strand, counting down.
ATTTTAGTGGAAGGGAGGATTATCTGTGGTTATGAGTAAGGAGCAGTGTGAGGCTTTCCATTTGAAGAGTGGTATGGCTGGTAACCCTGGTGTCTAGGGGAGCCTGCAGCATCAGCCTTCCTCGCTCCCTTGCTTTTTGAGCCTCTCATAACAGGTACAGTCAAACGCATCCTCAGCTATGAAGAAAATTGCTTGATATTACGGTGTGTCGCTTCTAGTGCAAATGGATCCATTAGAGTAAAGAACAAATAAATGAAACGACAGCGGTGTCAGACGGCTGAAAGCCTGGCCTCCCTCCGCACTCTCTGCCTGCCCGTGTCCTGGCTCTTCTTGGGGCTCCCGAACCCTTTGCAGGATGCGGCGGGGGGCCGGGGGCTGCCGTTGGGCAGCCGGAGCCCTTGGAAGCCGTTTGCCACCGAACCCGGCTTTTTTTTTCTTCTGCTCTCAGTAACCTGAGGTCTCTTGCCTGCGTTGGCCATCGCAGTGATCACCCTTGTTACAAGGTGCTGGATGGGGCCCGGGATGTATTTGATCAGCTGCCCGAAGCTGATGTTTCCCAACAGGGTAGATAAACAGTTGCACCACAAAACCCGCTTCTTCCCGATGGGGCCAGCGTTCGTCTCTGCTGCGTTTTGAAATGGGAGCGTGTGGAGGGGGAAGAGCGTCGGGGGAGTGAAATTCTTCCGTCGCAAAGAGCAGGATGGAGTGGTGGCAAGGGCGGCCAGCGTGCACGGTGGCGAGGGCGATGGTCTTGTAAGGGAGCAGCGCAATATATATAAAAAATATACAACTATATCTTGCTTTAAATCCAGTTCAAACACCAACGGGAGAGGAGCTGTTGCCTCCTCTGGCTCGACACAGCTGTTTGCACCGTGCGGGAGAGCATGTGCCACCACACGCTTGTCCCAGGGGACTTCTGATAGCTGGTGCGTGTGCTAACGCTGAGCTCCAAGAGGGTTTACACCCTGTGGCTAATGCTGCTGCCTGTGTGTCTTGCTTCCTGCAAAAGTGGGTGTCCTTGCGCTGGGGTGTCTCCTCCAGCCGGATAGCGGGCAGGACCCACCTTGTCAGAGCTTGTGCAAATGCAAAACGCCGCTTGTCCTTCCCCCAGATAACTCGGGCAGGGTCAGGAGAGCTGGCGGTGGGTGGGGGGTTCCTGCGCTCCCTGCCCAGAGGCAGCGGTGACGGCTCCTGGGGCTGGTCAGAGACTCTGCAATGGGCAGGGGATGGGACTTTTGGGATGCTTTAGGGAGAGGACAGGGTACCCAGAGACTTGGCGAAGTTACGAGGGATGCTGTGGAAGGAGCGTGGGTAGAGGTTAAAGCTGAATGTGTTGAAATGAAAATCGGCAAATGCCTGGTCAGTCCTGAGCCATCCTTGAGGCTGTGCTGGCAGGGGAATTTGGCTCAAGATGCATCTCCCTTCACTTGGAGCCCAGACTTCTCAGGAACCAGTGCTGCTCAGACAAGAGTTAAGCCATTGCACTTCACTTCCAACAAGTCTTGCTTCTTTCTAAATCTGTTAAAATCTCAGGCTTGGTTCCCCCACACCCCCCCCTAAAGTCAGGTGAGGAAGGGATGCTGGCAAGACCATGGGGCGTGCTGTCCCTGGGAGGGCAGGGATGGTGAGGGATCTGTTTTTAGCAGGCTGCTCTTTGCACAGAGAGCTCTCTCTCGCTGCCTGGCACTCCTCCCTAATTGGTTTGCTGGATAGCAACAGGTAGTAAAAGCTTTTAATGACTCCTTATCACCCCAGCCCTGCTCCCCTGGGAGGGAGCAAGGCTTCACTCATGCTGCAGCCCCACTGGAGCTGGGCGGCTCTGGTGGTACCAGAGTGTTTGCTGAATGGCAGAGCTGGGGCTGGTGGGAGGGTTAAGCCTCCAAGACAAATTGGTTAATGATGCCAAACAGCTGTAGTCATTGAATTCCTTACAAAAGACAGATCTAATCTATTACATCTTTATCTTGTGCCATTTCCCCACGTGAAGACTTTAATGTGTTTGTTCGTCCTTTAGCTGACTTTATGGAGGAGGAGATGCTGACCTGGGAGCGTTTGGCTTGGCTGGTGGAGGACAGCAAACCACAACGGGGCTTTCGGGTGGGTTTGGAGAGCGAGACCATTGCAGAAACGGACCTCAGGAGTTTTAAAAAAGGGGCTCTTCCTTATTTTGGCAACCGTCTCCTTGCATGTCGTGTTCAGCCAAAGTGTGTCTTTACCAGCTGCGCTGGGTTCGGTGGCTGGGGAGGCGGTGGCAGGGCTGGTTCTGCAGCAGGACGTTGCTGTAGTTTCAGAAATATCTTAAACCACTAACGAACGGCCCGTCTGTTTCTTCCCTCCACTGGCCCCGATGATGCCGCAACAGGTTTCTCTCCGTTCTTTGCTCTAGTTTAACCTTATGGCTACTTTTTAAGTAAGAACTTGGCTTTCAACCGGGATTTGAGGAGGCTTCTGGATGGAGAGGGGCAGGTGATGGGGCGGTGTACGAGACGCTATTACCTTTACTAAAAAGGGTTGGGGCTGCGGGTCTTCGATGCCAAGACCCGAAGCCTTTGAGGGAGAGTTCACTTAAAAATACCGCTCAGTGCAGTAGGTCCCTGATCGCTGAGTAGCTATTTTGGGTCTACTGTAACGCATAAGAATGCTGGAATTAAGTATTATTCTCATCCTTCAAATCTGTCTTGCAGCTCTGCTGATTTGGCTGGCTTTTGTTCAGAGTGTGATGTCTTATTGGGTTTCCGTGATGGTTTCCTTGCTCCGGCCTCCCTCTTCCCAGGGGAATCCCACAAGAGTTCAGAGGATGCATCCAGCCCTGACTCCACCTTTCAGACAGTCCCTGGCTGCTTTTGCTCCTGAATTTTCACATGCATGTCTGTTGCCTTTGTCTTCGAGCTGCCGGATCCCCAAGACCTCTCCCGGTGGTGCTGCAGGCTGTTGGAATTCCCACAGGTGTTCCCATGCCCACATGGGTGGGCTTCGGGTGGGATGCTGGGTCCAGCTGCAGCGGAGCGCCTGTGTTGAAGCTGTGGCTTTCAGGACCTCCCTTGCTCTTGCCTTTTCCGGATCACCGCCCTTAAATGCTCCTCCGAGTAAGCGGGAATTCACAGATGTGATGCTGGTGGGATTGGGAAGGTGACATGGGCAGGGGTGAGGAGAAAGCAAGCTGGCCATAGCGGAAGATAATAAACCCCTCGTGGGCTGCACGTCAGCTCGGCCGTACCTGCCTGCCCACGTGCATACGCGCTTCTATTAACCACCTTATTCTTTCCAATCTCGTGATTCCCTCTCGGCTCTGTGATCATTACACTAAATAGGATAATGAGGCTTAATCAGCTTCATCTCCTCTACCTGTAGGCTTCATTTTGCTCAGAAACATCTGTCCGCGTACAGAAAGCAGCTCTATCACTCCCATCGTGGTGGGTGCAGGTCTGCTAGAGGAGCTGAGCTCGGTCCAGGACCCGCATGGGTGCTGTGGCGTGCAGGGTCTGGGGCAGCCCTGGGGTGTCCCCTGGGAGAGCTGATCGGTGTTCAAGGGGGAAGGAGAGGAAGGCAGATGTTGCAGGAGAACCCGGAGTTAATATATAATCCAGGGAGAGAGCTGATGGGCCATTACTCGGTTATAACTAGGAGCCTGCCAATACTTCTCGTGTAAAAGATGACCGGGGATGGGAGGTTGGGGAGCCAGGGCTGTAATTCTGTCCTGGAAATACCATCTCAATTGGATTTTTAAATTTTTTTTTTCTTGTCAGCTAGATACAGGGTTTGTTGTTCTTTTTTTCTGAGTACAGAGTAAATCAATAAAGCCGCACGTGATGGGTGGACCATTCCTTAGATTTAAAACAAATAGTAGCTAAAGTGCCTTTTAAAAGCCTTTCGCCTGGGTTGGTGTGTGCTCCGCGGGTGCTAGCGCTGGCCCCTCGTGCTGCAGGAAGGACCAGCGCAGCCGAAACCCCTTCCTGGGGGTCCAGGGCTTGTGTTTCATACCCGTTTCGAAATATTTTGGGCTGTGGTTTGCAGCTGCGTAATGGTTTTCCTGAGCAGGCTGAGGATCTTCATGTGGGATGGATGAGTGTGGAGCAGGTGCGTGTGTGTGTATGTTCGTAGTAGGAGGCTGGATCCTGTTAATCCTCTCAAAATGTGCTCCTGCCCTCTTCTATTTTTGCAAATCGAGGCTTGCGAACTTTTTTGGAATATGGTCTGGGATTGGACATTTTGCACAGTGAATTTTAGGCTATTTTTGGCGAGCATCCTTGGGAATGATTTGAGAACTTGATAAACAGATATCTGAGGGATACTCTCCCTTTTAATAACAATGGCGTCTGTCATTTGGCTCAACGTGCCTTGAGGATGTACATTTTGCTTTCTAAATCTGTGCAAGTCACGTATCGGGGGAAAGTTGAGAATAGCGCGTGGATGGTGAAGCTGCAGGAGGGGGGGGAGAGACCATCACGCCCATTCCAGGCGTAGCTGCATGTTATTTAAAATTGCAGTTTCTTTCTCAGGGCTAAACCACAGCTGGATTAGACCATGGGAAGCATCTTTTTGCAGGGGGGCACTAGGTAGTGATTCCTGGCACATACCTGGTGTACCGGGGTAAAGAGGCAGGGCAATCGGTAGTGTTGTGGGTGCAGTTCGAGGATGTTGGTGATCCTCCTGGCTCGGCGTCGGCAGCGTACGTGCTTCCACCCGGCAAAGATGGAAAGCTTTTAATATCGCTCTCCCTTCTGGTTTGCATGGAGCTGGATTTGATGGGTTAATTATTTCATGAGGCAGTAAAAATGTACTGGGTCTTGTCGCCGGTGTTAATTTATAATCGGAATAAAGGTTCCTCTTATGCAATTTGCTAATTCCTCTGAGACATGCCCATCGCAAGTTCCCATTCCTAATGTGCTTTTTCCTGTTCATCTGTGACTCCTAGAAAGTTAATTAGCTGCACATCCTCATTGCCATAGTAGGTAGAGGCTTTTCCCATTTGAGCATTAACCAAGGGACACACCTGTGTGTGGGGCATGTGTATTTTCTAGCTTATTAAATTTTTGAGTGTGGGACTGAAACACTGTCCAGAGCAGCCCGGGGACCCAGGTGCGGTGGCGTGGGTGGCATCTCGCCGAGCTCAGCCTGGCAGCTGCATGTCTTGGGCCACATAATCTCGGGAAAATTGTCAAATAAAGGGGTTCCAGTGAGGTGGTTTTAGTGGTCTGGGGCATGCAAAGTGACTCTACCCTTTTTTACATGCAGACTGTATTTGGTCTCTCCCGGTCCGTGCTCCCGGCAGCCCTGCCTGCTGGCTCCCGCTCCCTGTAAAGATTTCCCGCGTCTCGGCATTGTCCTCCCAGTGAGAGCTGAGCTGGCGTGGGGATGCCTGGATGCAGAAAGTGGGAACGGGCAGACACGCGAATGCACGATTGCAAAGCTGTGTCTGTACCGTGCTCGTGCTGCCCTGAGCTAGGGGCTTAGCCCCCCTCAAAGCGGGGGCGATGCAGCCCCTCAGGAGCCAGACAGCCCCGCTGCCATCGCTGCGCTTTCATACCCCTCGGCTGGGTTGACGTTGCACCGAGTCCAGCCTGAATCAGTATTTTGCTTGTGCAGGGGCTGCAGGAGACGAGCCTTTGCCTCGCAGGGGGGTGAGGATGGACCAGAGGGACTCGGTTGACATGGGCTTGCGTGAGCCACAGCTTGACTCGTGCATTCCTGGGTTGCTTCGCTTTCCTTTGCTTAGGGGACAATAAATAGCAGCCCTTCTGTTTGTTTTGTTTTGTGGCATTCTGGCCCTTTTCCACTGGCTCCGGAAGGAAGGAAGGATCCGGCTCTGATGACTGAGGAAGGGAAACCTTTTTTGGGAGCCTCATCAGGGAACGTAGCAAAGCCTTCTATTGGGAAAGGTCCTTCCCCTTTTAGCCCTAAATAAATAGGAGTACCTGGGCATGAGTTTTATTAACTTATCAAATAAACCCAACCCAACTCTTCCCTGAGGCCAGCTGCGGAATGTTACGGATTTGTGTGGGACCGATGCCTGGGACCGGCTCCCCCGTGTCCTGACCCAGGCAGGTGGCGAGGGCAGGATTTCAAACATGATCCCTGGTGCTGACCACAAAGCCCACCCATGGGATCCTCTGAAAGTCCTTTTTAGAGTCCCACTTCTCGAGGCTGGCACCCAGAAACCCCTAAAGGTTTATTTAAAATCTGTTTGCCCGTATGATCTGTGGAAAGCCTGCCCGCCTCCCACCCCTTCCCTGCCCATGTGCGGTGGTTTTAGTGATTGAAATCCAGTTGTTGCTGGATGGGGTGAAATTATTTGCGAAAAAAGCACAGAGTTGTAATTATACTAATTTTTTAGAAAAGCGTTTTATTTTCTTAATGGAGGTAAAGAGTTATTTACTTCCAGAGCGCAATTTGTCATCTGCTCTTAATTATAATTCTCTCTCATTATGCAACAAGCATTTCAAAAAAAACATTACATTTGAAGCCCCAAAGCTAGAGCTAAAGAGCAGAGATGTTTTGAATCCAAGTCAGGGTTAAATTCCCCTCCCACCCTCATGAGGTTTATGGGGACAATCGCTAACTGCACTGACAGCAGATGAAATCCGGAGCAGTTTGACGGCGCTTGCAGCAGCGTGGCTCTGCGGGCTGCCAGCAGGGTTGCAGGGGGAGCGAGGAGGTGGGAAAAAAAAAAAAACAACCCACTGTAAAAAAGCAGGAACTGAGAAAACCTGGCTTAATTCTTTGTTCAATAAGCTCCTGCGCTGGATACACGTTTCTCCACCGTTCCCTTCTCCGTTATGTACCCGTCCCCGTGATAAAGCACCTTTCCCCAGTGGTTACCTCGAGCGGGTATTACCAACTGATAAGGCTGGTAATGTAACACGGGGCCTTTCTCTCCTCCGTGGCTCAGCCTTTGCTGATTGAATTTCAATTACTGTTTGGGGCCTGGCTCAGAATTGTAAAAGAGGGTAAATTTTTCCAAACGGAAGAGCACACTGGAATACCAGATCTCCCCTGTACCTGCCAGAAGAGTCTGGCTGGCACCGCGGGGAGGGATGCATCGCTGTTGGTGGGCGCGGGGGGGGGAGTTCTGCTGCATCCTGGACAGTGTCTGACCTTTTTGCTGATTGAATTTGAGCGCTCTTTTTGTTAAGTTTTAGCCCTGGAATAAGCAGAAAGCCGGCAGCAAGCTCCCAGGGGGAGAGCAGGGTGTGGGTGCTGACCCACTGCTCGCAGCTGAGTGTGGACCGGAGGGGATGTGGGTGCTCAGCGTGCCCCGGGGTTGCACCCGTGCTTCAGGTTGGATGGGCTCTGTTGGTGGGAGCTGGTGGTGATGCTCGAGAAACTTCAAGCTCCCTTCCTTGCTGCAGTGATGCTCTGTACCCTGCCTGCATCCAGGCGGGCTCTGGGAAGGAGTCAGGAGTCCTCTGTCTCCCTTTTCTGCGACGGCAGTGCCGGTTCGTGGTGAAGAGCCTGCTGCCCTGTAGACGGCATCGCCTGTAAGACTCCCTCCTGTAGCATCCATGCTCTTTGTCCGAACACCTGAACGAGGCCCCGTTTATCCACTCGGCACGCCGAGTGCTGTGGATGGTTCCTTGGCTGTTCTTTGATCTTAAAATCTGCCTTTGAATTCGCTCATAGCGTAACCCCAAATTAATGCCTCCGCTGTGAAAAGTAAACCTGCCATTAATACGACAGAGAAGCAGCGAGTGAAGTTGCAATTGGTTGGGTCGTGAATGTCAGGGAGAGGAAGGCTGCTTTCATGGAGGTCACGGAAAATATATATGCACAGATATATAACTGCAACACAACGCCAACTTGCTCTCAGGGTAAACTCTGACTCACCCAGACTGACTTGACACGCTGCCTGCTTTGAAGACGAGCTGTAAAGAGTCAGTTTTGTGCCTCTTGTGTGCGTATGTCCTCAGGGAGGACAGCCTCCCTCCGCGGATGGGTAAGTCGCTGCCTTGTGATGCTCGGCGACCACCCTTCGGTGCAAACGGCTCCGCGCGGTGCCAGCTGCATGCTGCCTCCCGGCTTATGGATGCTGTGGGTGGCTGCTGGTGAGTGGTGTAAAACAGACATTTACTCTTAATCCAGTGGAATATTGTATTGTATATTGTATTATACGTATGTTATTAATAGGCTGACGACCCTGCTGGAGAGTGGCACGCTGCTGGGGAATTGGGGAAAAAACGGCTCGTTTGTTCCTTTCTGCTCAGCCTGGCTGAGGCTCCTCTGCCGGTGTTTGGACCCCGTGGGTGTCTCTGCTTTTGCACCCACTCGATGCTCTGGGCACGTGGCCGTGGCGTGGTGTGTCCTCCGGTTGTGCCGGTCCCAGGGGGATGCATTTGGGGTGTGCTATGCTCAGGGTGTGAAAATCTTTGTGGCGTGTGTTCCTGTCTCCCCCCATCATGCTCTAATTATCAACGAGGTGGTGAAAGTGATGTGACTTTAATCTGTTGTCTGCAGGCTTCAGAGCTAATGCAAACTGAAAAACTGACTGGATGAGTCCCCTCTTCGAGTTTCAGACTGTTTACAGGCTCGGGAAGGTGTCTTGCTGTTGGTTTGCATTTCATATGTGTTTTTTAAGGCCTGTCAAGACTTTATAGGTGAGGTACATACTACATGTAAAAATAAATGCTGTGAGGGGTGATTTCAGAGCTCGATTTCTGGACTTTAGGTTGTCGTGGTTGGAGTCGAGCGCCCAAATGAGTTATCCATGAAAGCCTAGGACGAGCCCTGCCTGTGGGGCTGATTGGAGGGGAACCAGCTCATTCACCAGCTCAAAATTCAGCCGTGCCCTGTGGGACAGTCCCAGATTTACTGTCCTGAGCTTCCAAAGGAAGGGAAATTGGTTAGCTTCTTGTTGGTGGTAATCAGGAAGTGCCTTGTCCCTTATTACGTCTCTCTTCTGTAATGAATTAACAAATTAATTGCACTAGCTGAAGAGAATGAAGGGCCTCTCCTGTGGATTCATTGTGCTGTGCTTCAGGAAGGTGTTTCAGGCTTCCCTGGCTCTGCCGTGGCTCCTGCAGACGGGCAGAGGAGTTGGCATCTCTCTTGGGCTTTGGTGCTATTTTGGTAATTATGTGATGCGCAAGAAGTGGAGAGAAGAAAGGCAGAAACCGTGGCCTTGGGAATGAGCTGGCTGCGGGCTGGGTCCCCGGAGGCTGCGCTGGTGTCCGCGGGGCTGCGATGCTTCGGGGGGGATGCAGGGAGAAGGGGCTGCGCCCCAGCAGCGCTGCTTCTCCATCCGTCTGCCGGGCACTGGTGCATGTCTGCATCGCTAATTGCAGGTCTAAAGGAAGTTGTGTTTTAATGTAATGTAATTAGGCAGCAGCGGCATGGGGTGGCTCTTCATTTGAGGGGTGATGGATCGCTAGCTGAGCCCTGGTACATCCCTTCAGCCCTCCGAGGAGCCCTCCCCGTCCCCCTTCCAGGGCTCCTGACTTCCCACCCCGCAGCAGCAGCCGCCGGCTTTGTGGCTTTGTTCACCCTTTCCCATTAATTCAATCTGCACTGATAGCAAGTCATTACTGAGGAGTATATTGTGTAAAAATGAGCTGTTAATTGAAGTTTTGTTTGCTTTTTCTCTTACCCTTGCAAAAGCCTTGCATAATAAAGGACTGTAAAAATACATGTTGCCACACTACAAATATACAAGGTGGGAAGGGGGCAGGGAGAGAGCAAAGAGGCGAAGCTGGTCTCCATTAGATTTTAATAAGCATGTGGAGAAAAAGCTCTTGTTAATCCCATCTGAGGCTTAAAGGTTTATTGCTAACAATTAAAATCTCATATTGTAGTGCTGACTCGATGCCACAAACCTCTCTGCCGTGTCCTGCTGAGCGAGCCGTGGGCATCGGGGTGTGGTGATGTGTGAGGCAGTCCTTAGGAAAATATCCCTTAGGATCTGGCTGTGAGCTTGGCTGTAACTGGCAAGTTTCCTCCCAGCAAACAGCTGCAAGTGTATATGCATCCTGACTGGTTTTGGTGGGCAGCGCTTGTGTGCTCAAAAACTGCCTGGGGCAACCGGTCCTTTGAAAAATGAATTTACTGGTTGTGTTCTGAGGTTTCTCCAGGCTTCCTGGTGGACAGGAGGTTGGTGACATGAAACCTGTCTCCTGCTGTTGCAGAGGTAGGTTTTGTTTGTTTAACAAGTTGTTTGTTGTTTTTTTTTTTTTGCGAGGTTGCATGGCAAAAGCAGCAAAAATACTCCTGTGCTTTTGTTTTTCTAATGGCAAAGGTTACAAAACTGACCTCCTTTCTGCCCTGTAAAACATCACTGTTGCAAAACATCACGTTTTGTAACAAACCTCCTGGGTTTCCTGAGAAGCCTGGGAATTGCGCGTGTGTTCCCTCCTCCCAGGCAGTGCTCGCCCTGGCCCTGTGCCGTCGGCACCACTGCCTTCCCAGACTGGGTGCCAGCGACATTCCTGCCATGTTTTTCCTCCCTCCTGGACAGGCCAAAGCCCCAGACGTGCCAACGAGAAAAATCCATAAATTTGTTTTTAATGTGAACGTTGCTTTGGCCAAAAGGATGGATTTGCCTGTGTCTGGCTCCCCTTGGAGCCCCTCAGCGTGGCTCTTGGTCCGGGGCTGGTGCCGGCAGCACGTGCCCGCTCCCTGGCAGCGATGCTCTCGGGTGTCCGGCCGTGCCGTGCCGGCTGGGAGCGGGTACCCCAGCGTCCTCCGATCGGAAGGGCTGTGTTTGACTGGCATGGGCTGCGGGATGCATTCCCCTCATTCCTGTTGGAGGGCAGATTTGGTTTATTTGAGGGTTTGGGGTTGTTTTTGATAAGTTTGCCTTCCTCCCTCCCTCGGGTTGCCAGACTTAGTGTTTCTGGGTGTGCTCGGTGCTGCCAGCTCGTGAGAGCACTGCAGGTTTTGGCACTGCCAAGGCTGTTGTTGGATGAGGCAGCCCCCAGGGGAGCCCCCGCGGCTGGGGCTGCTCCGGGGTCACCCCGCAGGACATCCCGGCTGTCCCCACGCTCCTGGTGACACAGAAGGGAGGTGATTTATTCCTTCTGCCCCCGCAGCTCGTCAGGCCGGTGATTAAAGCTGCTGTTGGCAATTTTCAAGAATTATGAGTTATCAAAGTGGCTGATAATTAGCAGTGAAAAAAATGTACTTGCAGTAATATTACATCAGTTATAGATAAACTGATACCAGCCTGCCTTAATATTCACTTAAGCTTCCCTGTTTGCAGTTATTAGGGGAAGGCTCTGGTGTTGCGTTGCTGCCAGCTGCACTGTCAGGGCGAGAAAGGCCTCCCAGCCTGATGTGATCTGCTCGCGAGACACTGCTGGAGCAGATCTGCCGTGAAAATGCTGAGATTTTTGTCTATGGATGAACTTTTCCTTCCCAATTCCCGCCGCAGCGCTGCCATAGCTACAAACCGCCTGCCTGCCTGCTGCAGGCAGGGCTACGTGCTGGGCCAGGGGAGGATGCGGGGCTGGAGGAGCCAGATGGAAGATGCTTGGCATGGGAAGCGGGGACCCCCCGGGCCTCCCCCTGCGCCTGCTGCCACGGCTCTGGCAAAATGTCGGTGATCCTGGTGCAGGCAGCGGGGCTGGCATGGCGGGCACGCACCGCCGAGCCGCGGGGAGGGCTGCGGTGCTTGGCGTGTTGCAGGATCAGGCCCTCGGGGTCTGTTCCTCCGTGGGAAACTGGGTTTCGTGAGGATGCTCTCGTGTTAAGCGATTGCCGGATTGATCGTTTGGCTCCTAGGCCTCTGCTCGGGGTCGCCCCGCTCCTGCCTGGCGCTGAGCAAGCTGGTGCCGGTGGATTTCCACAGGGACTCCGGCCATCATTGAGGAGCAGCTCCCTTCCAGCCCCCTTGCTGGTGGGGGAAGCGATCTCGATGTGCTGGTGACACAGCTCTCTACTCCGGAGCTGCTTCTGCTGCTGGCATTGGTGGGGGGACAAGGATGGATTTGGGACCTGGCTGTTGGGATGAGGGCTTGGGTTGGATTCGTAGACCCCAGCAGCACGAGTGCTCGTGCGATGCTTCCCACGTGCTAATCTTTTCCATTCGCCACCTTCTCTCATGTGGTTCATCTTCTCCTGTCGCTGTATTTGGCAGCACTTTGAGGCTTTGGAGGATGTTTCTGATTACGGCCTCTGGTTGCACATGCTGTGGTTTAGGGTTTAGGAGACTTCGGGTAGTTGAATTCTGGGGTGAAAATGGAAGAAATCCGTTTCACGGCATGATAGACAGTGCTGACCCAGCTCTCGTTAGCAAGCCCAAAAAGAATTGGCGTTAAAGTACCTTTCTGTCTGCCCTGCCCGTTACTGCTGCTCGGTTGTTAGCAATCTCCAAATTAAAATGCAAACCGAGATGTACCTGAAACACTTGGAGACCCTTAAACTTTCATCTGAAAATAAAGTTGGCTTTCCATCTTCATTACGTGGGGTGTTGTCGATGAGGGGTTGGGGTTACCCGCTGTTACTTGCTGTCACTCTGGCAGCCGGAGCCGTAGCGGTGATCCAGGGCATGCTGGGTGTCCCCAGATTTATTCCCAATTTACGGGGGCACAGTCTGTCTGGCCAAAGGGGTTTAATTAATCATAAATATGACTGTACCCACTTCAGCGTTGAGAAGGGCCTTTTTTTTATTGCGTGGAGTATTTAAGGTTGCACTTGAGTTGTTGATTTTAGTATTTCGAGCGGGGGGTTGCCAGTGATCCTGGCTTTGAGAGGAGCTGCAGTTCAAGTCCTCTTAAATGCCTGCCTGCTAGCCCCTTCCCTTAATCCATCCCTTCGTGCCAGGTCAATATTGACCACAACTGTGCTTTTTTCCTCCAGAAAAGGTGAGGGGACGCATTGTTTTTTGGGGATGCTGTGCTGGGGGAACATGGAGCTGGCTGACCGTTTTTTGGAGGGGTGCCTGGTGCCATCCAGGCTTCTGGCAGCACAACTCGCCGCAGCCTTTAAACTCTGTCCCAGGCACATCCTCACCCACCCAACTGTTTGTGCTCTTCTAACGAGCGCTGGCTTCTGGTCCCCGCAGAGCAACACGGAGCCTTCGTAAGGAGCCCCAGCCCGGCGTTTGCTCCAGCACGGTGCTGGGGCGGGAGGTGATGCGGCCAGGTGGTGTTTGGCTTTTTTTTTTAATTATTATTATTATTAAAAAAAAAAAAAAGTTTGAAACGAGGAGGGCTTTGGAGAAGTGCGGGCGTGAGCAGGACCTCCCTTCCGCACCCTCGGCAGCGGGGCTGGTGCGAGGCGCCGCTCCCCGGAGAGCGGGGCTGCGTGGGGGCTTGGCACGTCCCGTGGGACACCGGCATCCTCGGGGATTGCTGCTGCTGTCCTCGAGCACCCCTCTGGGGCACTTTGGGAGCAACGTGACCGGCCGAGGTCTCAAGAGATGAAACCGAAGGGTGCCAAGGGAGGGTGTGGGAGATGTAGCAATGCGGGGCGGCTCGCCATCGCTCACGCCTTCGTTGGTTCTTGGTGGGTTACAAATGAGCGCTGCTGGCATGGGGATTCACAGCCGGCGCCGTGCTGGCAGAGGTTCACTTGGGAGCGTCGAGCCCTTGATATGTTGTTTCAAATAACAAAATACCAGCCTGTTGTTTTACATGCAAATGGGCGCTCTCTGATAACTAAGTGCTTTCTAAGGAAGCTCTCTTCCAATCCGATCCTATTTCATGTTTTTAACATAAATCCGTTTATCTGCCTCAGAAAAGCCGGGCGCTTGCTGCTTTGTTGCTGTACAGCCTTTGTCTCCGTCCCCAGAGGTGTCGGGCTCTGTGCAGAAGCCGCGAAGCCGAGCAAGTGGCTGATGCACAGAGCTCGCCACGAGCTCGCAGGGGGCATGGGGGGGCCACAGAGACACTCTGTGTCCCTCCCTGCGTGCGGGGCAGCCGCTGACACGGACTGAGGACGTGCAGCGTCTCTCCTTGCTCCCCACTCCTCTCTTCTTTCTCTTACCGCTTTCTGGTCTCTGATCTGTTATCACTGTCTCTCTTTTAATAAGTGTGAAACGGCAGCCTTTGGGCACCATCAAAGCGTGGCTTGTTATTGTCTCTTACTGTCTCCGTGTTAGCTCCTGGACAAGTTAGGACCATTTTTAATTTTTTTTTTTTAATAAGGTAGTAAAATTTATTCTATTTCTCTTTCCTGTTGAGGTGCTTTCCGCCGTTAGTTGATGCGTTACGGTCTTTGTTTCCTGCGGCTTTGTGGAGCCTGTTCCAGGGCGTTTGCTGGATTAAAGCCAGTAAGACATTGCATGGGAAGAGCAGCGTCACCGACCTTCCCAGACAAGCAGCACCTCCAGATTTGGTACCAAGTGATCTACCCAAAGCCAGACCATCAGCTTTTGTCATCACTATTTCTTTATTAATTTATTCTCCTTCACTGGTCAGGTGGAGATTATTTCTTAAAGGTGTCGCTCACTCTTCATTTCTTTTTAAATGGGCTTTGGTTCAATTAGCAACTTTTGCAAGCGGCTGGCTGGGCAGCAGGATGCAAGCCGAAATCCTTGCCTCATCTAAAAGCAAGCAGCTGCCGCCTCCTCCCTGTTGCACCCCTTTGCCCTGCAATACCAGGGCGATACCATCGATACCGGGGTGGTGGCCGCATCGCCCAGATGCTAGCAGGAGAGGGGCACGTTTCCATACAGATAAATTCGGGATTGCTGCAGCTTTTGGGGAACAAAAGCAGGATCTGCCCGTTTAGGCGGGTGCTGCATGGAGTGGGGTGGTTCTCTGCTCTCTGCAAAGGTACCTGTTTTCCTCGTCTGCTTTTACACACGGGGCCGTGACAATCTAATGACCTTTCCGTTGTAGCTCCGCAAGCAGAGACGAGTGTGGTGGGGACTCCCGCTTCCCAGAATAGTTTTCCTCCAAGATCTTCCTGTCCAAGTCTCTCATTGCATCTCGCTTTTTGAAATAATCAGCCCCCGTGGTTATTTCAGTTAACACTAATTACTGGCATGAACTAATTAATGTGGGTTGACTTTCCTCTTCTCTTTCTAATGCTTTTTTAACCCACTGACACATTCCAATTAAGGGACTCATGCAGGGACTGGACTGAAATGACTCAGAGCAATCACAGTTGGAATAAATCGTTTGCTTTGCTGAAGGTCACTAATATTTTTTCAAATTGCCAGCGTTGGGTATTTGTGCCTGCCAACAAGGAGATGACCTGACCTTACAATAAGCATCTGAAATATCTTCAAGTGTGCCTCCATTTTGGCGCAAGCAGATTTGCGGGTACCACGTCGATAAGCGTTTGATGTGCTGAGAATGGTGGCACAGAAAACAGCCGTGGGAGGCTTCTCATCAGGACTGCAGACCTTGAGGCAAGTGGTCTTGACCTCGCAAGGACCTTGCTCGTTTGTATCTGTAGCTGTGCAATGGTGGTAGAGGGCATACACTGAATGTTACCTCCTTGCTCGTGCTCGTACAAGTGATTTCTTTTCCCCTTGGTTGGGTTATTGTAACTTGCGGAGTCCCGTGGGTTCTGGCCGTGCCCTGGGCTCGCTTCCCTGCCTCTGCTGACAAGGCCCAGGTGAGAGGCGGCTGTCTTTGGGCTGGGGGGAAGCCACAAATCTGGTGGTGATAAAGCCTGCAAAGCTGCCGTCGCAGTGTTTGTAGCCCGTTTAACAAAATGCTGGTAGGAGCCATGTGGAAGGAGAGCCTTCTGCTCCGTGAAACCTGGTGTTCCCAAAGTCCGAGGTGAGAGCAATGGCAAGTGGGAGGCAGCCGGCGGCTGGAGCAGGGCTGGAGAGCCCCGTGCAACGCTTGCAAATCCTTCCTGTGCACTTAAAGTTGAAGCTTTACTTCTGCAGCTTCAGATTCCCATCCTTGCTTCTCCTCAGGTTGGCGTTTTCCAGAAGGTGATGCTACTTGCTTCCCAGAGGTGAAAACCCATTTAGCTTTTGCAGGGCCAGACTCTCTCCTGGATATAGGGAGACTACGCTGCAGAAGTGCCAGCAGCAGGGCGAGCCCGTGAGTTTCCATTCTCGGTCTCTTCCTGCCTTATCCAAGTCAGGTCGTGATGCTGAAGTTCCCCCCTCTTTCCTCACTGTGTCACGTCATCCAGGTTTTGCTGGAAAACGCTTGTATTTCTACCTGCTCTTCCAGCTACTGCTCGTGATTTTAAGGCACAGAGCTGCTGGTGTCTCCCGGGGGCAGGTGCGATGGGGTGGTGTGGGTCTCCCTTCTCCCAGGGGGATTTAAACACGAGCACCTCATCGGTGCATCTTGTAATTGCTGGGTTAATGGAGGTGAAAGCACCTTGATTAAACTGCAGTAGAGAGCAGGTAGCAAATATGTGATTAATACTAATAGCGCTGGTCAGACTATATTATGCAAATGATGGGAGAATAGATGATTTAGTTATTCATCTTTAACCTTTATTTTTGTTTAATGTGACCTTACTCGTCAAGTCTCTCATTACCATCTCTGGCTGTTCAGCGTATGTTCGTTTATTCTGCTGCCATCGACCCATCAGCTAAACCCGTGTTCCCGCCCGGTGACGCCGGGTGCAGCCTGGACACCCCTCCTTGCGGGTGCTCCCGGGGGCTGGTTCCCAGCCCTGCAAGGAGTTGGGAACTCGGGGTCCCGTTCCCCATGTTTTGGGTAGAGCTGGTTCCACCAGGTCATACAGCCCCTGCCGTGGGACACGTTCCCTTCTCTCAGCTGTCCGGTTACGGCTCTAACCCCATGTTTCCTATCGGTTTTGTAGCCGTCTCCGGGTGGGTTTGAGCAGCCTGTGGACATCCAGAGACGCAGACATTCCTGCTGTGTGTCCAGCACCATGGGGGAAAGGCAGAAACGGTGTCTGCCAGGTTTTTGGGTGGTTTTTTTTTTTGGCCGATGCAGATAAAGACTCTGGCACATCCTTGAGTCGCAGCTGGTTCTCATGGGCTGTGTCCAGGTTGGCAGGAATCGCTCATGGGAGCAGCATGGCCCCTCTTGCCGCGGGGCGTCTGCTTGGATTCCCTGCAGACTTTACGCATAGCTAGACAGTATTGGTTTTGGCCGTCCCTCTCTGCTTTCTGGAGGCTACAAATGGTGTAGGAATATATTCCAAATGAGTTTGAAGTTTCATTGGGCCATCTGGACAAGTCCCACTGAACTAACACTGGACGGTTGTGAACATACTGTCTCATTTGAGGCTCAAATGGGTTCAATTTTGAACAAACTATTTCCCTTGCAAGCTCAATCCACGTTGAAGAAATGGTACCCTACTGCAAACCAAACTTCTGCAGAGGTCAGCCCAGCAGCTCGACCCTCTGCGAGCGGCTTGGCAGTGCTGACAGCAGTGAATGTCCCTCCTTGTCCGCTGGTCTCCTCCAGGTTGTCTTTGGAGGGAGTTGCGTTTGTGGGATTGCATTTTTTTGCTGTTAATGCACCTGAATTTTTCTTTCCCTATTTAGCCCCGTGCTTCTTGGCCCACAGTTCCTCCTAACCCTGTTCTAGACGTTTCTGCTGGAAATGCACATTTAAATCTAAACAACTATACAGTGTGTAGACAGAAGGGGGAACCCAAAAGACGTGTCCCCATAGCCATGAGAAGCTGCTGTGACACCTGCCCCAACTGGCTTTCCCGACAGATGCCAGAGCAGTCCCTGGGGATGGGGCTGGGAGAAGGCTGATGGGGAGACGTGGGAAAAGCCTTAAATTTCTCTCTTGCCTTGCAGGGTTTCAGCGGGCCTCCCCACGCAGCGTTTGCCTTGAGCTGTGACCAACGAGCGGTGAAAGAAAAATATGAGCATGAACCTGCCCATCACCTGGACTACGAGAGCGAGTTGTCCATCCGGATAGGTAGAGCTGGGCTCCATCCAGGCAAGCATCCTGTCATATACCAACTGCAGAGTGTACGGGGAAAATACCCCTGTTAAACTGGCACCTAGACTGTCACGTATGTGATTGAAATTAGATTGGTTTTGACATGTGCATGCAAAGTGCACCTTCTCTTCCCTCTCTGGATCTGTCTCTCTGCTGGCTCTTATTCCAAGAATCATTACTTCTGTTTCTACTTTTGTTCTCAAAACCACTTGCACGTCTGTCTGTGCCTATGAATTATTGATAGTTAGATATCTCATTCACCAGGGAAATGAAATCATCAGCTTAGCTTGAGATAAGTTTATTTTCAGCGTGGGCGCAGCGAGCGCTAACCCTGCCCTTGCCAAGTTATGCCACGTTGAAGGTGCCCCGCGACACTGACCCTCGGTGGCCCTCCCTAATTATAGACTAGGACTGGCAGTCATGCTGTCACTCCTTATTTTGGAGGTTAATAGAATTGTAGCTGCCAAAGTGTGGAATAAAATGTCTTGTTGGCAGTTATTTCCTCCTTAAATAGATTTTAAAGAAGGAACTTCTTAGTCAGGGTGGTGGAACCTCGGCAGGCTTCCCCAGGTCCAGGGTGTTTATATGGGACGGGCGGTGGCCACCCTTACACCCAGCTGCACGGGGATACGTCCTCTGAGTCAGCACAATTTTCTATTCCTCTACTTAATAGCAGCTTTTCAGTAGACAAAGAAAATGTAATTTAGTGAATTAATCTTATTGCTCCTCTGCTTTTTCTTGGTTTGAGAGAAACTGAAATAGCGGTTTACAGTATCTTGAATACAACTGGGAGCAGACTGAGATGAAGAAATGATCCTTCTTCTTGCAAAGTATAGTGCTAGCCTCTTAAATCAGGCTCCGTTATTTAACTGCATTGCTTAATTGCATGTTTCATGAAGTGTTTCAAATCCACAGGATTTTTTAGGACTTGAAATACCTGCTTGGATTTTTCCAAAGGGATGGAAGGAAGTTTTGTGCTAGACTCAATGGGCTTTGGGTCCTGGATGTCTTTTAGCTCCTGGGGCAAGCGCAAGCTTGAAGACTGCTCTAGCCCTGCAGGCTGTAAGGTTGTTGCAAGGTTTTCGATATTTTTGTAAGGCGGAAACTTTACATCCCAGGTGCAGTTTAATTTTATTCTTCAAGAAAAAAAAGTAAGCAGCCCTGCAATTTTCAGAAGCTTAAACTGCTGGGGGCTTTGTTTTCATCTTCTCTTAGTTGCAAACAATAACAGTGCAAATTGTTTTGAGAATAGAAAATTTCCATTAGACTTCATTGTTTTTACTCTCTCTGGGGAAATGGTATTAAGAATCTACAATACATTAATGCTTTTATTGTCTCTTGCTATTTTTTTTTTTTGCTTGCTGAAATGAACTTGGTATTTTCACCAGATACCTCAAGCCGTCCAAGAAAGCAGCTTTCCCCAGCTCTGGGTACTGCTTGGCTGCGCTCTGGGGAACGCTCTGGGAACATAACGGGTATTTTCAAAGTCTAATGGGTACTAAGTGGAATATTTCAGACTTAATCACTGTTGAATCATTGACCCTTCCTTCATATTTACACGTTTTAAAATCGCTAAAACTGTGAAAACAAACAAACAAAAATCCCAAAGCACACCGCTGCCTTGTTTTGCAGTTGTCTTTACTGCCTGGGGAGTAAAGCAGGTGAGGAGCAGGGGAGCTGGTATGGAGATGGCTGGAGAACGTGTAAACATGCAGCTCTCCAGGGCCCTGCATATCTGAGGTCTTTGCTGTTAGAGATGTAAACGCGTATTTAACGTGGCTGCACGAGAGGCTGGGAGCAGAAGCGACTGTGTGGTTCCGCTTGGGTGGTGGGATCCTTGTAGCTGCACTAAGCAAGCCAGAAGATTTCTTTTAGACCTGTAGAAAGGGAGATGGAGGAAATGCAATAGTTAGACCTATCCCTCATCTACTCTGTTGGGAGAAAAAATTCTTATCCTGCTTTTTCCCCCCAGTCAGCAGCGTGTTTGGGTGGCTCTGTTCTTCCCCGTCATCCCAAATCCCTTGGTTTCCCATCACTCGCAAGTTGTTTGTAGGGAGTGAGGAAGCACGGCACCATCCGGACGGGGCTGGGAGCCCCCCTCTCTCCCTGCGTGGCTGGGGCTCTGCTCCCCTTGTCCTCCGGCTCCTCTCCAGCAGGCTGGTGCCGTGCGATCGCAGGCATTGACGCTGAATCGAAAGGAGATTTTTACAGGAGTTGCTAACAGCTGGCTGCCTCGTGGATGCGTGAAGTAAGGCACACGTATCCATGTGAAATGGAGTATGGGCGGATTTGGTATGAATTGCAGTGAAAAGACTGTGTCTAGACTCGGTCTTTGACGAGTGGGATAATCACTAGGCTTTAATTACTACAAACGAAAGAGAATCCAGCCTTGTCTTTAATACACCTGGGTAGGCAAGGGACGTAATCTGTATTTCTCTGCCTCCCTTGGAACAGATTAGGATAAAGCTGAGGAAGGTTTGTTCGTTCCTCTGGGTGCAGGTGAAGCCCCCTCCCATGGAAGGACCTGGTGGGCTGTGCCCTCCCTGCCGCGGGGGCTACAGGCTGCCCTGGTCCCTAAACCTCCCCCTGCCACCCCAGGGCTTGGGGCAGCTCAGCCTGCTTGAGTTTGCAGACATTAAAATCGGGGGAAATAGTTTCGGCAGGGTCACCGCAGGCTGCGGGACTGGAAGGCCGGGTTTGACCCCTTAAATCGTAGCTACGTGCGCAGTGTTCTTGGGTAGTTCTCAGAAAGGATTTACATACAGCATCGCACCTTGAAACCCGAGCTGTGACTCATGCTCCTCTAAACTGTATATTTAACAGCGAGGCATGTTGATTCTTTATCATATCCTGGTGCCGAATGATTCACGTCGCTCCAAATCAGATTACAGAGCGGAGTGGGAGGGCAACGATGTTCCCCATCAGCCCCCTCCGCTCTCGCTTTAATGTCCTTGCTACCCTATTGCAGGTAGGAGATCTTGTGTCCAAGGAGATCCTTTCTAGGTGTGCTGGGGCAGAGAAGTTTACAGCAACGTGGCTGTAAAGTACCCGGAGTAAAATACCAAATATCACTTTGGTGCTCAGCTGGGAGCATCCTCAGTGGTTGGCACAGCTCCAGCCCTGGGGAGTTAAGAGTAGTTGTCTCTGAGCTGGCTGCTGACCCAAGCCACAGATAAATGTCTACCGAAGTACCTGGCTAACCAGCAGCATCTCTGCCCGCTCATCATCCGTCCCAGACGCACGGACGTCTGTGCCGAGGGGATATGATGCGCTTCTGGCATCGCGCTGCCGGTGCTGTTAAGTCGCTGATATTATTAAGGGGAATCAGGGTTTGTTTTAATGACTCAACTGACTTTTGGTGGGGTGTGATTTAGGAAATGGTACTGTGGCGTTCCTGCATAGGTGTTCAGTAAGTAAATCCAGATGGGTTTAGTAATTGGAAAAAGATACTGGTGTTTGAAATAGTGTACTTAAGAAATGAAATTTCATTAAACTTGTTACTTAAATGAGCCATGAGGTCTGGGGGCATCGTAGAGAAACCTTATTACGTTGAATTTGAATTTTTTTTTCTTCTTTAAATTTGAGCTGCTGTATCAAACCAGCTGCAGTGTCGCAGAGGCTTAGGCGGTGTTTCAGCTGGGGGTGCCCTGGAGCAGGGGAGGCGGGTGGGCTGGGGGCACCACCAACACCAGACCTGGCGTGGGTCCATCCTGCTGCGCTGCCCCAAGACCCGCTGCACCCGTTTTGGCAGCATCACCCAGCCTCTGCTCTAATTTTCTACCTCCTTCCTGAGGCTGTCATTTTTTTTTCCATTTTTGCTTTATTTTTCTCCTTCAAAGGAAGTTATTGTGTGCCAGGGCTGCTGGAGTGGACTGCACACCAGAGGAAGCAGACCCTGCTCACGTAGCATCTCTTTCATCAGTGCCCAGGCAGTTCAAGTCCTGTAATGATGTAGTCAACTTCTGCTGAAAGGGAGGAAGGGAGCTGGGGAGATAAAGGAGGAGGCGAAACCCCTTGGGGACCAATACAAAGAGAGGGTGTGAGCTGTGTTGTGGGATTGGTACTGATGCTTCGGGCAGCGTATGGGTATGGTTTGCCTCTGTCTCTGGTTGTGTCCTTGCAGGCAGAAAATTCACTTTTTTTGCTCTGTTCCTGCTGGTGTACCGGCTGGTTTCGGAAAGTCCAGCCTTGTCCCAACTTTTCAGGCTGCCCTGATCTGCGGTTGTCCCCTGGTGCCAAGGGGAAAACTCCTCCATAGAAATAGCCAGCTCCCATCACAAAAGCACAAGTGATTTGCTGACGCTTACCTTGTAAATTTTCTCCTCGTTCCCTCCTTCCCTGAGCAGATGCAGAGGCCATGAAGGAGGGATGATATATAAAGTCTCTCTAGCCGTGAAACCCATCATGATTCATTGGGGTAATATTCAGCCGGAGCCTCGCATGTGCATCTGAAAGGTTCATTAAGTCATTGCAACTTATATAACGCGAAGGTCCTTCTGCAAGGGATGTTCACCTGTTTTAGACAGTTCCAACTGTATTTGTAAAAACGTTGACATGTTCACACTGTGCTTGGTCTGGAAAACTGCTGCTTTCAAAAGGCATCAATTCATTTTGAGTTTTAACAGCCAGCCTCGATGATGAACGCCTCTGGCAATGTCTGTATTGATAAAAACATCCTAATGCCCCTTTCTGGAGTGTTTCAAATGGTTATTGACCATCCCTGTCAGGCTGGGTTCTATGGTTGGTTTTTATAGTCATGACTAAATGTGAATTTATATACGCAGCACTTCAAAAAAAATAAATAAAATCAGAGCACATAATCCCTCATGAACTGATGAAATGCCTTCTTCACACGTAGGTCTGTACCCCCGTTATTCTGGTCGCAGCCTTGCTCCTTGGATTAGGAATTTTGACTTTACGGGGCTAAATGCAACCTGGTGGTTTGTTCTCCTTTGCTCTTGGTCAGCATTGTCACTGGGCGCAAACGCCTTTTGTTCTGCTTCCCAAGATGCACGTAAAAATGTTTTGGATATATTTGCAGAGGACCCAGTTCTGCACTCCTACACTTATCGCAGCCTGCAGTAAATAAACCACCCAGTTCAGCAGGTTGCTCTGGGTGTAAGTCATTAGGATTTCCAACTCCAGCCTGATCCTTAAGGACATGTCAACCTGTGACCCGCTGGGAGAGAGCCCTGGCTCTGGGTGACCCGTGTCAGGACAGCCCTTCTCCATCTCCAAGGGCTCTCGAGGTGGGGGATCTTTGTGTTGCATGTCCCATCTGTTTGCTGTTGCTCATTTCCACCTTGCCGGGGGAGCAGAGCCTGTTTTCACACATCGTGGTGCTTATGTTATTACTAATAGGGAGGAGGAGGAGAACCAGGCTGCAGCAGCACCGGCAAAATGACTTCCAAATTCCTTGGGCAGAATTCCTCAAGATACGCTTGAGTTAATGGTGGGTCTTTGGGTTCAGCTGCCCTTGGAGGAGGAGAAGCCTTGAGTTGGCGTTGGAAGGTTGTCAGGCCTTTCGTAGAGGAGAAGTCGTCTTGAGTTGGAAGGCTGTCAGAGGTCGGGGGCACTTGAGGAATGGCTCCTCGGGATAAGCCTGGCATAACATTTGGTTGCTTTGTCCTTTGCTTCATTCTTGGTTGAACAGTGCTGTAATGAGCGTGAGAGCTGCTGGCAAGCATGGACAGCTGCTTTATCCGCCCGTAGAGGCGTGAGTTGCCTCCACACTTGCTGCTTTCATGACTGCTTGGACAGGGAGAAGTGTCCCTTTCCGCAGATGTCATCTGCGCCTGTGAAATGTGCTCTTGGCATCTCGTACCGCTTCCTGCTGTTCTTTGCAAGTGTTGTCTTTCATGGCTTCTTGTTAACGCGTCCTTCTTTCCTGGGTTTCATCCAGCGTCCTCCTAAATGAAACGTGGCCAGAAGGGCTTAGCATAGCTACAGCCTTCTCTGTTTAATTCTGTTCAGCTATTAGAGTTGCAGGAGAGCTGCAGCATTATTTCCATCATCTCCCTTTCAAGACGGGGACCCTTCAATGGGACCTGTGAGTGGCACTTGAGCTTTCCAAGGGAGACGGTGCAGGTGGAAGAGGGCAACGCGAAATTAGCTTGCTAGGGATTCGGCGTATGCCAGCGCTGGTGGCGTTGCTGGAGGATTGAGTTGTGCCCTGCAGGTATTGCAGTGGAGGATGCGCTGTGCAGCAATGCCTCGTGCTGTGCACGGGGCGGAAGGGGGAGAGATGCTACGTGAGAACTGGAAGGGCTTTTGTCTTTGGAGTGGCTTTTCTCATAAGCCTCTTATCCTGCCTGTGCCAACACAGGCACAGATTTAACAGCACAAGGACGTGGCTTTCCTGCTCTGCTGTTTGCTGTAGGGTCTAGCCATGTCTTTTGCCTGTAAAAATGAAGTTAGTGAGCAAAGAGGGCTGGGTAGGTCCATAAATGCAGCAGGGTTCCTCATCTGAAGTGCTTGGTGGCAGATGAGCGAGTGTCTTCATGCCTGCTGCGTGTGGTGGTGCAGGAGGGGCAGCTCCTTGGGAGACCTCAGCTGGCACCGTGACCTGCACGCCCAGCCCGCAGGACCGTGGGTGCCAGGGATGCAGGTAGCATCGTGCTACATGTGCTTGCTGCTCCACTCTGAGCTCCTTTTGTTTCAGGGTGATTTGTTAATCTATGAGACATATTAAAGTCTGTTGAGTGACGTGCTGGTTAGGACCCATGCTCTGAAATCAGCTCTATTGGCAAGTGTGGAAGCTGCAGAGAGGCTTTCTGTGGTGCTTATGGCCATTAATCAGAGGAGTTATTTCCCAAATGGAGCCTTGTTAACTCTGTGCAATATTATCAAGGAGCTTTAATTTCCTGGCTGCACCTGACAATCTGTTAAGTCTTTTTAATTCTGCAGCTGTATAAAATAGGTTACTCAGAAACTCATTTCCATCCTCAGCCTGTTGATGCAGGCAGCTCTGACGGCTTCTGCGTGGTGCTCTGGAGGTGGTGATGCTGCAGGGGTCAGACAAGTGTGTGCACACGTGTGCGCAGGGGTGGGCACTGGTGCTGTAAGTAGTCCTCTAGTAGTAACTCTCCTGACTTAGCAAGGTAATAGGGCATTAAAACATGCCCTGAGGAACATCTCCAGAGATGTGTGTTGCATCAAACCTGTGTCTTCCCGGAGTGGTTGTCCTGCGGCTCGGGAGCTGGCTGGAGGGCTGAAATCCTGTCTCAGCCCAGTTCCAGGCTGGAAGGGGACTAGCACAAGTGAAGCTTGGAAGAAACACCACTCCACTGCAGCTGCGTTCAGGAAACCCTTAAATTTCAAGGTTTATTAAACTGAACTAACAATCAGTATCATTGCCTCTGGAGTGGATGTTGTTTTGGCTTCATTCAATAAGCACAGTAATTCACGTATTTTCTAGCTATGGTTCTTTAGTTGAATGGGGATGGGAATAATTTTTAGTCACTCTAAGGGTACTTCGGAGGAGTGAAATGAAAATCAGGGGCTCTAGCAGTCACTCTGCATTATGGCAGCAATATTAGCCGAGGAGTGATGCCAGGGCATGTACCATGAAGTGTAGGAAGGCCATCATCATTACTTTGAAGGAAAGGGAATAAACTGCATCAAAAAATAAAAGGGCTATTCCCCACATTCAAAATAAACAAACATTTTAAGGGTAATGAAGTGTATAAAAAAAAAAAAAGCCATAACCTAGCTGTGTCACTGGGGATTGACCGTGGCTTCAAGAGTATAAAGGTGTGTGTAATGGGGTTTGCAACGGATGGGCCAGGGATTGGAGCAATCCCAAAACGGAGTTAGGGGAGGGCACTGAAGTGGTCCCCAGCCCCAGTGCATCTGTGCAGAGCAGTTTGACCACATTATGGAGGCAGATATATGTGTGTGTGTGTGTGTGTGTATCCATATATATATATATATAGTAATTTGCTGTGTGGTTCTAGTCACGCTTTCAGGTGACTCTCCTCTGTGATGTGGCCATCAAGGGATCTATTTAGGTAACAGCCTGTGCTGCTTTGGGATTTTTAATTGTCACCCTGTGCCTGGTGCGTGGTGGTGGTTGGGGCGTGCTGGGAGCATCCTGGCTCTGCTTCTGCTTCGAGTCAGCTCTGAGCAAGCGCAAACCTCCTCAGCAAAACTGCAGCTGTTCTCTGGGTGCAAGGAGGGGCACGGGGGAACACCATGAACTGTATTTTTATTGCCTAAAAGCATGAAGCGCTTGTGCGAGGCTTTCTGTCTTTGCAAGGCTGCGCAAATGGTTCCTGAGCTGCTGAGAGACGGCAAGAAATCGGTGGGCTGGCACCCCGTGCCCTGGCTGGGACTGGCGGGTGTTCGGGTGCTCGAATGCCTTCGAGAAGCTGAGCCTGCTCTCCGAAAAGACGGATAAATTAAGACTTTGAGCTTGTTTGTGATTTGGAGCTGGTGGGTTGTAGCTGGGAGCTCTTGGCGAGGTCTCCCGCACCGCTGCTGCCAGAGGAGGCTGTGCCTGGTGGGTTTTGCTTTTGCACGCCAGTTCAGCTCCAGTTTAAATCACAGCCAGTTGCTGAGCAGCTGGGGAAGCTGCTGGGGACAGAGCTTGTCCTCCTCAGGAGCAGAGGGTCGGGAACCTTTTTTCCTTCTGAAAGCAGCGGTTTCATTTTCCCTAATCACTGGTTCTGGTGTGACTTGTGCTGGTGATTTCTTTCCCATCTGATTTCAATTTCGACACACTTTCATTTCAGTTCACTGTGTCCTGAGACAGTTGTTCATGTCCAGGCCTCTCTTTTATCCTTTTCCACGTGGTATATGGCACAGGATGATGGAATATGCCTTTTCACTAAAAATCAATGTTTTGTTTCCTCCCCCCCACCAGGAAGCTTTCCCAGATATGAGTATTGATTTTTCGGGTAAAAGTCACGTTTACACTATAATTGCTCTTTAAATCAGTGGGGCTGGTGGGTTTACACTATAATTGTTCTTTAAACCAGCGCGGATCTGGTGGGTACTGGGCGGGTGCCGTGGGATGGAGCTGCTCCTTGGACAAAGATGTTTAGAGATGTGCCAAGTGTTGGTCGTCTGAAGTGCTTGGGTAATATTTTGCAGAAGCCTCTGCCGTTGGCCGGGTTATGCACAACACAGAGCTGCCGCAGCGCAGCCGTCACCTCCTGCACGCTGGGCTTCGGTGCCATGGGGGTGACTTCCTCAGTATCGATATTTTCAATGTTATTTTCAGCGCACACGCATCCCGACAGGCTCCCAAGAGGGCAGCTGGGCAGGAGGGATATGCTGCTATGTGAAATGGCAAATAGCCGGCGGTGCTCTGCAGCAGAGGCGGGTGCCCTCCAGGGGTCCCTGCACCGGGAGGTAGCAGCCATCCTGCGGGGAGCCGGCGGGTGTCCTCTCTGCCCCAATCCCTGTGGGATGCGGGAGGATGGCTCCTGCCCACGGCCGTGCAGGGTAATGGTGTCGAGCCTGCCTCTGGGAAGGACGATGCCTGCTGCGGTCGGCGGTGTGTGTGTGTGTGTGCACCCACTCGCAGCTGTGCAGGGGTTGGTGGCCTCTTCCTGAACCAACCCAGCCTGCGTTTCCCCCCCAGTGCACCCCGATCCCGGCTCTGTGCCACCACCCGTCACCCAGGGGCACCGGGAGACCCAGGGGCACCGGGAACTGGTCCTTTGCTCCCAGCACTGAGGTGACCATGGGTGCAAACTGCTCCCTGGGGAACAGCGCTGGGGGTCCCGCGGGTCAGGGCGGCTGGAGAGACGGTGCCCAGGGTTGGAGCGGGAGATGCCGCGTGGTTACAGGGCGACTTTTACATGTTTGAAAGAAAAAGCTCTGCAAGGGACATAGGTAATGAGGGCTGTGCTCCCGTGGCTCCTGCCTTGCGCTGAGTCCCTGCTGCCTAATAAGACAGAGGCTGTGATTGAAGCTTTGTTGGTGCCTGGACTTTTGCAATGGCTCTATTTAATTTGAATTTTTCAGCATCCAAAAAGAGGGAGCTCCTGCTGGTGCCGTTCCTGAGGAGGGAACCCTAACTGCAGGGCATCCCCCTGCTTCATCTGCCTGTTTCCTTGAAAGGGAGAATAGCTTTGAAGCAGCTGCCCTGCCTTCCCTGCCTCCGATCTGCCTGATACCGTCTGCTGCATCCCAAAGCCGTTCAGCGATGCCCAGGCGACCCGGTTGAAAACGTGCTTTGTGGCTGGGACACGGGGAGGGGGATGCAGGGCTGAGCGGGAGACCCTCGCCTGGGCTGGGGCAGGTCCACGCACCAGCGATCCCGCTCTGCGTGGCCGCCGGGAGAGGCGCTGGATAAATAACCCCAATTAGAGAGTATCCTTCTGCCTTTCACATAGGCACCGCTGGTCTGAATTGACTTTTGGTTTCAAGCTGAGCCCATGTAATGGGTTAGCTGCTTAGATGTCCTGTCCGTCACATAATGTCCCTCTCAGTGGGCTGTTGTAAATGAGGGCTTTATTTCATCTCGATATTGGGGGGTAAACAGCGTTCAGGCTGGCTGGGTGGATTATTGTTGGGCTCGTGGTTGTTTTTTTTCTTGGCTGCTCAGCACAGAAATAGGCTGTTCCTGGCTCGAGCAGGATCCGGAGAAGCGGTGCTGTCCTCCCCTTCGGAGGCTGCACCGGGAGTTACTTCATCTGGGTTTGGATGCAGAATAGCTGCAGCGTATGAGCAGGGATCTCAAATTGGGCTTTTTCTCTCTTATTTTTCAGTAGGCTGTGGAAGCAGGAGGGTTGGTGGGACTGGAACAGCCCCAGCACCCAGAGCAGGAGCCAAGCCTGGCAGCTGCCTGCGAGGGAGGTGTGACGAGAACGCGCTCCCCCGAGCGTCCCCATCACCAGGGCCTGGGCTGGGGTGGCGGGGACCGATGGCAGCAGGGCAGGACTGGCTGCTGGCTGCGAAGGCATCGCAGTCGCTGCAGGGACGGAGGCGGCAGCGGGGTTTGGCACTCAGCTTCTTGGGAGCTCTGCAGAAAAAGGTCTTTTATTTTTTCTTTTTAAAGACTTGGTGGTTTCTCATCTGTATTTGTTGTAAGCTTAAACTAAGTCTCTGTATTTTTTGAACTGTGTTATCTGCAAGTCCTAAAGCTCAAGCATATTCATTGCCATCTGTGTGACTCTATGTAGCAGCAGAGCACTCGCCCCGGGCCCCAGTTTTGCTCTCCCGTGTGCGAGCCGAGCGGGTGATACCCTCCGTGGCACGTGCTGCTCAATGATAACTCCGGCCTCAAGGGCATCTGGAGAGAGGAAGCAAAGCTGAGATTGATTCTCTTCAAAGCCCTGAGATGTATCTGTGGCAGCAGATGGTGCGAACTGCCTTAAAGTCAGTATGAAATAGCGCTGAATTCCCAATTACGTATAATTAGAGTGGTGCTTATTTATTTATTTGACTGCCAATGGGCGGCTCTCCTCTTTGTACGAGGGGCTCCGGCCGCAGGCTGCGGCGTGGTGCTTTCCCTGCAAGTGGGCGGCAGGAGTTTACGGCATCCGCAAGTGGTGCTCAGATTCAAAAATAATCAGTAAAATATTTGTTAGGCTCTTTCCGCCTGGGAGTCTCTCTTCAGTGTGCAAATGGGGACTGTCCCCCGGCATCCCATCCCAGGAAGATGCAATTTGTAGAATAATATTATTTTTTTTGATTTGAAGTTGCACATCCTTTTCCAGGTGCGCCTCGGCAGCTTTCCTAGAGCACGGCGAGGTGGCCGACACACCTTGACTCTTAACATTTCATCAGTTTCAGAGGAGACCTCAGCCCGCTCAGAGCCGCAGCCGTGCTGGGCTTGGGGGTATTGGCTGTGCCTGGGGAGATGCATCGCTGCCGGGCGCAAGAGCCCTGCGAAACATCCGTCATTTTATGCACTGTGTCCATTTTTTTGCTGGTTTGTTTCTGGGGCTGGTCCTTGGGAAGAGCAGGACCGGCCCCAGCGCCGCGTCTCTGCATGTCACAGGCATCGGGGTCCCACTGTGCAGGGATCAGGAAACAGGAGTTGTCTGGGAGGCTTAGTGCTGAGGGCTTTTCCATGATGAAAAGGCAGATAAAGGCTGTTTAAAATAATCCTTTATTGAAATACTAGAGGAAAATTTAGGAAATGGATTTTTTTTTTCACGTATGCATGTGTGCTTCCCAGCTGAATTCTCGCGCCGCAGTGGAGGAAGGAGAGCTTAGCACTGTTCTGCCAGCTGAGTCATCCCCATCTTCCCACCCTGGGCTGAGAGAGATCGATTTGCTTTGGATTCAAAGGAGAAAAAAAGAACCTAGCTCCTTCCCATCATAAACACTGGTGGTGGTTCAGATCCCTTTTTTTAAAATTGATTTTTGAGAGGTATTTGCTGTCCCCCCCCCCCTCAGCTCCAGATCTCTGCCGAGCCGAGAACAGCCCCCGGGAGACGGGGTCGTGTGGATCTTTTAAATGTTGAGGACCAGAGACCCACCGGAGCATCCCCTCTGCCCCGTCCCCCCTGACTGCAGTGAGCTCAAGCCTGGTCGATGGTGAGGGTGATGATGGGCACGGCTTTGTGCTCTGCATGGTCAGGGCTGTGTGATAACCCTCTGCGGGGGCAGATGTGGTCAAACCCCTGGAAAATTGGCATGTCCTTGCTGCAGGGCTCGAACCGAGCGCAGGGGAATCCTGGTGTGAGTTGGGCCGTCCTGACCCCCCTGAGCCGTCCTGTACGGCTGGGCTGGAGCTGAAGGCTGTAGCCACGCAGCCTGTTTCTACTTAAACTCTCCTAGAGACAGGAGTTTTCATTTCTGAGACGTTTGTCCCAGATCCATAAATCAGAATTTATTGAAGGAAAAAAGCCCAGACCCTAAGCGAAGAGTCTCATCTTGCAGCTGAGGCTGTTGATGAATCCTCCGTTTCACAACGTAACGCTGCGGGTTGAGCCCCAGTTTTGCTTTTCTGATTTTACCCTAAGGACTACCTAAAATAGGAAAATTAAAAATTTAATAGTAGGCTGGATAGTGCTGTCACACAGAAGAAAAAGGCTGGGATCCTTTCATTAACATGGGAAGGCGTCTCCTGCTCCTCTGGCAGGGCTCAGTTCAAATCTGTTTTCTTCCCCCTGGGCATTGCCCTGCTGCAATGGATGGGTTCCTCTGAAGTGGGAGAAGTGAAATCTCCTGCTTTCCTTCCCGGGTGCTCGTTACACACCGGCTAATGAGCATCCCTCGGTCGTGGACCGGCCGTTGGTGCCCCTGGGTGCCATTGGGATCCAACCCCTCTGTGCCGGCATCACTGGGGAGTTCAGGGAGGGGATGCGACTGCAGCGAGGCCCTGTGGGAGGGACAGCGTGGGGGGTCCCCACCACCTGAGCCCCACGCCAGCCATGGCAGCGCTGCTCCGCTCCAGGCTTCCAGCCAGGTCTCTTTCCATTCCGCAATCCGTTTGAAATCTGCTTTGTTTGCAAAAATACTGTTGTTCTGCTGGAATTTGTTTCTGTGGATCAAGGGGGTAGCTTGCGTGTGTGCGATACCATCAGGATATCACGCTCTGAAACTCGCCTGTCTCTGCGGCGCGGGCGAGCGGGGGATGATGGATTGTGCTCCTGAAAGCAGCCTGACGGTTTGGCTTTGCCAGGAGAGCGGGCAAAAATCCAATCCACCTGTCCTTTCGGGGGGAGCCAGGATTGATTTTGTAAGTCCGAGGGCTGAGCTGCTGAGAACAAAGGAGCACTTTATTTATTTTCCTCAGAAATCGATTATTTATTCATTTTATTTTTCAGACTATGAGAATAGCCCCTTTTTCCAAGCGTGCGTTCGATCTGCCCGGCCATGATCCGGAGGGATCGGTGCCTTTCCCTCGTGCCGGGCTGCGGCTGGTGGGGGACGAGGGTGGGAACTCCAGATGTGTCCCTTCAGATGTGGTTTTATTCCAGAGCAGGCGTGAAGCCGCTGAACAGCAAATGCAGCCTGCGACTTGGGAAACTCTCTCTAGGAACTGGCTGGCGGGGAGCTGGCGTGCACTGGGGAAACGTCACCGCCTGCGGCTCGCCGGTGTAAAGGGCAATGTCTGGTGGCACCCGTTAAGCTTGGGGGCAGCCTGAGGTTGGTATGTGGCTCTGCAGCTGGAGGGGATGGGGCTGAGAGGGGGCCGGATCCTGCCTGCCTTTCTGGGTGCGTAAATCCCCTCCGCAGAGCAGCCGGCAGAGGCACGGAGGACGGCACCCCGAGCACCAGAGCCCACCAAAGCTTCTCGGAGGGGGCTGTCAGGGGAGTTCCCCGAGATGTGTGCATGGCCGAGGGGGGGGTCTGTGGGTACCGGACCCCGTGGCGCGGAGCAGGTGAGGGAGGGCGAGGGGAAGGGTGAAGGCCCCGCTGGAGCCCTCTTCCCTTCTTGGGGGGGGTGTGTGTCTTGCTCAGACCATTACCGAGGCTGCAACTGGCCTCTGCAGCCCTGGATTTGACAAGTTGTTGCTTTGTAATTTCTCCTAAATATCCCCTGTCCCTCATCTGCAAAAGAAAGGCGATAATTCGGGAAAGATGCTGCTTGGAGAAGTGTTGGGTTTGGAGCAGAGCCGTTCCTGCCTCTTTCTCGGTGCTAACAGTGTCGCTCGGCTGTCGTTACGGGCATCGCTCCATTGTGCCACTTCAATCTCTAGTTGAACCTCTGGGCTCTATTGCATTTGTTCATTGATTTTTGTTTTCAAACAAATTTAATTTGCAGAGACTTTCTCTAGCCGAAGCCACCGTGTCCTTTCTGAATAAAAAAAGAGGAGCAGGCGACTTTGATGGGTATGCTAGAGTGAAAGAATAAGAGAAATAACAGAGAGCAAGAATTGAGCAGCTCGTCTTGCTTGTCTCTAGTTTGGCATCTTGAAAGTGCTGTAAAGGGACGTTGTGGTAAAAAGCAGGCGGCAATAACCGCTGTTCTGTTCTGCTCTCTGGGATGCCAATGGCTACGGTGGGGTTGTGTTTGTACTAATAGCTGCTCCTGAAGACTGTGCCGGCCTTAGTTTCTGCTCTGTGGATTTCCATACTTCCATTCAGCTCTAATTAAAAAAAAAAAAATTAAAAAAATTAGGCAGGAGAGAAGCATACAGGGAAGATGAGCCGGGGTATAATGCGGCCATAAGAAGCGGATTGAAATGCAGGTGTGTGCGGAGGGGAGACGATGCCAAAGCATCCTTGGGCAGGCGACTCCTTTGAAGATGTGGCCCCATTGTGCCGGCGGCGGTGGGACCCTGCGGTGACGGCAGCAGGCAGCTCTGCTGAGCCCGTGGTCGTGTGCCACTGCGCCGGGCTGCCTTCGGGGCTGCTTGGAAGAGGTCAGCATGAGCCCCGTCCTCCCAACTGCCCCCGTCGCTGCAAGATTATCATCTGAGCCCTGATAAAATAGCTCCTGATTAAAATGCCTGTTTTCTTTCTAAGCAGGTAATGAGATTATTATTTTTTTTTTTCCTTCCTTCAGAGAATCGTTGCATCTGATCTTGCTCGGATCAGAAGCTGTTCTCTGCCAAGGATCAGAGATCCGAACATAGCTCAGCCCTCTGAAATGAAGTGATTAAATTAACTCGAATGTGTAAAATTTCAGCATAAAATGATCCAGCAATGCACTTCATCTACTGGGAACTCTTTAAAGAGCTTTTGGAAGTTAGCGTGAATTAGTTTGCTTAAAAGGACCTGGTGCATGTAATTACATTTAACATCGTGCTGTCGCTCTCGCCCAAGAAATTAATCTTTAAACACTGCAAACATCAAGCGGTGAGGGTTTTGGCATTCTTCCTGTCTTCTGACATTAGGCAATCTGCGTCACCCGAGGGGCGAGCAGCGCCTTGGCCGTGCTGTTACTGCGGGTTGCCACCATGTGCTTGGCTGATGCCATGTCACCCCTGTCACTTGGGTTTTGGTCCTTCACCGGGAAGCAGCCTTGGTGGCACTGTTCACCGCGAGGTCCCGTGCTTTACCAGGGAGATTCCTCAACGATTTCTGGGGCAGGAGCGTGCGGTGATGGGGTTCGGGTGGTTCCCATTGCTGGGATCTCCCTCCTGAACATCCCCCCTCACACAACGGGTGCACTGAGGGACCTTCCTCCGGCAGACCCCGCTTCAAAGCCTGTGCCGTGGCTGTCATCCTCTGCGTCCTCATGGAAGAGGCTGCCATGGCATCGACGTTGCTGTGAACGGGGGTTTGGTGGCCGCAAGAGTGAATCCCTGCGGCTCTGGAGGAATACGGTGCTGGTTTAATGCATCCAGGTGAGATTTCCAGAGGGTTGGTTTGTCTGGGCCAACTTTGGCCAACCTGTGCTGTTCCTTCCCTTTACTGCATTTCTCTATCGCCTTTCCCTCTGAATGAAAAGATGCATTACGGATTCATTTTCCCATACAAAAGTGCACCCAAATGCATGCTGGGGAGCTCTGGGACGACAGGAGCTTTCCCGGGTGCAGGAATTACATGGCAGCTTTGAAGGATCACCGGTGGTAAGAGATAAAGTGGGGCATCAAGAAAGATCTGTGCGTTGTGTATCTGCCTGTACGTGATTTCTCAGGCTGCTGTGGATAAATGATGGCGCGCAGAGGGCTGGAGCAGTAATTTCATGTGACGCTCGATGATGGATCGCTGGAGCAGCAGGGAGAATTTCGTGCGTTAGGATCAAGGTTTGGGGGGGACAAAGGTGGTGCTTGCAAAGTGGGGGGGAGGCCGGGAAGGGAAACGAAGTGGTGCAGCACCAGCAAGGATGCTCTGGAGCAATAGCTGGGAGTGTTGCAAGAAGGAGGTGCCCTGGGTCCCGAGGGAGCAGCGGGGGAGCGCTGAAAGTGTGCTGGGTCTCCTTTCAGGCTGGGTTGTTACCGGTGTGATGTTTGGGTATCAGGCTCCCCTTTGCTCGGTAGCTGATGCTCTCTTTGGAAATGGGATGGAGGAGGGACCTGGCGGGGCTGGTGCCGGCGCAGGGCAGGCTGGTGCGCTCCAGCGTCCTCCTGACTCCAAACTTGAGACGGATCCTGGCAATAATCCTGTGTCTGAGAGCAAGTGGTAGTCAGTCATGCTGAATTAAACAACCTTTTATGAAAGCTCCTGTGCACGCTTGGATAAATGAAGGTGCCTAATAGACAGTGAGTCATGACACTCTATTTATCTTCCTTGCTGAAAGCCTGGGCAGATGCAGGCACCTCTTTTATATGCCAGCAACATTGGAAAATGAATCTGTTATGCGCAGGGGGCTGGAGGGGTGAGATCATGCTGGGGTTGCAGTCACTGCGATGTGCAAATGGGTGTCATGGGTGTCCTGCTCCTATCCCTGCCCCAACACCCGGCATGGTGGCGGGGTTGATGGCACTGCGCTCTGCTTGGGCACCCAGAGCCTGGGCAGCCTGCACTCTCTGCTTGAGCAGACTGAGCTTTTGCTAGCAGTAAATAAATGCTTTTTTTTTTTTTAAACACCCTTATTTTGACCATAGTTGGACAACTGTGAGGAGCTCCTTGTTCAGCAGCTTTGTTCTCTGCGCGCAGACTTTCCAGGAGCTGGATTTTCCCTGCTTGGGGGGGACTCGTTCCTTAAAAGAAAACCTTTTCCCTTGGCAGTTTTATTTTCAGCTCCAATGTGATCCGTGCTGTCAGACTGGATCAGAGCAGAGGCGTGCAACCCAGGACTCCTGCCTGCTCCCTTCCGCGTGGCTCGGAGCCTGCATCACTCGCTGCCTCTCCCCGTACCTGTCTGCGAAGGGGATAGCAGTTATCCCATAAGAGGTGCTGTGCTTCATTACTTACAGTAATTAAAACCTCTTATGGAGGTGTCAGATAAGAGCAGCGTGCCTGTGCGGCGGCAGGGAGCAGATGCTCGCTAACACCCATCTGCTCTTTAGCATCGAGGCCCTTCTGTGCTCCCTGAAATTCCTGCTGCAGCAGCACAAGGAGGACGAGGAAAACAAGGACGTGGAGAAGTTTGGGAGGGGGATTGAGCTCCCATCGCTTGCTGCCAGCATGTGCGAGGAATAGCTTCGATTATGTGTATGCACTATGGGATGGGCACTCAATGCTGGGGAGAGCCGTTGGACTGATGGCTGCAGAGCCAGGTGCTGCCAGTAATCCTTGAAAAAAGCCTTTAAAAAAAGATGATGATGATGAAGAAAGACAACAGTGGTGTCCTCAGAAGGCAGAACGTGCTGTGGCTGTAATGTGGAGCGATGCGTGGGCGCTGCTGGGAGCGTGCGTGTGTCTGGCTCCGCTTCCCGAGGGCTGTGGCTGTTGATTTTGATGCAGTTTCTCTTCTGGGGTTTCCTCATGGTCAAAAAACGAAGGAAAATGAGAGGCTGGGGAGAAGAGGACGGTGCACACCAGTCCCTGTATGGAGGGGCGTGCTGGGGAACGGTGCTACCTGCCCTCCCGCAGGCGGTACTGGCTGCCTTCCGTAGCCTTCAGATGAAGGAGGGATGCTCCTTACCGGGGTGGTTCTGCCTCTGTGCCCCCTGCCCGGGGTCTCTGCAGACCCGTGGAGATGCTCCCGCTGTCTGGCTGCGGCCGTGGGCACCGCACGCGAGCAGCGATGCCTTTGTGTTGCAGCAAGAGGTGGAGTCCAGGGTGGATTTTGCAGAGTGGAAGCACCGATGGGACCCGTGTGCCGCAGGGCTGAAGCCCAACTGCCACGAAGCATTTGTTACATCTGCTTAA
This sequence comes from Aptenodytes patagonicus, assembly GCF_965638725.1. Classification (NCBI taxonomy): domain Eukaryota; kingdom Metazoa; phylum Chordata; class Aves; order Sphenisciformes; family Spheniscidae; genus Aptenodytes; species Aptenodytes patagonicus. Next base: position 6,431,581 of record NC_134964.1, on the reverse strand, counting down.
AGTTAATGGAGTATCGAGGGTTTATGGAGACAAGCGGAGCGGGGAAAGGGCTTGGGTTTGCAGAGTGAGACACGTTAATAGCGTCACGCTTGCTATACAGGCAAGCATTTCTGTAAGGGGCTTGGATTGACTATCGGGCCTTTGGGAATCTTAAAAAATTTTCCAAGTAATTTTGATTTATCTCAGCCATTAGGGGAGAGAATTTAACATGCAATTATTTTCTGGACCTCGGGAAGGGATGTCAACTACTTGTGTTATCATTTTCTTTAGCAAATGGTTCCCTCTTCCCTACCCCACCCCCAGACAAGGGGTCAGAGCAAGCTTGCTCAGCTCTCCTGGTTTTAACAGAGCAGCTATAATGCATATTACAGATTTCCAGCTGCAGATGAAGCAGGTGTTGGCAATAACGAGAGTGGTGTGTGGTGTGGGGGGCTCGGAGGAGCCCAGAGGAATTTGGCAGCACGTTTGCTGGAGCCGGGCCGGCCGCTGGCCTCGCGTGAGGCTGCTGCTTTGCTGTTACCTGCGCTTAGGGGGTGCAGTTGTAATGGATATCGTAGAAACAGATGAGAGAGCCAGAGACATCACTGGGTGGAGGCTTTTGAAATAAGAGTATTTGATGCTTTTCTTCCTTTGCCTTGTTCCCGTGCATATCAACACCACGCAACTTTTACAAATAACTGGTGAGCGGCAGTTAATCATAGATTTTTAATAAGTCTATTGTGCATTCGTGCTCGGCACTGTCTCTCCTTCCCTTCTCCCACACTTTAGAGATGGGAGCTGACAAATTTTTATAAATGATTTTTTATAAATTCATCCCTTGCAAGTTTAACCTGAAGGGAGAAACCCTGGAGCCCCCGGCGTGGGACTTGCGTTGCTGTGAGAGCCCAGAGATCCCTCCCTCAGCCGCTGGCAGGTCCAGATCCCTTCTTGGTGAGGCAGAGTCTTGTTGCAAGAATTTGATGGGGAAATCGATGGGGAAAAGATGGAGGAGGATTTTGGAGCTGTAAATGATTTGCCTTCCAGCATCTTCAGCCAAGGGAGGCTCCAGGTTCCCATGAGCGTGTTTGCTCTGGCATGGAGAAAGAAGGAGATGCGGGGATGCTGCCCGTGAAAGCGTGCCTCCGCCGGGGGGGTACCGGCTCCCTCCAGCCCCCCTTGTACTCCTGCCCCCCCCAGCCCATCTCTCTCCCCCCGGGGCACGCTGGAGCTCCCCAGTGCCGTGGGGCCAGGCTGGAGGGGGAGGTTTGCAGCTGAATCGAGACTAAAATGGGTCTCAGGCCACCTAAGAGGGGTTGCACAGGCTCCTCGCACAGAGACTTTGCCGACGGGGATTTGAACAGCCCCAGCCCCGGCTCAGCAGCCTGGTTGAGCACATTTAACTTCAAGCATTTGAGAGCTGTAGGAGGAGAGAGGCGAGGCTAAAGCCGGGCCTAACTGGAGAGGAGGAGAAGGGCTCTAAAGCAGATGTGAAAAGCTAGAGAGCTCCACAGACCTTGGTTTGAATTTGGGAGCTGAAGTGGTGCAGTAAAGAGGGTTTTTTTTGAGCACAGAGTAAATAGCGTATTCGTCTGTTTGTATACCGCTGGCGAGTGCAATAAAGCTGAGCTCAAGGCTAATGCAAACAGTTTTCATTAAGAAATAATCAAAAATAAAAAGCCATTTCACGTGCTGATAAGAAGCCAGTTGGTTTTTATATTTCACCAGCAGTTTAAGCCATACTCAAAGCCATTTATCTCTTTCCAGTGCTGGCTGCAGAGGATATGAAAAATGCAGCAGGCTGCACATATGTAATTAAACTTTTGGCAGAATCTTTGCCCTGCAGCTTTACTAAAAAATTCAATAATGATAAATAGAGTAGAATATATGGAGGAGTTTTTGTGAACAAGATTTAAAATAACGTATGTGGCGCAGATAATTATTTGCCACATAATTGTCTTGGCAATGTTCTTGCGAGTACCCTTGTCTGATTGTGTCAGCTATTATTTAAAAACCACCCCTTGTTCTGCTCTTATCACTACTCCAATTTGCTATTGAGGCTTTCCTGATTTCCAGCCAAGTCCATGTTTAGCCATAATTATTGTTTTGTTCCCCTTAGCCTGCAGCGTTTCAAGCCGGGAGCACTTTGGGTGCTGCATTTTGTATGACAGCTGCACAAGTCCCTTCCCGTGCTGTGTCCAACACCGTGAGCTGGTATCATCAGTCCACCGTAATTATCTTTTTTTTTTTCCTTTCCCCACAGCAACTGGAAGCAAAACACATCGCTTGACCCATGTGCGGTTTGTAGTCTCACTGTTATATGTGACACTACTGGGAGAATTATGCTGGGGTTGTCTCCCTGGTTTTGGTGTTGCTGCCTTTATCCTCTGCTAATGCACCGATAATTTGTATGAGAGGCAATTTTCTGTTCAAATTGTCCATCTAAACCACCCTCTGTGCTTCCCCTGTAAAAGCTGCATCTATTCTGTTTTATTTCCCACAGATTTCCCCCATTTGCCGCTGGCGGGAGCAGAGCTCCTCGCCCCCGCGGGTACCGTGGCATCCCCCCCATCCTTTGTCATCGCTGTCCTTGGAGGTGCTTCAAATATGCTTGTAAAAAGTCTAATTTTCATCAAAAGTTTTTTGAATAGTAGCAAGCAGACTACTTGTGAGTCAAATAAAATAATAACAATAAAAAAAAAAGGTATCTAGTAGAAGTGATACTTGTGTGCTGGGACTGAATGGATACCTTAGCAGGTGGCAGGCTCACGTTAAGCAACGGAGCTGGTCTGGGCATTTGCTTTCATTAGTGAGAGCCATGAAATGGATCTTTTCTGGTAATTTGATAATGGGGAGAGGCTGCTGCCGAAATGCCACGGTCGTTCTCAACAGAATGGCGATAGCTGAAAATTCCCCAGTTACGCGACGCGAAGAGATGAACGTTGGCCGTTGCATCCCTTGCCCTGCTCCTTCGCGGAGCCGGGGAAGCCGAACGCCTGTGAGCCGGGTGGGGTGTGCGGGGGGAGTGTGGATGTCCATGTCTGATGCTCTCGGACATCTGGTCTCCGCAGGTATGGGCAGCCCCGAGGTGCAGCTGGGTCCCTCTGCGGTGTTCATAGCTCCTCTCTGGGGCTTTCCCCCGTGCTCGTGGCCAGGCGTTCAGCAAAGCACGTTGTTTTTTTTCCTCAATGAAAATTCACCCACAAATAGGAGTCGGGGGAGCCGAGATCAAAGCCTGGAAGGGGGGGCTGGCAAGGTTTCGCTTTGATGTTTAAACGCTAGCAAAAGCCTTGCTCTGCCTTGCTGCAGGAGTCCTGGGGGACAGCGCGGTTTCGTGGTGAACTCGTCAAATCCAGGGACAAGGGAAATAAGGAGAAAGTACGACTGGAATAAGGCAACGAAAAGCCCAGTAAACCGACAGCTCCAAGCGCTGGGAGTTTCCGTGCGTGAGTGCATCTCTCTGCTTGCCGGGATCGGTTTGGACAGCTGGGTCAAGCTGGAGCAGGAGGAGGCTCTTCCCTTCCTGGGGGCTCTGTGTGTGTCCCGAGGGGACAGCAAGCGATCCTGGGCATCGTGCCACTGCGGGCGGTCCCCTCCCTGACATCAGCCCGGGGAGAGCTGTGATTCCCCAGGTAACGGTGTATGAGAAATAGCCGAAAGGGAGATGGGAGTCTAATAGCAGGGGGACAGACTAACGTCTTTGCAAGCAGAGCAGATGCCAAGGCAGAGTTATTTTGTTCAGAGCCCAAAAGTTAGATTTTTGGAAACTCTGATGACATTTGGTTTATCGGTTCTGTTAAGCGCCAAGTGAAAAGCAGCTGGGAGGTTTTGATTTTTTTTTTTTTTTGGTTTGTTCTGCCTAAACCATGGGGACAGGAACTGAGACATCTGGGGTTTCCACCCGTGGCTCTGCTGTGGATTTGCTGCGTGGCTCTGGGTGAGGTAGTCCTGCCTGCTGTGCCTGTCCCCTGCCCGGGAGCACATGGGCATCAGCCATACTGCAACAATCAGATTGTCCCTGATAAAGTAAATCCCTGGATTTACTCATTTTGTTTAGTTTATCCCAGAGAAGATGAGGGTGACGTGGTCAAGGACTTGGCCAAAGCAACGATGTGGGGTGATGGACGGCTCCTTGACTTGGCGTGTTGTTACGTGCGCTGCTGCGGCTGGAAGGAGAGGCTGGATCAATCCAGGGGAGGAGGCAGGCTCCAGCCTGAGCCTGGTCCCGGGGTAGAGCTGGGGTAGGTGAGAAAGAGGTAAGGGAAGAGCTAAGATTGCAGGAGATGATGTGCTGGACATGGGCTTGTACTTGCTTGGATGGCACGTGCTTCTCTTGGGTCAAACAGCTGGGTTTGTTTTTAAGCACAGTCTTAAAGTCAGAAACGCTAAGGATGGGCTGGACCAGGCCACATCGTGAGATGAGCGAAAAGAAAAAAGGGAAAAAGATAGAATAAAATTGCCAGCAATGGAGTAGCCTGCCTGGTGTTGGTAATGCCGTTCTTAGCTGGTGCTGTGAGAGATGAGAGCGCAGTGGAGGTGCTACTGCACTGTCAGCAGGCAGCTTGTTTGGCCTGATTTAAGAAAAAAAACAAGTCACTGATGTTACATTCTGCATTTTCCCTGCATTGCCCCAGCAGATACCCGAAGTCTGCAAAATGCAAAGCTTCCCCAGCAGCCACCGAAACCTCCGCTTTCAGCATTCATCCTACGTTTGTACCTCGCAAAAACTGCCTCAAGAGCCTACGCTGCCCTGGCTGTCGTGGCGTTGCGGTTGCTCGTGCTTTTATTGAACACTTGTTGCTTTCTATAAAGGGAGAAACGCTGGTGTTTTGTCACTTGAATGTAAGTGCTCTTCTCTAAATGTCACATAAACCGTTTTTCTTCCTCCCTGGAAAGCCCTTGATGCCGGAGGGGGATTCCTGCCCCTCTGCACCCTTGCATCACCCTGGTTTTCATGCAGGCGTGAGGCTCCGCAGGGAACGGGGGGATTCGGGCGGCCCCGCACCCGTCGTGCTGTGGCGATGGGGCTGCTGGCAGCGTGCTGGGTACAGGTCCATGGGTCAGCATCGGTGGCCGGGGCAGCGTCAGGGTCAGCTGAGGATAACGCTGTTTGTGGGGCCAGGGGGATGTGTGCCAAGCAATTAAAGTAATCCAGCGGCCTGACAGAAGAAGGGAATTTCATCTGTAAGTGGCTTCAGCCTTGGCTGCCCCGTTGCCAGGGGTCTGCTGCGCCAGCATTCCTGCGGCGAACTGGACAAGCCGCTGCACTGGATCTGGTTGTCCTTGCTATTGCTTAAAATAAATATTTATCTATGTCCCCACAGGCTGGAATGAAATGTTACTGCGCATTATTGACTGGGCTAGGATTTGGGGACAGAAAGTGTCTGGCTCCGTACGGCTAACGACAATATTTATCTGTGCAGCATCTTGCTCTGTTTGCAGAGTGGCAACGGCCTTTTGGGGAAAAGCGTGAGTGTCGCGGGCGTCATGGTCTGCAGCCCTGGTGACGCCGTGCGGGGATGCTCCTGTAGCATGGGAGGTGGCAGGAGGGAATCCGCCGGAGAGTCGTCTGGTCCCGCTGCAGACAAGTGGGGTTTTAGTCTTCGCCCTGTTTTTTTGGTACCAAAATATATTAAATTCTTGGTTTTATTTTCTGTGTTGTTGAGGACCGTCTCAGGATGCCTTTACGTGTCCGTTTTTGTGTTACAGATGGCAAGATGTGAAGTGTTGCTGACATCCCTGCTTTCCCAAGGTGACCCCTTGTGTCAATTTGCATGAGCCCTCTTATGCTGAGGTTCTTAATTGGCGCTGAAAACGCACACTGTGCAACGTTGCAGCGTGACGGTCGGGCATCATCCTGCCTCCAAACATCAGGGGAAGCAATTGGCATTCGGTCAAAACTGTTTCAGATGGCTCCTTATACTGTGTCTGCGAAAAAAATCTTGGGGTGGGTGGGTCAGGGGACAGGAGAGAGAATTATATAAATCCAGAGCGAGAGAATTATATTGTTTAAATGTTAAATCTTCTTTAATACAAAGCCGTAGCTGTTGCTGTGTGAGGTTAAGGAATTTGTATTCCTCGTTTCTTGGCTTCCCTTCACCTTTTCACACTGAAAGGTGAACAGTGAGGGGTTCGGTGTGCGTAGGCTTTATTACGGTGCTGCCTGGTGCTCGTTCCACCCTTCACAGCCCTAACTGGGGCTTGGGTTTTAGTGGCGTGGTTTTAAATAACTGGTTGAAATAGAGCCGGTAGTAATGGTCCTGCTGGGAGCAGAGCTCCGGGAGAGCCCGGGGTTATCCGGTGACGTCTTGGCAAATGGCAGTGGCAAATCTTTTGGTAGTGGAACAAGTAGTCGCTAAATACAGCTCAGTGCACTCATTTTGTGACCAGGGTGAAATCAAAATGAAGTATTGCAGGGTTTTCCTTCCTCAGCGAAGGCAATGGAACTGCGGACCTGCCAGGTTTGGGGTTGCGGGGGGCGGGTTGGGATGGGGATGATGGTCTCGCTGTGGGTCCCTGCGGCTGCTGCCCAGCAGCTCTGTCCTCATCATCATCCTCATCAGCCACTGGCCCCAGAGCTCGTCCCCACCAGATCGGGACTTTGGGTTTGCAGGTGGGTGTGAGCCCAGGGGTGATGCTGGGGGGCCGGGAGTGGGTCTCCAGAGGAGGAGGAGGAGGCAGAGGATGAACTTCTGCTTTGTCTCAGGATCTCCCTGGCCCGTGGGCTCTGCAGTCTGCATGGGGGGGAAACCCCCCACCCTAACCTGAAATGAAGGGGGCAACACACACGCTTTCAGCCCTGCTTTGGTCAGTGTTATTCCTTCTCTCTGCTTTTTCCTTCTGGGAGGGGAGGCAGGAGATGCCCAGCTGTCCGTCTGTCACCCTCTCGGCTGACCCGGCTGTTTTCTGTACCCCCAGACAAAGGTGAGAACGGGGAGCCCTATCAGAGGAGGAAGGGTGCCGGTGCCAGCCTGCCAGACGGCCCCCCGGCATTCCCCACGGCCAGGGACAGTGCCCCAATGGCCGGCAGCAGCAGCTGGAGGCGGATTATGCTGATGATCCTCGCTATAACCATCCACAACATCCCAGGTAAGTCCTGTCCGTCTGTCCGTCCATCCCGGTTTGCAGGCAGCCTCTTCCCGGGGTCGGTGCCATCCTGGGAGGATCATACAGGACTGCCGCCTTCTCTCCCTTCTTCTTTTCCTTAATGCTCGCAGATAGCACTCACCGAGTGGGTGCCAGGGTGCCTTTTGACAAGGTCTGTCATGTCAAATCTTGCTCTCTTGGTAGGGCTGAACCATGTAAAGTCTTGGCAGCAAAACCCCCCCTATGGGGAAGGGGCGCGATGGGGAGCCTGTGGGCTCAGGCTCGCTGCTGCATCTTGAACATCTGCAGCCCCGCTCACTGTTGCCAGCCTGTCATGGGCGAAAATTGTAAACCCGAGAGTATATTGAGAAAGATGACACTATAAAGACAACAGATTCTGGTCTCTTTTCGTTTCTCTTCTGGTCTGTGTACCAGCAAGAGATGCATTTTAAAGCGCTGCTTCTCCACGGGAGCACGTACCGTTGGGGTTTTCTTATTCAAGGGATGGAGTTTGCCAATAGATGGAAAACTGCAGAGCCATGAGTCTTGGAGGGCTGTGTCCTTCCAGGGGCTGGGCTTTGAGACTACAAAAGAAGATGTGATTAAAAAAAAAAGATGAGATAGATTTGTAACAGCTGAGGAGACTCAGCTGCTTTGCAGTTCTTGGTGATGTTGAAAGTAATATAAGGCAACCTTTTCAAACGCTTGCTTTCCTGGTTTCCTCTCCCTGCTCTCCTCCTCTCCTCCTTCCCCTCCCCTTTTCTTTCTCCCTTCCCAGCTCAGTCTCTGCCTGTCTCAGGTTGTAGCTTGGATGGGGGGTGCGGGGGAGAATAGGAAAAGGCTTTTCTGCATAACTTGGATCTGTAAACTTGGGGGAAAACGATGAGTGCCTTTGGAACACCCGTGGTTTCCGAGCTGGTGCGAACACATGGCTTGTTGGCAAGGAGGTGGCTATTGTCAGCCGTGAGAGCTGCTGCAGCACGGGGCTTGCTTTAACCATCAGAGCAGGGGAGGGGGAGCTGCCTTGCGTCGTTACGTGTGCTTTTCGATTTCAAGAGTGACTTTTATCCGATGCCAGGGCATCCGTCTTAAATTCCATCACTGGTTGGGCTTCCTGGGTGAGAAGGCTCCATTATGGGTCTGTAATCACAGATCCCGTATTTCTCCCCCTGCAAGGGCACCCATTGAATGGCAGGAAAAAAATCAAAGCGAACACACAGTGGGCTGTCTTGGCGTTGGAGCCGGGCTGCCCGTGGGTGTTCTTTTCCTTGAGCACTCGTGAGCTGCTGTGCCTTCCAGCCTCGCTGCTACTTGCTTGTCTCTGGGCAGTAATTGCTTCCTTCCAGCCGGTCATTGGTACCCAGCGCCCTTGGGTGCTCCTGCTCTCGTGGATTTTCCTCTTTTCATCCCTCTTTTTTTTTTTTAATTATAGGTAGATAACTCAGATGCCTTAGTTCAGCTCCATGTATTGCTGGGGGAGGCAGATGCCTGGCAGATGAGGCAAGTAGGGAGCTTTAAATTAGCCACACACGCAAAAAAGGGGAAGTGTTTGCACCGAGTGAACTGTAATTGGATTTCATCCTTCAAACGAACTGTCAGGGAGCCGGGGTGAAGAGTCGGGCAGCGTGTGCATCTTGCTGCCTCGGGCCATATTGGCGGGGGATTCCTGCCTCTGTCACCGGCAAAAAAAGAAAGTTTTGTAGAGGAGTGAACAAAGCATCACCCGTAGCAGTAGGTTAATGGCAACACGGCCCTGGCTGCCGCAGAGCTGCCGGTCTAACCTTTCATTGCTTCTGCAAGAGCACAAAGCCACCCTTGGATGGTTACAGAGGCTCAGAAATTCTCTCTTGCATCTTAAAGGTCACAATATTAAAGCTTAATATCCAGAGAGGTGTGTGAGAGCGGTGGCCTGCGGAGGGTTCTGCTGCTCAGCCCCTGCTTGGAGGCTCGGCTCAGCTCAGCGGGGGTCTCTGGGTCGCAGTGGGGGTGTCTGTCCCTGCCAAGCCCTGTCCCCAAAGTCCCCCTCCTGCTCTTTTTCCACCTGGCACGTGCCTTTCCAGCAGCCCCACAGCGCTGTTGTGGGGCTGGGTGGGTGACAGTGGCTGTTTGTGCTCGTTGAGGCCGCTCACCGATGGCAAAGCCCTGTAGCAACATCCTCGTTTCAACGGGGATTTGCCCAAAGTCATCCAGAGGTTTCAAGTCGCAGAAGTTGGACTTGAGCCCGCCTCTGCCATCATGCTCCCCAGAGCCCTGCCTGCAGGTCACAGGGTGCTAGCACCGATTTCACCCTAATAAATAATTCAGATTGTGATTAAAACAGGAGCTTGTGGCCTGCCCTGCTCATTACCAGCGTCTCTGGTCTTTCTTGCATGAAGCAGATGCTGGTCCAGCCTCTCAGTGAGCAGCGGGACGGGACTCAGCTTGGCTTTCACCAAAGTCCTTTTGCTTTCCCAGCAAGTTCTTGGCAGCGCCGGTGGTGCTTCTCTGATCTGCTGTGGCCCCTGCCTGCGGCGCAGGGTTTGGAAACACTGTAATGCTCTACCTCAATTATCATCCCTGCGAGCGGAAAGGCTGATGCTATAATTAGCGCTGCCTCCTGCAGCGTAATGACACCTCGGTTAGCGTGTGGGGTGGCAGCGCTTGTGCTGGGGGAGGAAGCGGGAGGTGCTGAGCTGAGAAGTTGGGGATGCTCGGTGCCTCGGCACGGCCGTCAGCCACGGGCTGCTGGCTCTCCCGGCCCCTGGGCTTGCAAAATCACTCGGTGCTCGCTTCGGCAGCAGCACGCAGCTCCGTCACCACGCCTGGTGCTTGCTCCGCTTCCCTGCGAGCCCAATGCGCTTGCAGGGAGACTGTCATCGGAGGTTGCCCAGGTGGTTCCCAAGGGTTTTCTGTCCTACCCTTGTCTTCACAATGCTTCATAAAACTTCACATCCCTCGGGGGGGATAAGCAAGGAGGGGCCTGCTCCTGTCCCGGCACACCTTGTTGGACCTCTGGTCTGGCCGAGTGCCTCTGACGGGCTGGAGGTGGTCTTGCTCCTCTGAAACCTGCGGTGTTTTACAGCTGAGCCCAAACTCTACCAAGTTCCTCCGTCCGGTGGTTAAAACCCTCGCAAGGACCATGTCTGGCCCTGTTCTGCTCCGCTCTCATGGGGAATGGGCTCCCTCTTATTATTGCCAGCAGAGAGCAGTTTTATTTACTTTGAGCCCCATTTAGGGATGAACATGTTTCGGTCTTGGCAATGCATCTATCTTTGGTATCAGGCAAATGTGCTAGAAGCCAGTTAATGTGTGGGTGAGATAATTGAATGTAAAGACCAGCCCTCTTGCATTCAGTTTATATTTAGTGGGCTCTGCCAGCAAGCAAAAGGTTTGTTAATTTGTTCCAAAGCTGGGGCTGGCAATGTAAAGAATAAATTGATAATGACAGGAGATGCCAAACTGCAGACTATTCCTCCTAATTAATATTCATATATGCCAGGTTTACTGGAACATTAATTATGTATTTAATCAAGCCCTGTTTATTCTGGTTTATCTTTGTACCTTGGGTGGCTGTTATGCTGAAGACTTCAGATTAATTAAAATGTTACTGGTGTATCACAAATAACAATTAGCGAGGTGTGAGTTGAACCGCCTTTCTCTTCGCGCTCGTTTAGAAGGGAGGAGGAGAGCCGGGTAGGACGGAGCTTGTGGGTCCACTGCTGGCTCCCCGGGGAGTGGGGTCCTCCCACAGGGCTCGGCTCCTGGAGGAGTTTGCTCTGCTCTGAGCTGAGCCGTGGTGGCGTGCAGGCAGGGATGTCCCTGCTGCGTGAGATCAGAGGGGTCCTCCGGTGTGAAGGTGCTGCGTGAGCCCCTAATGCTCACGCCGCTCTAGGCGAGGTGGAGGACAGGACCAAGGCCATGTTCTGCAGCCATCTTCGTGCCCTGGGGCTCTCCCTGGAGTCACGGTGCTCACAGGGGTGTCATGAGGGTCTGCGCCTGCCTGGGACCCTCGGTGCCTTAACCAGAGCTGGAATCGCTTCCTGGTGGGTGTCCATACGTGGCAGCGGGCACGCTTGCGTGTGGGATAGGGAAGGAGTTGCAGATGTTTCCTCTGTCGGGTTGTGGCGATGCCCTGCCTCGCTTTCCTCTGGCAGTTGGGAAGCGCAGGTTTCTCTTCCACAAAAAACGGCTCAGCTGATGGCAGGCACCTGTCGGGGATCCCGCTCGCTGTGGGCACCACGATGCCCCATCCCTCCGTCTCCCCGAGGAACATCGCCGCCGGCGCACCCTCCTCTGCTGCCGCTTGCTCCCAGGGGAGGCAGTGGGGCTGAGGCCAGGGGCGGTTGCTGGCAGGCACGAGGCGGTGCTTCCAGCCACCCTAACGTTGCCCAGGAAAACTGAATTTTCCTTTTTCTTTGCGATGCGGTGGGCAGAGCGGGGTGGCCCCAGAGCCCGGCACGCGCCGTTGAGCCCATCCCCAGGAGCTGCATGCGGAGCCGGAGTCATCCGCTTTGCTCCAGCCCTTTCCTTCCTGCAAGAAAATATCTTGCTTTTCCATATTCAGTCCTATCACTCCGTGTTTGCTCCCTGATTCGATTTCTGCAGTGTTTCTGCCTCAGGTGTCACTGTTAAGTGGAGGTGTCTGGGAGGGAGCAAATGGGACATGGCAGTGGCGCCGCGGCGTGCACAGAGCTGCCGGGTCATGGTGCGAGGCGGCACTGACATTCTTTGCCCACCTCCCAAATCTCACATGGCTCCACCTGAGGCTTTCTCTCCAGTTCCCATTGCCAGCAACCCATTAACAAGCTGGATTTTTTTTTTTAATGAGAAGGAACAAAGCAAGGGGCAGGACAGAGTGTGTGAGCTAAATATGGAACAAATTTACCCTTGGCGGCGAAGGTGCTGCGGGGAGGAGGGGAGGGATGGTGGGGTATTGCTACGAGCAGGAGGGAAAAGATTTTAAATGGGGAAACTTTTAGATGGTGACGTCTATGGGAAGGACGACTGAGTCTCCTGGGAAGCTGCACTGGGTCGGGGGGGGGGAGGTCCCCACACTCCCAGGTGACAGCGTCCAAGTTCATCCCCCTTGCGACTGCGCTTGGAGATGGCAGCAAGAGGCAGCTGGCTGCACCACGGTTTGGCACCGGCACCTTTCTTTGGCATGCAGCGGTGTTTTTGGGGACCCTCCTTCTCTGCATGCCCAGGAGGGAGAGATTTAGCCCCAAAACTTGTAGGTCGGGTTCTGGCCAACGCTTGGAGTGGGTACGAGACGATGCCCGCGGGAAGGTACAGCCCAGGGCCGGTGCGGAGGAGAGGGTGCAGGATTTACAGTGCTGGCACCCTGTTTGTGTCCCCCTCTCACCGGGCTGGCGTCAATGTCTCTGGGTGTCCTCACATCAAGGCACAACCAAGTCCTTTACTCACGGTGGCAGTTCCTCGCGTTGGCGATCGATTTAGGCCAGGCACCTCCTGCCCATCCCTGTGGCAGCTCTGCGGCACCTCTCCATCCCTAAGGAAGGTGCAGAGTCTGGCAGCAAGTGCAGCTGCTGCTTTTTTTTTTTTATCCCGAGGAAACAGGGGTAGGAGGGAAGTCTGCACCAAAGGATGGTAAATGTCAAATTGATTTGAAACACGCTTGTTTGCAGCTTCGCCTCGGAAGGAGAATGGTTCAGCTGAGTGCCCTTGGGGCCAGATAGCGTGAGACCTGCCTGCTGCCCTCTGCACGGTGGGATTTGGCTGGGGACAGCTCCAGGAGTGAGAACTGCCCACTTAGATATGGGAGCTGCGTGGACGCTTGCTTTTCTTTATGGCTTCTTACAGCTTTAACCAGTTTTAATGTCCTTTTATGTGTCTCCTGCTTTATGACTGTCTGAGGGAGAGGAGCAGACGGCGGGTTTTGGTTCTGGCTGTTGGCTGATGGGTGTTTTCATACGGGCAGCTCGCGCTGCAAATGGGAGCTAAATCCCTGAGCTGCCGTCACCCCACACCGCCGGCTGGGATCCAGCCAGCCGCAGGTGGAGGAAGCTGGTGGGGGACCCCGGCGTTGTCACCCCTTGGCCCAGTCCCCTGTTGTGGACATCTCCAGTGGTGGACAGTGATTTAGTCCCATCCATTGCTCCTTGGCTGGCGTGTCTGCATGTCTGCCAAAACCCCCTCCTGGCATCCGAGGGCTGTTGGTGTGCGATGTAGGTGCGCAATGTGCTTCTTGGTTGTCAGGTGGTGGAAACGTGTCCAAAACGAAAGGATATCTTCCCACCGGTGAGGAGGGAGCTTCATGGTGAGGTTTGTACCTAAACCGTGGGGTGGTTTGACATCTCCCAGGTGAGCACCCTGCAGTGGTGCTGTCTTACTGCTGCGTGGCGGTGGCTGAGTCCAGGTTTGATACGCTCTGCCGGCGGGTGCGAGGTGGGATGCTGGAGGCTGCAGCTTTTTAAACCTTAAACCGAGGCAGCAAGGTTCAGCCAGAGCTTGTCCGTCAGACCCAAACCGGAGCTGGTGTTTTCTGTGGTGGAGCTGGTCTTCAGATGATGGTGAATTCGAGGATTCAAACAGATTGCCTGTTGCCGAAGAGGAGGATGTGGAGAGGGGTTTGTGGGTGGCTGCAGCAGCACAGAGGTTGCATACTGTGCTGTCAACTGGTGTTTCTTGGGAGGGGGTGATTTCCAGGCTGGTTACTTTGTCATTAGCAAAAAAAAAAATGGATCGAATTCACTTTCCTGGGACAGGCGCTCCCATGCACTCAGCCTCCTGAGAGAAGGCTGGGGCAACGAGTGGGATGTTGCATCTCAATTATAAAGAAAAGTGATTATTTATATGAATATTCTCAGAGATCCATTAAAGGTCGGTAACATTCATTTTGAATGATGGGGTTTTTTTGTTGGTCTGTTGAAATTGAGAATATTTTACAATTGTTGACTTTAATATGTGTTTGGTACCCACTGGGGTTCTGCAGAGCGTGAGAATGGAAGCCATTTAGCTGCGCCGATTAATCTGTGTCTCGTCTGTGTGATGCCTCTTCCTGAAATTACAGCAGACCTCCTTCCGCTGTCTCTTCTGCTGGTTGCATCGCTTTTAATGGTTATTCTTGTGCACTCTTGGAGCACCTTTGATTTCTACTGAAAGGCATTATTTTTAGTAAGAAAAAGGAGGAGAAGATTTCTGTGCAGCTTGCATTTCAGAGAAGAGGGTGAAAAGGAAGATGCGGTTAAGGGAAGGTGTCCACGTGTGCGGTGAGCATGTTGTGCAGCAATTCCATGGAGTTTAAGTGCTGCAGAAGGGGAGGGGAGGAGAGCGCTGGCCCTGGGACCGGCTCAGCCTGCGCTCGTGACTCAGAAGGATGGAAAGATGCACGTTTGAAGAGTCATGAATTTTTCATACCGTTTTCTGCTCCGGAGAGAAAAAGCAGCCTGGGACATGGCTTTCCGAGGCTGCTGCCCATTGCATCTCCGATTTGATTTCCAGAGGGACCCTTCGGGTGCAGATGCGTCAGGGATCGAGCGGTTGTTGTTTGCAATGGCGCTGCGACGTGACGGCCCTGCGAGTGGCCAGGGGGAGAGGAGAAAGGTCAGATCGGATGCAGCCCATGAAGACAGAGCTGGGTGTTCAATGCTAACCGGAGTGTTTTGCATGGCAGTGACTCGTGGGATCAGGAGGAGCGCGGCCGCCCGCATGCACTTGCTCTGGGAAAGGTTGCTTTAACCTTTCATTAAACCTCCCATTAACTGTCACCTCATCAGCACATATTTTGACATTTTCATCTATTAAGCACCTCGATGGATTGAAATGACTTGCTCAAAGTCATTAAGCTTCTGTGCAAGGGGGTGGAAAGTGTGGGGAAGCGGCTGGGCGAAGGATGCAGGCGGCAGCCCCAGCTGCGGGTGATGCTCTCGGCAGCTGCAGGACAGCTCTGCTCTGCTCAAGGCAAGATGCCACCAGCAAAAACCTGGTCCTGTAAAGGTGGAGGCTAAAAAGAAATCCTCCTGCGGGCACAACAAGGCTCTCCTGGGTGCCTGTGCACACCGTGCATTGCTGTTTCCCTGTCCTCTGCGTGCACCCAAGGTGTGGGTGCTCCTCTGCAGAGCAGGGCTATGTCACTGCCGGGGATGGGAAGGGTCCTGGCGCGCTGGGCTCTGGGCTGCTTTCGGCTCCGTGGCCACCGGCTTGGCTCCCTCGGGAACTTGCTCCTCCTGGGCAGACGGAGGCTGAGGCTTCGGGTCCGGGGTGCCTCGGGAAACAGGTGCGTGAGTAACAGCCCGGTGTAAACGTAATTTCATGTATTACGTGGGCATGGTTGGGAAGTTTTCCTCTGCAGCCCGGGGGGTGTCACAGCCCATCACGCTGGCACCGTTAAAGGGGGTGAGAGCGTGGGCAGGGGGGCGAGAGTCGCGGGGTCTCTAATGCCCCACTGACAGCAGCTCATACTTCAAAAACTAATTTGTAGGCAGACACCTGGAAAGCCAGCGGAGAACTGATAATGTGCATTTATCTCTGCGGCATCGTTTTGAGTTGGTGATTGGTGTTTTGTAAGCGGTAACAGCCACAAAGGTGATAAAAGCCAATTAAATACAGTATTTTCATCAACTGGAATGAAAGTCCATTGAAACATGCATGTGGAAGCTCCTTTTCTTTCTTATCCCCATCAGATCTCGCAGGTCTGCTGCATTAAACATCAGTGAGCAGTGGCCTGAGAAATCATTTGCCTGCTAGAAATGAAACATTAAATATCTGTGATGGATTCGGGTTGTGTGGGGTCGGGGAGAGCCCGTTTCCAGCACGGGTCGGTCCCTGCTTTTAGGGTAGTTCTGGTTTGTTAATTCGGGAAAGAGTTTTTTTTTTTTTCTTCCAGAGAAGCATTTCCATGATGAAGGAGCTTTGGGATGTTGGGCAGTTACTTTAATTCTTTAAAATCAGGTACCTCCGCTGTAAGCAGTGGCCATATGCTGCCTCACCAGCTCCTGTTTAGCCATTGCAGCTCGACGGATTGAAATGATTTGCTCCATGCCGTTGTGCTTTGGTGAAAGGGGGAGAAAAGTGGAACAGGATGGGATGTAGATGGTCTGGCTCCTGCGGGGTAAACCAGGAGGTGGCATTAGGGGAATTGCCTCGTGCTACCCAAATTCCACTTTGTTTAATGGACACAAACCCTCAAGCAAGGCCACGGGCTTCTCTTGGGCTGTTTTTTCCCCCATATCTCTTGCCATGAGTCACCCAGGGTCACCTTGTGTCACATCCTACCGGGTTTGCTCTGAGCAGCTCGGGCTCGCTGGTCCCCTCCTTGTTTCAAACTCAAGCAAAACCCTTCAGCTCGGCTGGTTGCACACAGGTGGGTTCACTGGTGTGAGCGCCCAGTTCTGGAGGCTTTTTTCAGACAAAGCTCCTGTGATGAAATTGCCTGGGACCCCCCCGGGGCAAGGCATTTGGTAGCTCATTGGGACTTAAAATCCCCTTTTAATGGCATTTTAACTCCATTGCGTCGCACACAGCAATATGGTTTGGCTTTCTCTGTGTCCGTTCTGCTGTTAAGCGCTGGTGAGCTGGGGATTTCGGCTGTTTGCTTTTCCAGGTGATGGGTGGCTCAACCCTGTCATCATCTGCTGTTTTTCCATCACCTCTTGCATAACCTTGATGGGAGCCATCCACAAATCCCTGGAAAACTTGGCGGCAAAGCTGCGTCATTAGTTTTTTATCTTTCGAAATCAAAGTGGCGGAGTTGAGCTGTCTGGGCACGTCGGAAGCTTCTGAGATGTTTCACCTTCTTTCAGCTTAGTGTATGCTCGTCACGGGCCTCAGTCGCTGCTGAATCAGTGCTTTATTAATGCCTCTCATGGGTAAACTCCTGAGTCGTTTATAGAGCTGTCCCCGGAGCAGGAGAGAGGAGCTGAGCTAACGTGCGATGCTCAAGCAGGTCTGTGGTCGCTTGCCTGCGATTCTCTACCCAGAAAGGCAATTTCTCTCCACTTTCAAACTGCCTGGCTTTGCTGTGCCTTCCTACTGCCGTCATCCCCACAAACCTTTATCGGGTTTCGCCCCCACACACCTTGTTTCCCCCCGTGAACTTGGGATTACCTGAGCAGGCACTGCAGGGCTTCCCATCGGTACCGGCCGTGCCGGAGCTGGCAGCTCTCTGCATGATGTGCCTAGCCATGCTCATGTGTTTTATTTGTTTGCTCCCTCTGGGGCGTTACGGTGTAAGATAGCACCAAAACGGGTTTATTTCTCTTATTGCTCTTTACACAGCCAGCATTTTGGAGGGGCAGCACAGTGGGGCTCTGCTGGGCGGGATCCGTGGGGCTTTGCGGCTCTGCCTGCTTGCTGCCTGCATCTGCCTGTGGTTGCAAATAGTCGTGAGAATAATCATTGCCCAGGACTGCTTCGTCTGAGCAGATTAATCCAGCTGGTGTCTTGGGTTTTGTTTTCTCTGTCCTGTCACCGCCTGTTGGCAGGGTCAGGATGCGAGTGCTGCGTGGGCTGCGGCGTGCAAATCCGCAGGGGAAAGGGGACCGGGCCACTTCCCCGTCCCACCATACGTTCCTCAAACAAAAGCTCTTGTTCATTGGGAACCCAGGGGAGGAGAGGGGATGAGTGAATAATTCATACTGCAAATAATAATACATGCTGCTATAAACTGCAAATTAATCATTTAAATTTTGTCTTTGTGTTCTGCTGAAAGGATTTTTGGTTAGGGTAATAATTAGGAGTGATCTGGCCTCGTTAGTTGGCTTCTTCTGCAGGGCTGCAGAGAAGGCATAAAACGCGTTGAAATCCTGCTTGGCCAACGTGACTTTGTCACAGCTCCTGTTGGCGTTGGGATCTCCGCGGACAGCTTGTACATGTGGCTGAAGGGCTGCCTTCAGGTCAAGCGTGCTGTCACCGCTCAATAATCATTCACGACAATGTAATGCTCGAGGGACTCCTTGTGCATTTGGTCCATCCACACCACAATCTGTTGCTGCTCCCCGGATCCTCTTCACGTGCACGTTTAGAGGACAAGGACTTCTCCACGGTTATCTCCCACCATGACAAACCTGCCTGAGCCCAGGGAGCTGCGTCCCACTTGGGTGAGCTGAATCGAAGCCAAACTCTAACGAGCAGCAATCTTTTATAATAAACTGCGGCTTGTTTTGTTTTCATTAAGTAGCACGGCAGCCGTGACGGGTGCCATAAGCATTTAACCAGAAGATGGAGGTGTGTTATACATGCGTGCATGAGCAGCAGCGGTTTCTAGCATGGGGATGGAAAACCTTACACGCGCTGATGGGGCAATGCATGCAGGTCTGGAAAAGGCACCGTTCTTCTTACTTGCCTTTGAGGCAATTGGGGCTGGGGAGCCGGGGCTGTGGGCTTTTGGGGGGGGTTAGCATCACCACGCTTTTGTGCTAGGGCAGTTTGCTGGAAGTCTTGGGGAGCAGGGAGCATGCTGCTGGCTTCCTGAGGAGCAGCTGCGTGGGCTGAAGCAGGAGGCGAACGGTGTCCCAGGGCTCCTGCACTGCATGGGGAGGTAGAAATCCTGCCAAGCAGCTTCTTGTGGGGAACTCGCGTGCCAGAGATCCAGGTGCTCTCGCTCGGAAGAGCCTGTGGTTATGGATGTGGAAGAGAAATGCAATGCGGAGAGCAGCTGGGTCGCCTGCATCGAGCAGCAGGTCAAGAGTAAGAGCACTCACACCGCCGTGCCAGGACCTCTGGTCTTGTGCTAGAGGTGCCTGGGGGGGCAGCCGGGGCTTTGGGTGCTGCTTACCAGGACTGGAGCTGGTGGGATGTACTGCCGTGTGTGTGCAGACGGTGGCTAAGCAAGGCCACCTCCGGAGCAGTGGTAGGATTTGTGTTTCAAATGCAAAGTGAGATCCACTGCTTTCTGGCTTGGTTAAGTTAAAAAAGAAAAAAAGTCTTTCTGAAATGACTGTAACCTCCTGCTTGCTAGTCTTATAATGGTGGATACCTAGAAACATGAAAATCACTGAAATCTGGTAATCTCTGTGCTTTCTTCTGCAGTAATGGCAAAATGATGTTACCTAGAGGGAACTGGAGTTTGACCTTGGCGGGGAAAAAGACTTAGAGTTTGAATAGTGGTGACAGGCACATACTTAAACTCTCATAGAAATACAAACCTCATTATAGCAAGATTAATTTCCCACTAGGAACTTAACAGTTCTTCAAAGAGCAGGGTGAATAATTGATGACATGTTGGCATCTGTAGTACCTTCCTAAAGGTAGCGTGTTCATTTGCTGACCCAGGAGAATTAGCTTCATAAATCCTTGCAGGAGGAGATAATGTCACTCACGGCTCCGTTACCGCTGCTGCCAGGCTCGAGGTGCTGGTGTGGGATGCACGGTCCCAGCTTGCAGGTGGAGCATGGGTCAGTGGGTGTAAAGCACTAAGGCACATGTAGCTGTTGCAACACTTGGTATTACCGAGGAGAAGGACTTGGGCAGCTGTTTATGAGCCCAGCAGTGTTTGCTTCATTTAATCAGAGGATGCTTTTGCAATGAACCCTGCGAGCGTGTCTCTGGCCTGGCATCCATGTTGGCACCCACAGTCCTGTGTTGCATCAGGTGTGCGTTAGCTCATGCAAAGGGTATTCTCAGCATCGCAGACTCTTTCCTCTGCTCACAAAGGCAGGCATTTACTGCTGTTAAATCCATAATTCTTTCCGTTTCTTTCAAAGCTGTGCAGGCACAAGCCTCCACTGAGCTGTGCTCTCCTTATCTGCCCCAGAAATCTGATGTCCCCAGCAGGCAAAGCTGCAGTATTTCTGCTGTAGGTAGAAGTTATTTACAAACCCTGCTTTTCCTCTAATCTTTGCGCTCCCTCCAAGCCCAAGATTTTGCCTCCACTCAGACTGCGGGATCTGTGAGTTGCTCCTTGTTTTATCATCGCCGCGGATCCTCCTCCTCCCCTCTCTGCCCGGGAGGGCCGTGCTGCATCCCTAGAGGAGTTTCCTGCAAGGGTATT
This sequence comes from Aptenodytes patagonicus, assembly GCF_965638725.1. Lineage (NCBI taxonomy): Eukaryota > Metazoa > Chordata > Aves > Sphenisciformes > Spheniscidae > Aptenodytes > Aptenodytes patagonicus. The sequence goes on along the minus strand of NC_134964.1, from coordinate 6,411,591 downwards.
TTTTTAGGCAAAGACACCCACGGGTGGGCGACGGGTGGGCTGTGCCGCTGGCACGCTGCTGAGCGCATCCTCTCAGAGAGCGGGAGGCATGGGATAAACTAACCGATAACGGGGCGGGTCTGTGTTCCCCTGTCACTGCCGTCCTAACCTGCTTGTACATCAAGAGAAAGGGAGGAAAAAAACCCAAACCCTAACACCTCTGATGCTGTTCCACGAGAGCGGGCTGTCAGGTCTGCCTCTAACCTCCCGGTGCGGCTCTGCCCGCTGCTGCATTCATCCGTGAGACGAGACTGAGCAGAGGGCAGGCGAGCGGCATTGCTGCCTGCAAAACAGACTCATGTTATAGCAGTGATCCCTCCTTGCCCTGTCAGGACAAGGCACGAGCTCCGGGATGCCGCGACGTCATTTTCTTTATTCCTGAAATCCTGCTTACGTGATTACAAACTGATTTGGTGAAAAAAGTAAATTTTGTTTAGTGGTTTGTTTTTGTTTGGTTTTTTTTAACATTCCTGTAGGATATTGTTCTCTGTCCACAGCCTATGCTCATTTTCCTGCTCTTTATGGCATATAAGAGTAACATAATAACTGGGGTTAATTTACTTGCTGCTGTAATTTATCAAGGCCCCATGAAGATGCTTGCTATTTACTTGTTTGGATTTCTAGGGAACCTGAAGGGCTTTTATTTTTTGGTTGTTTTTGTGAACAGGCCTTCTCCCGAGGATTACGAGTGGCTTTCCGCAGTGGCTGCGAAGCTCATTTCATGCTCAAAAATGGAGCCGGCGAGGGCAGGAGCTCGGTGAGCCCTGCGAAACCCAGACCCGGGGTTTGCAGAAGGGTTTTTCTGGTTGCTGATTGGGGTGCAGAGCGGGCGGCGGAGGGCTGTGATCCCTGCCTGGCTGCATAAGCTGCCCTGAATAGGATTTAAAATCGCAGCCTGTTTAATTTCACCCGGTTCTTTCAGCTTGCCAAGCTCTCGCGGACTCGGGCGGTAGATGATAAGGGAGAGGTTTGATGGGATGGAATCAGCCTTCTACTTTCAGGTTGATCTTTTTGAACTTAAGGCTCGCGTGGCGTTTGCAGCCGGAGGTGCTGGGGGACGAGCCCTGCTATGCGAGTGTGGGAGCGGGCGCTCTCTGCACGGCCGGCTGCTCCGGGCAGGGCTGGAGCCGATGCTTCTCGGAAAATAGATACTGGAGAGCACGAGAGCAAAGAAACAGCGTTCAACGCTGTGGGCAGCGGCAGAAGGCGATTTCAGACGAGGGAAAGTGGGCAAAACTAGATTTCAGACCAGGGAAAGCGAAGCAGCTTCCCGGGTGAGTTCAGTCTCTTAGTTTCCCAACTTCGGTGTAGTTTGGGGTTCCCTCCCCTTTGATCGAACAGGCACGTGCAGCACTGTCAGCGTGTACCTGAGCAGCGAGTCTGGGCTGTCCGGAGCCCTCTCTGTTAATGACTGAGCCTTCTGCTTTCAAAGTAGAAGCATCTCTTCAGTAAATCTCTCCTTTTTAAAGTTATTTGTGTATTTTGTTCGTTATCCTTGTCCAGGTCTTTGGTATCGGGGCTGGTTAGGAACTGGCAGCACAGAGCTGTGTCCAGGTGCTTAGGGCCATCTCACGTCTACCGTGGTTCGTTTCAGTGGGGCCGGGCTGCCTCGATGCCAGCACCTCGCTCCTGCTGAGCAAACTTTCCTCTCGTCCCTGCCAAGGAGAAAAGCTCCCTGGAAAGTGCAATGCTAGGCACTTTTTTGGGGGATAGTCCAAAGGTAAGACACCCTCCTGTAGCCCAGAGCACCGCGGTGATGCGCTATCTCAGGAGCCCGCGTGGTCCCCCCGAGGCTGCAGCGTGGTCTCGGGGGGGTTGGAGAGCTTTGGCCTTCCCAGGAACATCCCGGCATGGGGTGTGTGTGCGGTGCTTTCCACACCGAGGGGAGGAGTGCTGGGCCTCATCCCAAAGCCCATCTCAGCCAATTCATGTGCTCCTGTGGATTAGAGCAGACGGGAACGTTGTTGCTGTCCTCCTGGCTCAACAAGACGGAACATCTTGTGCTGTTTTGCAGCTCTGCCGATGGGGCACTGAAGTGAAATTAAAGTAAAAATAAAACCAGAGCTGTAACAGCGTGCTGCACACATCTGAGTCCCCTCTGCTTGCCGGTGCTTGAATGCCGGTGGATAAGCATTGAGGGAGCCGGGGACCTCAGGCCAAGCGTGAAGGTGTCAGAGGTGTGCTGGGAGCAGCGTGGCCCTCGCTTTGCTCCCTTGGCTGACGTCCTCCTCGCCGGCTTTTCATGTGCTGCATAAATCTCTCCTCGGCTGCTCTGCTCAGTGCTGCGGCTGTCATGTCGTACTGCGCCATCAGCTTCTGCCTGCCTGTGGTGCCTTGACATGACTCTGCGCTTGTCGAGCTTTGCTTTGCTCCCCTTTCCACGGCCCTTCTCTTTGCACCAACTCCTCCTTGCTGTGGTATTCCCTCTTGGCTTTTGCTTTCCAATTTTTGGGCTGGCTGCCTTCCCTGTGAAGATGCTTTTTGGGCTCAGAGCAATGCTCTTGCTAGACCTGTGTGCTGTCCCCACTCCCATGTGGTCCTCTCCTGCTGTGCCCATGGCTACCATCCACATTGCTCTGAACGTGCCCTCTGAGGCCGCAGAGGAGGGAGCTGATCCTGTGCACAGCAACAGCCAGAAGCTAAGGGAGAGCGGAGGAGGATGGCAGGGCTTGGCCCCAGAGAGAGTATGAGCTCCCAGAGCAGGGAAAATGGGTTCCCCGCGGCTTTGGGGCTGATAGATGGTCCATGGTGCTATGAAGGTGCCCTGGTTTAGATCCTTGCTCCCCAGCACTTGCATAGCAGATGTAGTATGTAAGGAGACCTATGGATATCATGCTTTTTGCCCTCGCCACCGTGATCAGTAGGCTGCCATAACATATCCCGTAGCCATCTGGCATTAACAACAGGAGTCTCTGTAGCGAACCTCCAGCACGGTTATCGCTTTACGGGTTGAGGTTTTGAAGCTTTTTTCCTTTTCTCAGAAAACAAGCAGAGAGGAAAATGTGCCTTTGCAATGAGCACTGCTGTCTGAGAGGTTTGTAGCTGATTCTTAAGTTAGCGTAGGATTAGTCTGATCCCTGGGTAATGCCTTATCAAGATAAAGCATCTTGAATTGTAAAGCCAGGGAAGCCCAAGAGAGGCAAAATCCCTTTGTTTAGGTTAAAGAGAAGCATTTTCTTGACAGTGGCTGAGATTGGTCATATTTTTCTTTTTCTTCTGCAACTCTGCAAAGAGATGCCAAATTAACACCCCAGCCTGGCGCCTTCATCATGCGGGCTCTCCAGCTAACGGGGTTGTGTGGACCCTCCGGCTCTTCCAGCTCCATCACCGGTTGCAAGAGGGGCTGACAACTGCTTCAGCCACTGAAATCCTTGGGAAAACCCTCTCTGACATGGAAAGGTTTCCTGTGGAACACGCACGCCTTCCTTCCACCCTCTTTCACATCCCAAGCTGTGAGGCTTTTGCATTGCCCTCTGCAGAGTGGTGGCCCACCGTAAATCCTTCAGTTGTTCAGGGTTGCCTGGGACTGTGCTCCTCTTTGCCTTTGCTTGCGATGGTGCCAAGAACCAGAAATTGCACAGGATTGTTTATTTTTCAAGCTGATGCCTGAGCCTTCAGTGGGTAAGGAGATCTGCTTTCCCATACCCACCTTCAGTGACCTAATGTCCCAGTCATCCATTTGCAGAGCCTTCAGTGCAGCTTATCTGTAAGTGGTTGACATAGAAACGTTAACCTTTCTCTTTTCGTGTCTTTTCCCACCTGAAGAAGTTGCTTGGGCTATTTATAATTTGAGTATGTGCAGAATACCCAGGAGAGGGACTGCAACTGGAGGGCTGAGCTGGCTGTGAGCTTTGAGCGTGGGCAAACTGGCAGCGAGGTCTTTCTGTTTGTTTTCCATGTACATCTTTGTGTATCTGCTCGCTTACCTGCAAAACGGAATCATTTTGAGGTTTGACATCTTCTTTGAAAGAGGCTGAACCTGTATTATTGAAGCGGTGAAATTACTGTGTGATCTTGCCAGGCTTTTCTAAGTGAAATATTTGAAACAAATCACAGCAATGGGCTGAATGCATCACACAATATCTACTATATATAATTAGAGGCTTCCCAAGCACCAGCAGTGACCATGGAATGTGCTGGGGTCCCTGCTGTTTCTGGACCACGCATGACACCGGCCTTGCTTGGCTGTGAGTTCCCGTCGGATGCTCTGGGGTCACCAGCCCGTTGGCCGATTTGTGGTTGTACTCGTCCTGCCCCAGCTCTCGTGGCCTCTCGTGGGAAGCGGGGACCCAGCGAACCCGTGGCCAGACGCTGCTCTGTCACCTCCTCCTCTCCGGGCTGGTGAGCATCTCCACTGTGCTGCAGCTTCCACCATCGGCTGCTTCTCCCTCTCCAAATAAGCAGTTCACTACGCACCATCTGTTGATTTTAATTTCCCATAATTTGTTTCCATGTATATGTAATTTGTTCTTTCATTAATTGTGCTGCTGAGTTTCTTATTCCATGAGACTTGCTTTGCAACGGGGAAATCATTGTGGTTTTTCCCCTCTGTCAAAGCTATTTTCGTTATTGACACAAATGAGCACTTTTGTCCTTTTGAATTTTGCTCTCTGGGCAAGTCTTGCTTAAAAAGAAATCTTTCAGAAGAGCAGCGCCAGACCCATTTGCGTGGAGCTTCATAACGTCCTCATAGCCGTACTGAGCACAGCTGTTAAACGTCTTTAAAAAGATCTGCTTCCCGAAGTTTGCTTTAACTGCCTGCAGAGCAGAGACCTTCCAAGCCATCACCATCTGCGGGTGCAGCCCCTTTGGCAATGCAGCCCTCCACGGCTCTGCTCCTGCCCCCGGGTGCTCACCCACCTCCCGGGCAGGCAGTGTTGGGGCAGCGTAAGAGCTTTTCACGTGAGCTTTTGCACAAGCGTGTGATCCCTCCCGGGTCTGGTGCGTGCCCCGTGCGCCTCGGTTCCTCTAACTGTTTTACTAGATGGAGTTATCACCCAGTCGTGGTATTTTAGGGACAGTTCGGAGTCTCCTTACCCCGTAACCCTGTACGTAGGGTTGATTGCTGCTGTCGTTTTCCCTGTCTCCATCCTGAGCCTTGGCACAAACCTTGGATCAGGGTTCTGAGGAGTTGTCAAATGTTCCAGTTCTCTGTGCTCAGCCTGGACTCGAGGATGCAAATGCCATGATTATTCGAGTTAGCGCTGCTTTTTATGGTGTGTTTCCAAGGCAACTGGAAATTCAGAAGACCACAAACACACACACGGTCCTCTTCTTCTGAGACCTTATCCTCCAGTACGCAGGTAAACACCCTCAGTGACATTTTCAGCCTGTTTGAATGCTCATCTGAACAGTCCCCACTGTCCCCTCGCAGGGCTGCCAGCGGCTGGAGCAGGTAATTGCCTCCTTTGAAGGCTGTAAAACCCATCCAGCTACACAAACAGGTTTGCTTTTGTTCTTTGAATGTCGGGCCCCAACCCCGCCTTGCTCGGAGGGGAGCGATACCAGAGAGGCTGCAAAAACAAAAATGAGGATTTTGAACAAAGGGAAAAAAGTAGCAGTGGTTTGATGCTTTCTGCAAATAAGATTTTTTTTTTTAATTTTTTTTTCTGGGAGGGACGAGGGAGCTGTGCCGGTGGTGGGAGGGTAAGAAAAGTTTGAGAAAAGGCAGGAGGGGAACGGGGAAGGATGGAGCAGTTATCCACGAGGAGCTGCACGGAGGAGGCAGTGGCGGATCGCCGGTCTCCCGCACCCGCTGCCCTCCTGGGGAGGCTCCTCGGCTGGTTTTCTTTGGGGTTTATGGGAATAACTAATCTAAAACTATGGGATGAACTGTAATCTAAAATAATCTGCAAGGTGGGAATTTTCTCGTGGAGTTTGGGTTTCCTTCTGCTTCGGAGAGTGTCTGTACAGCCATTGTGCTGGTATTTGGGCATGGGGAAACCAGAAACCGTGGAGGTGGTTGCTGGGAGCCTGGTCCTGGCTTAGCGCAGCTCCCGGGGACTTCTTGGGAGAAGTTGGCGTTTGGTTCTTCCGCAGTCCCCCGTGGCACCAATTCGTCTGCACCTTGCAGAGATGCCTCTCTGCAAAGAGGTTTGCTGAGCCTGAACCTTTTTGAACAGACTTTGGTGTTTTGCGCTGCTGTGCTCCTTATTGAAATAGCATTTCAGCTGGTGGGGATTGTGATCTTTTCCCCTCCGGTGCGCTCATAAATACAGAAATCTCCTCTCTGTGTTGGCTTCCCAAGAAACTGTTGTTTTGGGTTCATGATGGAGAAGTACCCCGGGCAGTGTGGCAGGCTCTTGCATTGAGCTTAGATTAAATGCACTTAGGTTAAAACGAGAAGGGTAGCGACCTGGCCCGGTGTCCTGCTTTCCTGCTCGTGCCAGTCTTCGCTCTGTTGGAGCGCAGGAGGAGGGATGGTCTCAGGACTGTTGCAGGGTTTGACCTTACTGGGTTTTTTCCTTCCTGTTTCAGAGGGTCTGGCAGTGGGAGTTGGATTCGGGGCTATTGGAAAATCTGCGTCTGCGACCTTCCAAAGCGCCAGGTAAGCCACAACGCCACTTCTGCTCTGCCTGCATCAGGTTTTGTGCATGCCTTTGCCTCTTGGAGGTTGTCTGTCTGTCCCACATTGCTCCCATGCCAGGGTGGCTGGAGATGTGTTGCTTGTCTGGAAGCACAAGTGTGGGCAGAGGGAGCAGAAGAAATTCCTAGTGCTGTTGCATTTTCCTAGTGGTTGTGCTTGTCAGACGTGACAGAAATGCTGAGATTTTCCACAAAAGCAGCATCCCCAACGGGTAGGAGCAGCTGCCAGAGCTGTTGGAAAGCATGCTGCGGCTTTGTTTTCCATTCCTGCCAAGCAGGGCCACTAGTCTCTGTCACTGGTGGCAATAAAGACTCTCAATCCTCCCGGCATCCCTGCTCACCTGCTCCCGGCATCCCTGCTCACCTGCTTCAGCCTCGCCAGCAGCCGCTCTCGCCCGGCTCTGTTTTTGGCAGCACCAGCGTTGCCCCCGTGCTACCAGGCAAAACCTTTTATGCTTCTCTCCAGGACTGGTGTGAACATGGGGGGTTAATTCAGCTCCTCTAAACTGCCTGGTGGTGGGGGGGTTAGGCTTTGGGTGCATTTTTATACCAAGCGGGAGCAAAACCTGGGCGTACAGGGTGGGTGACGGTAGGGAGAGCCCTGCTGCTTCCCCACACCCAGCCTCACCTGGCAGAGCTGAAACCGGGCTGAGTTGGGGGCGTTGCTAAAGAAATGGGAGAAAGGAAGAAGTGCGGTGCGAAGCAGGAGCTGGAGGAGCTGCCTCGGCTCTGAAAGAGCTGTTGGCACCTCTTGGCGGCTGGCTCGCAAATGGCACCTTCCTGCTGAGGCTCCTCGATGTGCCGTTACCAAATGCTTTTCTTTTTTTGTTTGAATTTTACACCTGAGGCTCGTGGCACACCATGTTCTCTTTGCCCTTTGTTTACCGGACCCATGCTGTAATTTATGTGGTTTGGGGACACGCAGTGTGTTCAGTCTGCGAATAACCTGCCCGGCCCTTACGGCTCGTGGGTGCAAGTCCCAGTATGTCTCAGCCGTCTTGTTCCTGCCAGAGGATCTGCGGGGCCTTAGGGCTGGTTTTGGAGCCCTCCAGGTTGTCCGGCCCCTTCTCTGGCTGGGCACAAGCTGTGCTCATAAGGACCCTGCAAAGACACGAGCAAAACCTTCTGTACCTGATGCCCTGTCACATCCCTGGCTAGTGGGGGACCCATCCTGACAGCACGGGCTGGCACCAGGTGCGCTGCCCCAGGCGCTTCGATCGCAGCAGATACCATCCAGATTTGTGGTGAGAAAAGCAGGATACACCGGCGCTAGACACTGCGTTTCTCTAACCTTTTGAAATAAAAGGCTCTTCATAAAGTCTGCAGAGGCTCTAGAGGTGCTTGAACAAAAGGACTTCTTTTCATCAGCTGCTCAGCAGAAGCTAAGAAGCCAGAAGCAGCTGGTTCTTTCTCTATATTTACAACAGCATTAATCATGTTAGATGAAAGGTGGAGTGTGTACCATGAAAATACCAATGCAAATTTAGTCAGCTGCGAAAGGAGACAAAATAACTTCATCGCCATCAATCTGTCTGTCACTGTCATTTGCGGGCAGCCCAAAAATCGCTCGGTGTAGCTGCTGTGCCGTGAAGCCATTTGGAAATATCCATGAGTAAAAGTTTAGGTGGCTAATTTGTGTCATGTAGGCTTAAAAAACAGCAGTGGAATTATACTTGATGTGAGCTAATGTGAGAAATAGAGCTATATATTTTGACACATCCAAAGGGGAAATTGCTCCTTGGCCAACCTCAGCTCTTAGGGGACACGACAGTCGTGATCCCCCTCATGTCCATTATTTTGAAATAGCATTTTAATGAAACAGCTGCGTGACTCAGTTTACCTCCTCCATTCTGCTGCTGCTTCCCCCTGGGTGTGACTAACAGTATTAGCACCAGGCTGAGCTGGAGCTGGGATGAACTGCCTCTCAGGAAGGCTTGTTCCTTCAAAAGTATTTATGAAAGCTCCAACACGCTCAGAGCCCGAGCTGAAGATGCAGACACTTGGGGATGCTTGCAGTGGCTGGTAGATGTTTCCAGGGTTGGCTGTGACTTGCCCACGCTAACCAGAGGACCTTCCTCACTGCCTTATGCTCGATGAATAAATGCTGGCTTGCCTGGGGAAGCGTTGCCTGATTGCAATCCTCCCAGAGGGGTGAAATCTCGGCAGGAGCCTGAATTCATTCCAGCTCGCTGTAGGGCCCTGGTGAAACATGGCCGTGCTGTATCCTGAAGGACTGTTTTCAGATCCACGGGCTTTGCAAATAAGCAGTGTGTTTGCAGAGAGACAATTAGGAAGGAGAGCACCAGCCGCTCTGCGAACCGCAGCGGTGCCGCAGCAGTGACGTCTGGGCGTTGCAAGCAGCCAGGTGCTGCTCTGGCCTGGTTTGCTGTCGAGCAAGCTCTCCGGGTGAACCCCTGTGCGCTGGAGCAGCTCAAGGGTGGGTGTTGCAACAGGGTCCCTGCTCGTCTCGGCCGTCTGTCATGGTCCCAAGTGCTTTGCTTTTTTCACGTAGTGCAACAATGCTCCCCACCTTTGTTTGGATGAAGGTTAACACCTTGTTCCCGATACCTTGCAGGGATCCCGCGAGGCTTTTCGTAGGCTGAGGACTTTCCCCTGCGTTGGCAATTGGAAAGCTTCTCGGTGCTGCCCGCTGCCTGCCTGCCCGCGGCAGGAGGGGTGCTGTGGGGCTCCCGCCCTGGCCGTGCGCTTGGGGCTGTGCCGGTGCAGAGCTCAGCCCCAGCTGAGCATGGCGAGGGACCATTTTTGGGTTTTAAAGCACAAGTGGGGCCGGGTGTGCTAGAGATGGGGCTGGTTGGGAGCCGCAGTGGCTGGTAAGCACCGGCATGGGCAGCGTAAGCAGAGCACTGCAGACGCAGACCTGCAGCTGATGGTCCAAGTCAGGGGGACACTTTGGGGTTTGGTTAAAAACTAAAAAAAAAAAAAAAAAAAAGATGATTAGGAAGCAGGGTTGGATTCTCACCTTTTAAAACACCCGATGCTTTGCATGTGCTGGCATCACCTCTGCCATTCCCTGGTTTGATTCTCTGGGCTCCGGTAGGGTCCTGCCCCTTATCTCTGTGCTTGCAGGATCTGGCCCTCTGGGCTCCTCCATCCACCCCATCTCCTGGGAGCATCTCGGTGCTGCCTGCCAGGGCCCTGCCCGCACTCGTCCGCGTTTCTTTGCTGCCACCGGGTGTGCAGGCTCCGTTCCTGCGATCTCGCTCCTCCGCGGCTCCTCTCCGCCAGTGCCAGGGCTCGCCCTTGGATTACAGCCCCTCGCCTTGCGAGTTGTTTCATTTATGGCTTGCGGTGTGGGGGGAACCCCCTTTATTTGGCCTGTCAGGGGATGCCAGTGAAACGCAGTCCTGTGCCCGAGGAAGGTGGGGTCTCAGCGGTGGAGCTGGATCTTTACTTTCATGCGCAGGTGGGTACCAGTGGTCCTTCGGCTGGGCCAAGGTTAGTGGGGCAGCACACCTGAGCCTTTCTTGGAAGGGTAATGTGGGTTTTAAGGCAGTTTAGACAGGGCTTAGGATGAGCTCACATCTGCTTTCAGGGCATGACGTTTCATGGTGGGCTGGAGCCGCTGCTCGTCCTCGGGCAGGAGCAGGCTGCTGCGGAGCGTCCCTCCCTCCCTGCTGCGGGACCGTGGTTCGCCTGCCCAGTTTCTCCCATGTATGAAAACATCAGAAGGTCCCACGGGCTGGAAATAGCAGCTCAGGACAAAGCTGCTGCCGTGTGACAGAAGAGGAGCGAGACCCAGAGCGAGTGCGTGCCTGGGGCAGAGGAGCGATGCCCGTGCAGAGGAGCAGTGCCTGGCATGGGGCGTGCAGCGAGCCCCGGGAGGGGAAGATCCCCTCCAGATGTGAGCAAGGAGGCATGAGCTGCTCCTGGCTGCCTTCCAGGCAGGAAGGTAAAGAGAAGGGCAGCCATGCCTTAAAAAAGCTGTTTTACCTCCCCCTCCTTGCACACTATAACGCGGGGGTAGGAAACCCGCTCCACCTTGTGTGGCTGATTTAACAGGAACCAGATGGGGCTGGAGCTGCTGAGATCAAGTCGGGCTGAATTTGCACGTCCCTCGGCCGCTCTGGGGATGCAGAGCGGGCCGGGTTGCAGGCAGGGGTGCAGGCAGGGCTGTCCAACGCTGGTGTGTGCTTTATCAGTGGCTTCCCTGGGGCCGGGTGTAGGAAGAGAGGGGCCGGGGCAGGTCCCTGCTGCTGGCCATGCTCCGCATGTCTCCATCCGCCGGGCCTGCGGGGCCATGGTGTGCTGCAGCATTAACTCTAAGAAAGCAGCCTTTGTCAGGCACGAGGCTAAGTCCGGTCACAAGGGACAGTATGTGTCAGAAAATAAAATATTAAAAAAAGATAACTTCAACTGTAACAGCGTTTTCAGGTCCTGGGTTATCGGTGAGGTCTAAGTTTGGCAGAGGGATCGTTTAATTTTAATTTCAGCCAGTGCTGTGAGCTGTCCCCAGCCTGGGGCCGGAGCTCCTGCCCACATGGGTGTGCCCGCAGCCTTTCGGCTTTGCCGTGGGATTCCCACGGCACCGGGCTAACTGTGCTGAGATGACGGGTGACTTCTGCCGTGTCTGAAAAAGCATTCATCTCCTTTGGCGTACGTTTGCTGTGCTTGTTTCACTAAATACCTCCCTGTGCGATGGTCTGAACAGCCGAGCCCGGTGCCCCATCCCCACGTATCTGTTATATTCTGCATTTTTGTTGCTGGCTTGTCTCTGTGCTGGCTGCTCCGGGCGCCTTCCCCGTGCTCCCGACATGGACGGGGCAGAGCTGCTTCTCTACTACTTCTGTCAAAAATAGGCGATGAAATAGGACAGTGTGGACCTGACTGTTACAGTGAATAAGTTGGCTGGTTGCAGGCAAGAAGTATCTGCTGAAAAGACAGCGAAAGAAATATCGAACTGAAAAGACAGAATAAAACACAGATGGGCTTTTTCTGCACTCATCCTCCCCAAAAGCGTATCGTGCATTTTTATTTTTAAATCCACCCCTGTTACAGGGGTAGAAAGCTCATGTCCCTGCTGATGGCCAAGAAAAAGCAGAGGTGTCTGGGATGACCTGCAGGCTCTGGGCTCGCAGTCCGACACCAGCAGTTTCTGCGGCGCAAGAGCCGCCGCCGAGCCGTCCCCATCGCTGGTTGCTGCTCCTCTCCCGTCTGACACTAGGTGGTAACATCCATGTTCCTATCAGCCTGTTCTCGGCAGATTTGGGGCTGGTGCATGGTCTCGCACCGCTGTAGGGCAAGCCCTGGAGCTAACGGGACTCCCAAATGTGGCTTTTTCGCTGGCAAAATGCCTAGCAGAGGTCTGCTCTTGCAGATGTGAGAGAATGTTCAAATAAGTGAAACCAATATCGAGTTAAATGCCGTAAATTACTTTGAGCAGATGATATATATAAAGGACTAAAAGTTTGAAAAATAAAGTGAAATGTTTTGTTAAGCCATGGGTGGTCTGGGCACTGGGTCCTCACAGTATACCGCGGATGCAAATAATTCAGAGAGATTAAAAATGGTGCAGGCAAATTTTTGGCAAACCTCTGCCTTAGGATGAAGCCGAGTACATTTAGGGGTGGGGGGCCGCGGGGTGTCGGTTGCTGCCTCTGTTTTAAAGCAGAGGGAGTTGTGGGGGCTCTGTTCACGGTGATGATGGCAGCTTTCCCTGCGTGGCTGGGGAGTGATTCTCGGGGTTCACATGGTTCCCCTTTAGCAGCTGTAGCAGTCGAGAGGGTGAGCCGGCGGCAGGGGAACCCCTCGGCACTCGGGCAGGTAGCAGAGGCGTCTGCCCCGCTGCGGGTGTCACCCCTCCAGCACCCTCTTTTCTTGGGCACAGCACTGCCAGGGCAGGGACCCTCCTGGGCGAGGTGGGCCTGTACCTGGCAAGCTCTTCTCGCTTAAACCCCAAGCTCCTCGGGGCAGGGACGGATTTCTTCTCCCTTTCAGCAGCACTGGGGCAACCAAATCCCACTGAAGAGTTTGTTGCATCCTCTTCTGCAAGCTGCAGGTAATATTTTGCCCAGGGTCTGAGCCCTGCTCGCCGCGGATGCAAGGAAGGGGAGAAGTGCACCTTTTGTGGGTATAATGTTTAACTTGAGCTTGCCTTTCCCCAGCACAGCTCAACTTGCAAAGTGCTTTTGGTGCCGACGGACCATCGCATCACGGTGCCGGAGCTCCCACCAGCAGCCCACCTGCCCCGGCTATCTCCTGAATGAAAGCTCCTATTTAGGGCAGCTGGAGAGCGGGTGTGAGTGTGGAAGTGATGTAAACAGATATATATATTCCCCCCCCCCCCCCCCCGATGATGATGGTGATGTTTCCTCCACCGCAGCACAATGGTTCCCATTCATCGGCCCTTTTGCTGGGAATGCTGGCCTTGTTTTGATCTGTTGTGCCCACAGATTGTTTCCTGTCCAGCTTTGGTAAAATAGACAGAAAAGAGGCTTCGGGTTGACAAGCAGACTTTGACTATGGCTTGGAAAATATTATTTCATGGGACAGCCTGTGCCTCCCACGCTGTGTCTCTCAGGCTGGAAAAAAAAAAAAAAAATAGGCTTGATTAATGTACGGAGATTAAAACCAGGCAAAAATTTTATACTGTGTTTTCTTTGAATGAATGGAAATCATTGTGGTCTGAGAGACAGCAGAAGACACGCTGGGTTTTTCTCTCGTTCACACACATGCAATCTCCGTCTCTTGCTTGTGAATAGATCCACAGTGGAGCTAATAAAGAGGTTGCTCGGGTAGGATCAAAATGTGGGGTCCAATCCCACCTCTTTATCAGATCAAGGCTGTGCACAGAAACACCAAATGGAAAAAAACCCACCTATTGATGGTAGGGGAGGTCGGGGTGGATGGGGATTTCCACGTTTTCCTGGGATCCCAGACAAATACTGCTCCTGCAGCCAGGCTGCTCCTGCCTGGGGCGCAGCGCAAAGCCCGGTTACAAAACAAAACTGTTGGAAGATGCTATTAAGCACCTTTTAATTAGCCTCTCCTGAAGGCAGATGTTTATTACTAAGTGAGAGTTAATGATCTGGGTAGGTTTCTTGAGGGCTTTTCTTTTAAGAATGGTGGAGATGGTACCAAGGTGCCTTTTCACCACGGTTAGTGCTCTGGAGAAGAAAGTGGTCTGGAAGGGTTTGGTGAGCCACACAACAGGACTGTGGCTCCTCAGCTGCTGCGTTTCTCATCATGGCTAATGAATCTCAGCAGGGACGGCTGAAGAGATGGAGAGGAGAGGAGGCTCCTGCCGGTGGCGATGGCATCTTCCCAACAGAAGCCTCAGATGCAGATGTCCCAGCCCCCATGTGCGAAGGTGCAGATTGGCTTTAAGAGAAGAAATGCACAGTTTAGGCAGAAGAGCAGGTCTCGGTGCCGGATGAAATGAGGCCGCGTGGATGTTCGGAAAGCGGTCTCCTCCATCACTTGCCGGGAGAGCCGGGGCTACGGTTTGGCTGCGATGGGACAGACACCCTGCGCTCGCCCTGCTGCAGCAGCAGAGCTAATGCACGTGCGCTCCTCCTGCCAAAGCCTTGTGATTCTCTCTTTGCCCATCAGAAAACAGTGTTTTATTGTAAACAGACATTACAGCTCTCCTTGGCCATTAGGAAAAGGAAGCGGGTGCCTGGGAAGCAAGGTGAGGAGGGCTCGAACTGCTTCCCCTCCCAGAGAAGTTTGCAGGGCTGTGCAGTATCAGGCAGCACCTCTGCCTGTGCTTCCCCCTCCAGAAGCCTTTCCCAGCATCTGTCGTCTTGGATGGAGTTCCCCGGTTCCTGTTTGAAGCCTTAGCAGATGCTGCAGGACTGCTTTGATGCGCTTGGTTTGTGGTGTAGGTGAGATCTCACAAAGCAGCCCCTGGTGCAGGGCCAAACGGAGGATGGCCGTGGCCCGCGGAGCGGCGTAGCCTCCCTTCCCTCTCCTTATCCTGGATAAAAAACTTACACCACCGACAGACAGAAGCCAGACTGGCCACGATGTCTTGGCTTCATCCTGTATCCAAGAAAAAAATATTATCTGCGTGAATAATGAAATCAGCATGACACCAAACACAACAGCGTGTCCAGCCTCTCCTGGAGCAGCTCTGGAGCTACCGCTGGCTCCCATCATCTTGCGTGGCTGGGTCTGCGGGACGGGCAAAAAAAAAAAATGCGGTGGGAAAGCTGTGTGGCCTGCAGTGTTTTTATTGAGCCGCCTTCAAAGCTACCAGATGTTTTCCGCACCAGGAAAACATTTGTTCTCCTGAAGTGCCTGGATAGTCTATCGTCCTGCAGATGGACCTGCTTCCCATTTTGGTGCAATGCTGGGGAGTTAAATCTGAGGTCTTACGGCACTTTGCCGCTCAGTCCCTGATGCGGAGAGATGCGGGCAGGGAACAGAGACCTTGTTTTCCAATCCTGGGATTGGGAGCAGAGTGCAAACGTTTTTCTCGTCCTCAAAAAATGTGGTAGCTTGGTTTGGTCACAGCAATCCGGGTCGCTGGAGACTGGGTGCGGGGTGAATTTAAATTTTTGGGGGAGACTTCCCCAGTGCAAACCAGGTCTCTGGACCCCAGCAAGGACCGTCGCCTGCTTGCAGCGCCGCGGGTCCCCCGGGTGATGGATGGGCGGTGGGAAGATGCTTGTGTCCCACTGTTGAGCAGATATGGGGGGAGCCGTTCCGAGCCCCCCTGGCAAAGGGAACCCATTTTGGATCTGCAGCTGCCGTCAGGCAGGGCTCCAGCTGGGAGAGTGGCTCCTCAGTAGTTCTTGGCAGTAAACCGTGTCTTGAGTGGTTTACATTGGCCTCGCGATGCTGGTCCTGCCTCCTGCCAGGCTGTGGTGGTTGGAGTGGGTCCATACCCCCCATCCCTGTGCACCGGCGCGGGGTTAGGGCTCAGCTCTGGGGCCGGGGAGCAGCAGGCAGCCGCCCTTTTTGGAGGATGCTTTTTTTGCTCTTTGAGTCTTGCAAACAGGCGCTTGGCTGGCCGGGGGTGGTTTTGCATTGCACGGCTGTGTTTAGGGGCGGCTGCTCTTTCTGAGGCAGCTGGCTGTCAGAGGTCGCTCTTGGCCGGGGATGCTGCTGGAGGGCACGTGGAGATGCCGAGGAGGGAATCGCAGAGCGGAGCTGCGCGCCGGTTTCTGGGTCCCATAGAGGTGCCGCGCCATGGGTGAGGGAGGTAGGGAGCATCTTCCAAAAGCAGCCAAACTACAGAAGGTAGAGGGCTGCTAGAGAAAACAGGCACTTTGTGCTTTCCTGAAATTCAGAAACCAGAATTCAAGGCACTCGGAAGTCAGTGCCTCAGCAGGAAAAACCTGCCTGAAGTGGTGCAGCCTGTGGCGGAGCCAGGCTGAGCAGAATCCCTTGGGCTCTGTGGCTTGCGTCTGCATGTCGGAGGTTCCTTCGCTGTGTTGGTGCCAGCAAGTTTGGTGGCAACACTCGTTCTTCTTCCCTTGCCTGTCCCTTATCCAAAATGGGCTGGCTGAAAGCCCCTGGCAGCCCAGCCTCCGTTGGGCCCCAGCTCCTTGGGCTGGATGGGTGCTGCAGCCTTTATTCATTGCCCTGGGCTGGAGGAGGAGAAGACCTCCCAAGTCAGCAGGGAGGTCTCCAAAGCCTGGCTGGGAGCCGGGCTGCTGGCTGCAAATCCCTCACTGGCTGTTGGCGTTTACATCACCATTTGTATAAATAGTCTCCCCTTCTCTTCTCTCTCACTTCTTCCTTTTCCCTTATTCAAATGTCTAGACTGAGGAGGGTTTTTGGTTGATTTGTAATACTTATGAGAGGCAGCTGGCCTCCCAAACAACATCTGGCTCCGTGGAAAGTCCGTGTAACAGTTGCTTTCTTCTCTTTCTGTGGTGGTCACTGCGTCTGCAGATACAGCATGAAGGACAGGGGATGTCCGGAGCAGCTCCCACGTGAAGCTCTTTGGCTTCTCACCTCCCTGGGAGAGGGCTTTGCGGGGAGCTGCCCAACCATTTCCCCGGGTGTGCTGTTGGCCAACTGAATTGTTTCTGGCCAAGCTACAGCTGGGTGCTGCAATGGCCAAGCAGCCCATGGTGGCCTTGCAAGAGGAGAAAGCTTCAGCTCTGTGTTTGCAAGAACCCATGAGCAGCAGCTGCTGAATGCGTTGTAATACTTCCCCAGCAGCACGGCTCACCCTGCAACCCGTGTTGGAGGTGAGGCACTCATGGTTTTCAGTGCAACCATGTTGGGTGTCTGCACCATCCTCTGATGTTTTGCAGGAGAGCAGCTGGGGAGGCTGCCCAGAGCCAGGGAGGATCACGGAGGGGTCCCGGGGCCAGCTCTCCGAGTGGTCCAGGCTGTGTGTGGTCCTCTGGCCAGAGGATGGATAGCGATGCAGTCACAGCGGGCACTGTAGAGGATGGGTTAGTCGGGAGGTGAGCTGGGGCTGGTGGGGCCAGGCTGTGCGAGCGCCTGCCCTTGAACCTGGTCCCCGCTCCCGCAGGATGGAGCATCGGGCACCACTCCCTCCCTGGCCCCAAAAGCCAAAACCTGGCAATCACGTGTTCTCCGGGACCTTACTGCAAAGGTCTCTCCTGCCCCAGCTTTGATCTGCAAAGTGCACCCATTCAGTTCCTGTTCACCTTAAAATAAAAGAAAAAGGGCAAAGAAAAAAAAGCAGAGAAAGAAAAAGCCATTATCGGTGTTTATCTTATCAAGATAATGCCAAACAAGGCTCACTTTGAACACCAGGTTTGGTCTTTGCAGCTCCAGTGGCCTGTTCCTCTCTTTAGCAGCCCGGTTTAAAAATAAACCCTCCGAGGAGGGGAAGCAATTTGAATGAAGACATTGTTACCGTACATGATGCGATAATAGGGCCTTTTATAGCTACAGCTGTTAGTAAATTGTTTAGTTCCAGGTTTTTGGGCTGCATAAAGGAGCCACTCTGGCGCTTTCACGCTCTCCCCCGGCACGTTTTAGCAGCAATGCTGCAGGAGAGGGAAGAGGAGGAACCGTTTTAGTACTTTTAATTTTGCTCTTAGCTAATGATCCCCATCAGGATGCAAACATGGACACGCAGGAGTAATTTGTGAGCCCCTCTGTGCAACCCTGCCACGGCAGCAAGCTCTGCTCGTGTGGCCGCTGAGCTGCCCACGGTGGGGTGGGAATAAGCGGGATGCTGAGCTCCATCACGATGTTGCTGCAGGCGGCTGAGAGAGGATGAGTGAAATACGTATGTATATTTATCTGTACGTATAGCTGGGCTTTGAGTCCTTTCAGGTTCTTTTCACTCCCTAGCAGGGAAGAAGAATAGTGTCTTTATTAACTACACTCATCCTTCTTCCCTTGCCTTGCTCGAGGCTTTTGTTTTCTGTAAGCGATGGGGGCCGTGTGTGCCGGTGGCTGCCTGGCTCTGGAGGACAAGGCAAAAAAGCCCTAAAAAAATACCCCCCTAAACCATTCCCCTGCCCCGGTGTGTTATTTGCACGGAGATTTCCATGGCATGTAAAATAATTTTCTTTGTGAAACGTGCTTATGATTTGAAGATTCATAAAAAGGGGAGAGGGTTGGCGTTTTTGCACGAAGCTATAAACATTAATTGGCAGGTATTATTGGGAATTTTTATAGGTAGGCCATAATCCCAGCCCTGCTTTTAGACCACCCAGCTTCTGTGTGTGTTTAATTTTTTAAAAAATACTTTAATAACCTTTATAAGGTTCTGTATCTCCCTCCAGCTCTAGCCCTACCTGAGATCAATGCAGCCACATCGTTAAATCGCACTTTATTTATGGACGTGCCTATATGAATATGTAAAAATTTAAATTTTCTGCAGCCCGACGCTGTTTAAAATAGAATTAACGAGGTCTCACATGAGGGTTGTCTTACGGTGTTCAAAAATAGGTGCTTTTGACTTGTAGGGTCTTAACCAAAACCTCCTGGTGATGGCTGGACTGGAAGGTGCCGCCTGTGGCTGCCGGGGAAGGGTGATCTTGGTTTCTGCTCAAAAATGGAGACATTTCTGTCCAAGCCATCACCTTCGGGAGCCGGCTCTGACAAGGTGCGAGCTCTCGCCATCCCCGCAGACCCTTGTTTTTATGGTCGTTGCCATTCTGCTTGTAACAGTTTGGTGGGATTTACGGGGTGCCTCGGAGCTGGGTGTCTGCAGGGCTCGGGGTGGCCCCTAACGATGCAGAGCTTTTCTCCAAATACGCTTCTGAAAAAGGAAAGATGCCGTGAATAACAGCAATGACAGACGTCCTGCAGCTCTGCGCGCTGCTTTTTAATGCTGCCTTCATATCGTTATCTTATGACTGGGGAAACTGAGGCAGAGGCAGGTGCCACCTTTCCAGCTCCTCGCTGCATGGGCAGAGGCGGGTGCCTGTCGCAGGGGCTGAGCCTCTCCCGGGGCTCACCCACCCGTCTGCAGCCAGAGCATCGTCCCGCCTCGGGCCGGGTCCCCACCTCCCCACCTGGCTGGGCAGAGCTGGGGACCAGCTGCCGGCTGCCGGGAGCCGATTTGCGCGTGGGTGATGTCAGTGGTGTCAGACCCGGGAATAGTTGGGTCTTGTGCTGGTCCCTTTCCTTGGGCACGAATTTAACCCCAGTAAATGCGATGGGGAAGTGATGCTGGGAACGGGAAGTGGTGTTTTCGTCTATTTACAAGTATCTGTTAACTTTTTAGACCGTAACTGTGCAAATGGGAATTTGTGCGATGGATTCTGCTTTTCATTACGCACTGCGAGAGCAAGCGGCGGGACAAGGGCAATTGCTCCCGGCTTGTGCCTCCTGCAAAGGTGGTTTTGCAGGGAGCGAGTCCAGGGCTCGGTCACATCTTCTGCTCATTTTGCAGATACCAGCCTTGGAGAGCCGGAGCCAGCCGAGGCTTGGCCAATGCTGGCCGGATCCTGCGCTCGCAGGACACGTTCACGCTCTTATCTGGGAGCAGGAGAAAGCGCCGAGGCTCCCCGAGCCTTTTCTGCTGCGCAGCCGAGGTCAAAACATGGCGAAAGAGAGAAGGGAGCAGGAACGCGCAGAGCTCATGAAATGTGTCTTTGTGCTTCCCAGATCGGGGGAGAGGTGAACTTTTACCCTGTGCGTGAGTTTGACTCATAAATCAGTTACATAAATAATCGGGCAGATAAGAATAAAGATTTTAAAACCCCAGAGAAATAAATAGCCCCCAGACAATGGGACCCCTCCGTGTGATCCGGCGGTAGATACGTGCCTGCCGTAACAGAACAATGACCGCCAGCCAGCCACGCACAGCCGCAGTTTCTATCACTTATCACCCACCCCGGACGACGTCGAGGTTTTGGCCTTGCTCTTGCCGGCAGCCGCTCGTGTCTGGACACAGCTGGAGGGGGTGTCTGGACTCATGTCCTGTTGGCTGAGCCCCCCCTGGCTTCGCTGGGATGGGGAGGAGATGCCCCAGCCCCGCGGGGCACCCGAGCCCGGGCTGGCAGCACCTGGTACCCAGAGTGATGACCCTCTCTTGCACCATGTATCTCGTGGGATGTTCTTGCACCCTTGGCCAACTGCATCCGAGGTCTTGCCCACCTTCGTGTGCCAGTCTCCAGTTTCCTCGGCCAATTAAACTGTAACGATAATGACTTGCTTGTTCATGCAGGAAGGGTTTGGAGGGTCAGTCCTCCCGGGGGAGAGCGCAGGAGGATCCACAAGATGCAAGGGGAACTGGACTTTGTGTTTGCTGTCGGTTGAAGTGGGATTCGGGAGGGGAGGTAGGAAAGAGCCTGAGTGCTTGTGCGAGTCTAGCAAAGACACGTGTGCCGCGGGCAGGACGCAGAGCACACCAGCATGCAGCAGGTTGGGGGAAAGGAAAGAAAAAAGAAGTCCTGCGTGTTTTAGCTCAGTGATGTAACCTGAAGATGGAACCAGCTCAGGCACATGAATGTGTTTGGATGCTTCGTGCACAGACCCAGCCCCATCCTCATCCCCTTGGTGCGCAGGATGCGGCCGGCTGGGCGGCGCGGGGGCTTCCCCATCCTGCCCACCCAAGCCCTGCCTGAGCCGAGGTTTGCCAGAGAGGGGAGGCGGGTGGCAGCCCCGTCCCGGGCTGGCCTGGCACCGATGGGGATTTGTGTCGGGAAAGCTGGAGAATTTCTTACTCTTCAGCTAAAGTTCACCTCCCGGCTGCTGCAGTCAGAGGGGAGAGCAGGTTTTACGACTTTGAACTTAGCTTACGCGCCTTTGGGATAAATTAAGGGTAAAATTTCCTAAAATTGTAAATGTTTACTGCGTGCGAATCCAGAGCGGTGTATATTTAAGGCTGGCAGAGGGCCAGGCAAGCAGATGTGACACAGACCAGGCGGCATACTGCTTAAGAGCCCAGCGATTGAATGGGAAGAGGGAGGGAAGGGGTAGGAAGAGGTATGGAAGTGGCTACCGAGGAGCAGCACCGAAAAGGGCCGAGCAGCAGGGGAGCAGGCGTTGCTTCCATTGGGATGTGCCTACCACGCACAGCTCTAGCAGAGACCTCCCACGAGCTTCTCCATTCCTGGGAGCAGGCTGGCGGAGTGGCTTGTGCGCAGGCTGCGTAGCCGCTCAAAACCGTGCCCCTTTTGTCTTGTGCTTTTGCGGTTCTCCTTGAAGATGGGTGTCCATGCGACGGTCCAGCCCATTCCTGCCTCCTGATCTCTGCAGCTTTTCTGCTGGTTTGTGCCCCAAATTATTTCCTGCTGCTTCTCCTCTTCCCTTTGCTTCCTTTCAGATCTACTGGCTGTCTTTGGTGCCGTTTGGAAAGCACCTTGCTTGTGGCATGGTTTGGGTGGAGGCTCTGCTGTCGACTTCCAAATGAAAACAGGGTGCCTATTTTTTTTCGGATTTCATTCAGATATAATTTCCAGTCTGTCTGTATGTCTGCCTAACTGGGAAATCGTGCAGTGGCTACCAGCCTGGTTGTTTCTTTGCCAGTAGGGAAGAGACCTGAGGGCTTTCAGGCTCAAGGCGTCATGCGATGGGCAGCACACGCTGCGTGCCCTGCCCGGGATGGGGCCACACGCTGCATGCCCTGTGTGGGGTAGGTTCCCACATTGCTCTGTGCATTTCTGTGTCCCCGTGGGTAATGGAGCTGGTGGCTGCACTCTAGAGGAGGAGGCACGGTAGGTTTGTATCCACTTTTTTTTTTTTTTTTAATGGTTTTGGGTGTTCGAGATGAAAGATACTGTATTATCAAGGGGTAAATCTGTGGGAGTAACATCCTCCCACCTGCTTTGGCAGATTTGGCCTTTAAAATGCCGAGCACCTAAAGCGGTGGAGTCAGCGGGAGCCCTGTGCACTCGCGGATGGGTCAGGCTGTTTCCTGGGGACTGGAGCGTGGTCCGGTGGGCGTCGGGGCTGGTGTGGGGGACTGCTGCCACCCCTCTCCCCCCCCACGGCTCCCCCTCGCGTGAGAGCCTCCCGTAACGCCGGTGCAGAGCGTGCCGGCAGCTGTGTTTAACAGGTAGGGCAGGTATGGGGAAATGCTCAGGGCCCTGCGCTCGCCGCAGAGCTCCTTCCCACCTGCGAGCCCTGATCAAACACCTCGACGGGCGGCCTGAGTGGGAGCCATGATGTAATCTTGGGAACCCAAAACAATCGGCCCTTTCATGGCAAGACGATAACAATCAAAACAGTATGTAAGGGCCTGCCATGCAAGAATACACATGCACATTATACACTGGAGGGAATTGAAAGCCGTAGTGAAAAGGGGCTTGTTAAGAATATGTAGCCTGCTTTCATAATCAGTTTGTAAAAGAATAGGCCCTTGAAAACAAGGGTTTAGGCTTATAGAAGGCTTTCTGTGCCTTGACCTTGCAAATATGCAGAGATGCCAACTTTTTTTTGAAAGTGAACTTGGAGTCTCACAGCGTGGTGCCACAGCAGTTGGCAGGCAAGCTGGGGGTAGGAGGTCCAGCCCCGGTACGTTCCCGGAGGACATGGAGTCTTTCCCTCTCACCATGAGGAGCTGGTCCTTGGTGGAGCTCCACCAGGATGCCACGGTTTTACCTTTTCTTCCTTAAAACTGCAGCACTGGGCTCTGCTGCAGAAAAGGATCAGCCAACGCAAGGGCAGACCCATCCCAGCATTGCTGGCTCTCTGCAGAGCTCACGTGTAGATGGCACGTGTCCTAGTGGCTTTTCTGTTCCCAGATTGAGAAGGTTATGGAAGACGTCACTGTCACCACCGCCATTTTACAGATGGGGAAGCCGAGGCAGAGAGCTGGGAAAGGTAACATGTCCAATGCATGTTGGCTCCTTGATGCTTCCAAGGACACCTGAGTCCGTTGTGCCCAAATGGAGGAGACACCCAAGCGACATTCCCGCGTTGGCCAGGGCGCCGGTGGCAGAGCCACTAACGGGGCACGTGCATCCCCAGGCGGAGTCCGGTGCGGTTTCCCCTGGGCTGCTCTTTCTCTAGACCAATGCACATTTGTAGGTTGGGGATGAGCCACGGGTTATCCTCCTTGTCTGCAAAATGTCTTTTAGCTGGACACCGGTGACCCATCAGACCAGACGGAATCTGCTTCTAACACCTCTCTATCGGTTATTCCCCACCTTCCTCGCTTTAGAGAGCCTAATGTCTCTAAACATTTCATTCTGATGATTGTCCCTCTGGCTACGTTGGCTCATCTCCCCATCGTCGTCTCCTCTGTGTCCCGTAGCTCGCCGTGGGCACCCGGAGGTTCAGCTCCCCTGGGCCAGGCTGCTCCAGTCTGTCTTTGTGCATCTGTTTTACAATGTGTTTCTTTGCAGTCGGGGGAAGCCTTCCAAGAATCCCCACCTATTTCCGTAATAAGGGCGCCTTTGTTTTCCTCGTACACAATGCAGCTTTGATTCAGTTGCTTTCTCACCAACTGTGTTGCCTTCAGCTCGACACGGGAGCTACGGAGGTGTGAGGTGTGCACAGCTCGGTGGCAAAGGGGGAGAGGAATGTCCCGTGGGTTGGTTTTATTTCACATTTGGGGTATCAGAGGTAAATCTGCTTTGCCTTAGCACCCGGACATCTCCCGAGACGCTGCGCTGGGCAAACAGAGGTGGCCCCTGAGCAGCGAGTGGAGGTACCCTTCGTGCAGTGAACCGAGGCAAAGCAAATAGGAAGGCTTATATGTTCCCGGCCTCCATGTTGTCATGGAGTTATCCTCATCCTGATGAGATTAGTGTCCCTGGGAAAGACTCAAAAGGCCCCATAGTCCAAGAAGTGTTCAGGCAGAGCTACGGTGGGAGGAAGCGTTGAAGGAACGAGTGGTCCTAGGGGCAGGGGAGTGTGGTCTGCGTGAGCAGAAGACCTTTGTGGGGACTTGGAGGGACCGGAGGCCAGGAGATGACATGGGGACCTTCTCAGCCTGACACTGAGCCCAGAAGGTCCTTTCTGCCCTGTGGATGTCCCAAGGCAGGATTGAGAAACCCCACGCGCAGGGATGCCTGTGGCCAGGCGCTGGGTCTCTGGTGGCCTTTGCCTCTTGCGCTGCCGCATGCTGAAGCTTTGTGTGCCTGCGCCCGATGCCTGCCCTGACTGCTGGCACCCACGTGGCGTGGTGCCAACACCTGCATTTCTTGGGAAAACAGGTTAAAATCTTGACCCGGGAGGGGGCACACGTTGCTGCCTCCCTGCTGAGGGCTGGGGGAATTGGGTGGCCTGACCCCCGAGGGTCCCTGTCTGTATTGGAGCACACCATGACCCACTGCACACCATGGCATGTTGCTTTCCATAGCGTGTGCATGCTGTAGCACGTGGCGTGTTGCTCACTGCAGCCCATTGCTTGCCATGCTTGCCAAGCCAGCTGCAGCCCCGTCCCCGGCACGTGCCAGACCCACTGGGTGTCCGGCGCTGCCGTGGAGGTGGCCCAAGCTGTAGGGCTGGGGCTGGTTCTTGTTTTGGGGACCCCCGATGGGTTTTGCTAGGGGTGTGCGTGGGAGAGAGGGGAGGAAGAGAGCAGGGGCAAACCCACCCGTCTGGGCTTCTCCTGCTGGGTCTTTCCCCAGGTTAAAATCCCTTTCCTCCTGCCCCTTGGGGCTTTCTCTCTCCCGGGGCTGCTGCAGGGCAAGGGGTCAGCGTGGGGTTCCTTCCTCCCGGCGGGATCGGGGGCGAGGGAGGAGCTCGCCACCCTTTCCGTACAGACCCCTCCATTCACACCTCCCTCTCCCACCCCATTAATTTGTTGTGGTCGGGGCCAGTAATAGCTGCTTTGTGCAAAGGCGAGGGAAGGAGGAAAAAAAACCCCACAGAAGGAAAAAAAAGCGCACAGACAGCGGCTCCAGTGTTTTCTAAAAGGGATGTTTTTCCCCCTCCGTTCTCTCTCTCTTTCCCTTGAATAATGTTTTTGATTGTAATAGCCTGTCCTGGTTAGGGAAACCCACAGCCTCTCCCCCTTCCCCTCCCCTCTTCTGTAAACCCTGGTAGAAGTTTAAACAACCTGGAGAGATTTTTCTCACCAGTCTTATTTTACTAATAGGAAACAAGTGTTTAAAGCAGCAAAGGGAGCTTTGAGCTGCTGGCAAAGGAATAACTGACCCTGCAGAGAGGCATTGGGGTCCCGCTCGGAGCTATGGGCTGGGGCAGGTCGCAGGCTGGTACCTCGCTTTGAGCCCCCCGGGACAGTCACAATCTCGGTGTCCCCCCAGGGACAGGCCATGCATGGCCAGCTCCACCGACACGCGCCAGCGAAGCCACGACAGGAGAAATGCTTCAACCATGGAACAAGTTATCGTTTGCTCTCGTGGAGCCGCTCAGCCTAAGGAGCCCATGCCATAAAAAACCAAGCCCCATTTGGTTTGGTGCTTGCAACGTTTTTGTTCCTTGAGTGAAGGAGAAAGCTCCATATCCCAATTTCCTGGTTTTCACCAAAAATCCAAAACTCCCGCTGAGCTGGAAGGGACCCTGGAGCGGAGGGGAAGGACCGTTCCCAAGGCTGGAGCAAATCCCGGCTGAGGATGGGTGATGGTGCGGGTGGGGGGTGCCGGGAGCAGCCTCTGCTCAATGAGGTGCTGGTGCAGGGAGCTGGGGCGCAGCTGCCTCCCCCGTAGAAGATCCGATAAACCCTCCCACTGCAGATCCAGATGTTGTGACCGCCAGCTGTTCGCAGAGCTATTTCCATTTTGGATAAGCTCCGGGTGATGTGGTGGTCCCACCACGGGGTTGCTGCGTGGGAGAGGCTTGGGCAGGAGCGCAGTGTGCAGGCGCAGGGTGCTCTGAAGGTGGGTGCTGAAATAGGTATCGGGTCTAAGTATCGAAGGGGAGAGTGCAAGCGAGGAGAAACCTCATCTAATTCTCTGCCCTTGAACATCCCTTCAAACCTCTCCTGTCTGTCCTTCAGTTGTCAACTCCAAGAGCCGTGTTTTCTGCCGCTGGGGACATGGGGCTTTACTTGGAGCGGTTCAAGTTCACCGTGTCTGCCTGCCTAACCCCCTTTTATCAGGCTTTTTATCTCTTGTGCCTGGAGAAACGGTCCTCACAGCAGCCTGCCTCCTCCTGCGCTACTTTACTGACAGACAGACCGGCTCTCTCCTCCGGCTGGTTTTGGCTCTGGAAGTACAAGTGCCGCCTTTCCATAGGATGCAAGAGGGGGGGGAAAAAGAGAGAAAGAAAGCAAAATCCTGTGGCTAAAATATACTTCTCTTCTGATGAGCCCCACGGCTGTAAGGCTTATGTAGGAGTGGTTATGGTTAAGGATGGTGCCGGTGAGAGCTGGGGCAGGTTATTGGAGAGGGACCGGCTGCCCCCCTGGGAGGGAGGAACCCCGACCCTCTGGGGGACCCGTGAGCCTGGGACTGCCCCAAATGCCGGGGTCCTGGGATGCTGCGGCTCCCGGGAAGCCTCGGGTTGGAAACGCCTCATGGGGCCTCCCTGGACAGGTCTCTTCTCCTCCATCTGGTCTCTGTCGCTCCCAGGGCTGGTGCTGAAGCTGATTAAATGCTGCAGAGCTCTTTGAAGATGAAGTTTGCTGTGTTCGTGTTAAATATTAGCATGACTAGCCCCAGGGCTAGCTGCACTTTTCTATTCAAAAGGCCTATCTTTAATAATGTCTTTTTTTTTTTTCCCCAGCTCCCAGCAGCCTACCCCAGGCTGTGCTTTCCGCCTAATATCTATATATATATATTTTTTAATATATATTTGTGCTTTTTTGTGTGGATAGGAACTTGGCAATCGGGATTGGGATTCAGAATTTCCCGGAGGGCCTGGCCGTCAGCCTGCCTTTGCGTGGCGCTGGATTTTCAACGTGGAAAGCGTTCTGGTAAGCCGAGCTCCTCTTTGCCTGTGGAAATGAGAGCCCTCTGCCAGCAGCTCCTGACGAGCGGGTGCCCACAGATTTCCTCCCTGTATCCATTTGCGTTGCTCCGTCATTGAGCTGCCCTTGGGACGGGCTTGCTCCAGACCTGCCGGGTCCCCTCCTGGCATCGCGGAGAGCTGCTGCTGGGAGCGCTGCTGGTTTCCAGCTTTGAGGAAGGGCGGTGAGCGCTGCCCTGCTCCCTCCACAGTGCCCGAGCTCAGGTCCGAGCCCCTGACTCCCAGGGGATGCCTCGGTGATCCTGGTGGGTCACGCCATCCCGCTTCAGCTGAGCGCCTGTGGTGAGCTCCCAGCTCCTGCACTAAACGTGGTTTGTTTGTTTGTTTTTTTTTTTTTAATTTTTATTTTGTTTCATTTTTTCTCTCACTTCACTCTGGGCTGGATTTCAAACCCACTTTTTATTTTTTTTCTTTTCCTTTTTCCCTGAGGTGAAAAAGCTAAGGGCATGAACCCTGCGAGCGCAGGGCTGCGTTCCTGCCTGTGCACGTGTGCTCGGCCGGGTGATGGATGGGAGGGCAGAGGGGCGGCTTGGAAACGGCTCCCGCCAAAGCTTTGTTTTCTTTTCCTCCCACCCACCTCCATTTCAGTAAGCGCAGCCGGTGCTGGGACTTGCACCGGGATTGCTGCTGCCGGGAAGGGAGTTCCCATGGTCCGGAGAGTTAAAACAGTCCTAGAGGGAAAGAAAGCGAGGGGGAAGAGCACAATTTCATCCTGGTTGAGGCTGTGGCCAGATGTCATCTTTGGGATTGAGCTATGCTGGTTGGAAACGTTTCCTCTCTTGACCCGTCCCTGCCCATGAGCTGGATCCCCAAATCCCGCAGAGCTCTTGGGGGAAGGAATCGGATTGTGCCTTAATTCCCTTCCTAGAAAAATCAGCTAGGTTAGGTCAAATCACCTTCATTGCCCGTTTAAAATAATCCAGGTGGCTTGGCTTGACATGGCCGGGTGGCCGACCTCCTCCCGGACACGGTGGCATTAGGGAGGACAGTGGGG
The DNA here is from genome assembly GCF_965638725.1 of Aptenodytes patagonicus. Lineage (NCBI taxonomy): Eukaryota > Metazoa > Chordata > Aves > Sphenisciformes > Spheniscidae > Aptenodytes > Aptenodytes patagonicus. The sequence goes on along the minus strand of NC_134964.1, from coordinate 6,383,741 downwards.
ATGGGGAGCTGCAGAGCCCCGGCAGCCCCGCGGGAGGGCTGTGCCGCCCCTCGCGCTGGGTCCCCGCTGGCTTTTAGTCTCGGTCTTTTGCAGGTACGGGCAGCTGAGCGGCATGGTGGAGCCCTTAGCCGGCGTCTTCGGTGCCTTCGCCGTGGTGGTGGCAGAGCCTCTCCTCCCCTACGCCTTGGGCTTTGCAGCTGGAGCAATGGTCTACGTGGTGATGGATGATATCATCCCTGAGGCACAGACCAGGTGAGACCCCCTCGGTGACCACCACTAAAGGCAGATAGACACGGGGGGAAGCGCAGAGGACTCTGGAAGATCCCTTCCCTTGCCCGGATGAGGAAGCAGCGCTTCCCTCATCCAAAAAGCCGGTCCTGGCTCCTAGGAGCTCACGCCCTTCCCTTTTCTCCCTGCAGTGGCAACGGGAAGCTGGCTTCCTGGACCTCGATATTAGGATTTGTGGTGATGATGTCCCTGGACGTTGGGCTCGGGTAGGGCAGCGCACTGCTCCCCAGGAGAAGACTTCAGAGCAAACTGAGTGGCGGCGTTTGGAACTGGACATGCGTTATCCTCTAGACTTTTTTTGTATATATATTTTTTTTGGATCTGGTTTGGTGTTGATTTCCTATAATTTTATATCTCTTCCTCCCCTCCAACGTCATGTCGATGGTTTTCAAAGCACAAATACGGGTGGTTCCTCGCAGGTCCTGGTTTCCTTTCGCCACCAGATTTTCTTTTCCTTTCGGGAGGGTTGTTGGACGACGCGTCGGCTGGGCTGCAGGTCACCCTGTCCTTTCCCTTCCGCGCTGGGCTGGTTTCTCTGAGTCAGGTCGCTCTGGGTTTTGATCATCTTTGTTCTGTAGAAGATTAGAAATTCACTGTCGCGTGTTTAAGCTGGTCTGTGGTTAAGTACCAAGGCATTTGAATGGAGTAAACTCCTTACGGAGTCTCGATTTCCACACTGTTTTCGAAGGGCAGGTGGAAGGCATTAGGGCTAAGGTAACACGTACAGCACTGCGGGACCGCAGGTCTCGTGTATCCTGCTGGTCCTTGGGAATGTTTTAGGGTGTTAGTTTTGATGGATGCGAATAGTCCAGGCAAATAAAAATGAATTTTCTCGGGATCTCTGCAAGAGGGAAATGTCATCTTTTCCTAAATTTATCTCCTAAGCGGAGCTTTGTTCCAATGCATTGTGTCCAATACCTCGAGGTTTTCTCTGAAGAAAAAACCAAACAAACAAGAGAGAAGAATATTTGTGTTTTCTAGCATGTACTCTTTGAAATGGCAAGGTGTGGTCATCCACGTCGTCGATGATGTGCTGCCTGACTGGTGTACAGCAGGATGCGTTTCCACGTGGGCCCATGACTCTGTCTGGCCTTACCGAGCGATTGCTGGTTTACGGCTGCTGGTTCCAATGGTTCATAACTCCCCGAAGAGCCGACGCAGGTTTTTCCCGGTGGTGGCCCTGGTCGCACTTCACCCCGCAGAAGAGCTCAGAGCTGAGTCAGGACCTGAGTGTGCCGGGAGCTCTCGTCTTCCTGAGCAGCAGCAGGATGAAATAATTCATCAGAGTGAATTAGTTATCCTACCTGAAGAGCCAGAAACATGCACCGCGTGTACCTGCCCCTTCACCCTCTGCTTTTCAAGCATCTCTTGTTGAACGGCCATTCCTGAGCAGGCAGGATTAGTCCCTTCCAGGCTGAGGAGCGAGCCCTGCCTGTCCCTCCCTGTGCCTGGTGCATGCTTGAGCGAGGAGCAAAATGCCGAAGTCGGAAGGATGCTGCAAACCACACCTCCCTCTTCGCTAAGGATACTTCTGTCTTCAGTAAAAAGGGGTTCATTAGACCCTTCAGCGGGTATAACTGGATCGCCTGGCTGCTGCCTGCATCTCAGTCCCTCCGCAGCCACGGGGCTCTTGGGGGAGCGGGGCTGCGAGCGTGGGGGGTCACGGACCATCATTCGGTCCTGCCGGAGAAGCTGCAGGAAGGGCAGCCAAAGGGAACAGTCTTGAATAAACTTAAGCTAGAGCCATGCATTTTTGTTTGGTTCTTTTTTTGGTTGGATTTCATTTGTACTTCATTTGTGTGTCACTCTGGATGATACAAAACTACTGTTTGCCAATGGATTTGACCTTTTAACTGTGATTGGTTTCAATAAATGGGAAATTCAGAGTTTGCACTGATTTATTTTAATGCTGTAAAGCCGTACCTTTGCTTCTCCTCCCTCCATTCCGCTACGTTTCTTTTCTCCAGCTTAATTGTTCCTGGCTTGTCAAAGGTCCTTCCTCTCAACCAGGAAGGCAGCCTCTTTGGGGAAGAAAAAAAAGGGAAAAAAAAGCCAAAGAAAGGTGGCTTTGCAGTGCCTCATCCAGGCACCCGTGAGTGTGTTTTAGTGTTCACTGGGTTTGCTGCAGCCGACCCGCTCACCCCCAGGTCCAGTGCCTGACACTGGTTCATGCCTTATGACTCAGAAAAAAGCAACCGCAAGAAATCCCTGGGGAAAAAAAAAAAGCAGCTCTGCCTGCACGGACCTGGGGGTGCAGGTGCTGCGGTCGCACATGGGGGTGTACACACACACACACACACACACACACAGAGGTGCTGTCCCTGGTTCGGCTCAGCCCCGGGGCCAGCCGCAGGGGTGATGCTCGATTGGGGCAGCCCAGAGCGCTGCTGTCCCAGAGGATGGGGATGGGAAGGGGGACCCGACCTTCCCCGGGATCGGCGGAGATGAGCCGGGTCTCTCCAGGCACAGGGGAAATTTGGGGTTACGGCCCTCAGCGGGAAAAGCGAGGGGTGTCAGGACCCTCTTTTTAAAACCAGCGGGTGAGAGCTGTCCCTGCCATCCTGGGGCAGGAACGGGCAGGGAGAGGGAAGGGACCTGCCCACGGCCAGGAACAAGAGCCCTGCGGCCAGTGTCTCCTTCCCGGTGCCACCAGTGGAAAGGCTGGGCGATCTCCCACTGCTCTTCACCTCATTTCTAGACACACTAGAAGTGTTTGTAAACCTTTTAGCCCTCTGTTTTCAGCCGAAAGCCTTCGCCTGAAACTTAAAAACCTCAGGGGTGTCCACGGGTCGGGATTCCTCGCAGACTGCTGGTGATATTTTCTTACTTGATTTCTGGCGTGCGGTGTAAGTTGGTACAAAAAACCACATTATACATTTAAAGGCAGCCTTGTAATCAGATTGCTGTGAGATAATATCACGTAAAGCATTTAATCCTGCTTAGATGTAGCCGGCCGAGATAATTATGTATATTGGACCCCTAGGAAGCGAATGGGGAGGGTGATGCAGAAAGCACATACGAAAATCCTTCTTTTCTGTTTGTACCCTAGAGGTGAATGAAATTATATATCTGTTCCTTGGTATGACTGAACAACTGGCTGGGGGCCAGGCCTGAAATTACCCGTGGAAACAATAGCTGTCAATGAAAAGGTGGAGTTTGGAGCAAAGGCAATATAAACACACAGCCAAGCCCCACAAAATGGAGACGGGCTCTGCTCGTCGGCCGGGAGGAGCCGGCTCTCGTGCAGAGACCGAGCTGGAGGGAAAAGAGGAAAGTTATCCCGTGGTTGCAGCTGGGTCTTGGGAGACCGGGGTGTGCTTGGCCCCAAACCCTTGCCAGCATGCAACTGGGGCTTTGCCCTCCCGGGGGGGCTCTGGCAGCGATGTGGTCCCCCCCCATCATCGGCAACGGCCGCTGAGCCCCCTCGGTAAAGCTGTCCTGTGTCTTTGCCTCTGTGAAATGGGGAGAAGCCCCTGACCCGCAGCACAGAAGGATGTACGCTCATGGTGAGCACAGGGTGGGGGGTGGCTGTCTTTCCATCCTTTTGATGGGTGACGGTCAGCCTTCGGAGGGGCACAGCGGTGCCTGGACCAGTTTGAAATGTCCTTTTAGCCCCTTACAAGTGTAATATTAAATTGTAGCATCAACGCTGGTGATTTCTCCCCCCCTATTAATTTTTCAGTAAAGCCTCACATACACAAAAACTTTAGATTCTTGGGTTTTATCTTAAAACGGTAATAACTTTTTGCATTGGCTGGAGGAAAACTTAAAGTGTGACTCCCCTCCATCCAAAAGCCTCAAACCCCAAAAGGTAAAGGGAAAGATCTTTCCCTAAACAGCGCGTGTATGTGCTTTTGCAACGGGGTTTAAAAATAACGCAAAACCCGGTATAAGTTTGTGGCCTGTTTCCTGATGCTTTTGTGGATGTTTTGGGGTTTTGCAAGCCCTGCTAATGACCGAGGGTGACCTGAGTGCTTAGCTGAGAACTTGAAAATCCCCCAATTCTTCACAGCCCCGGAGGTGGCTGCATTTGGCAGCGGGCGAAGCTCGGAGGCGGTTTGGCGCTGCTTGTGCAAGCACGCGTGCCCCGGGTGTGGAGCTGGTGCTTGGAGAGCTTTGCCAAGCAAAGTTGCTGCGAAAAAGCCCAGCAATGCAGCGCCGGGTGTATTTTGCTGTTTTCCTTGTGCTTTTTTTTCTTTCAGAGGCTGAATCACCGAGACGCCTTCCGGCGGGACGGCTGTGGGCACGGCACGCAATCGGGCAGTTAATGGCTGGCAAGAAGACGGTGGAGGAGTCCACGGGGAAACTCCTCTGCAACCAGGAGAGCTGCCCGGGACAAGCGTTGAGTTGTGCTTATGGCTAAGTGGTGGATGGAGAGGCTGCTGATAGCTCGGGTGTGCGGCCCTCTACGCGTGTTTGCCAGGGGATTAGGGCTTTGGAGAGGGGATTATTTGGGGCTGTGAGCGCGTAATGCAAAGTGTTGGGCTTCTCCCTTCGGGGATGTGGCTGATCCATCCCGCCCGGAGCTGCGGTGTAAGGAGAAATCGCTGTCCCCTTTGCTCCGGGCAAATCCCACCTTACTCCCTGCCTCCGTGTGATGCCAGGCAGATCCCGGCGGGTGTCAGGGCGGCACGTGGCGGGCGTGAAGGTTGGCACCGCGGCACAATGCCTGCTCAGCTGCCGCTCTTCCCTCCCCGGCAGCTCCTTCCCCCTGCCCTGCTCCGCTCTTTCCCAGCTGGGGAGAGCGCGGTGAAGGGCCACGGTTATGGTTGCGCAACCGGGGCAGGGAAAGCACCCCTTTCCCCGCGCCGGCGTGACACGGCTCACGTCGCCCCGTGCGCAGTGCCGTGAGTCAGGGAGCAGGAATGGGCGGGTAGGCCCTCCGCGGGTGCTGGGTGCTCGCCGGCCCGCGCCGGGGTGCTGGGGAAGGCAAAGGCGGCTGCGGTTTGCAGGGCTGGGCGGGGACAGAAAAACCCCAAGCGAGGGCTTTGCACGCAACCGAACAATAATCCCATTATTAGGGCCCATGCCATCAAACAAAACACGGCACAAAACATTACTCAGGCTTGCAAGATGTGCGCCCAGGGTAGATCGTAGCACCTGAGTCATTGCTTATAAAGGAATGGATTTCACCTCCCTCCCCTCCCCTTAGGAAAGAAACAATTCAAACCTTAAGACAAAATGACTTCTATTCTTTGTACGTGGACTTTGTTGTACTTGGCAACGAGGCTGCAATTAAAATTGAGAGACTCTCTCTCGTGCGCACACACGCAGGCTCTCGGCTTCGAGCTCGAGAGCAAACATACGGCTCCTCTTCCTGCTCAGAGTTTGCTCGGGCGCCCCAAGCCCATCGTGCTGGCCCTGGCCGTGCCACATTGCCTTGCTTCATCCCCAGCGTGGACCCCCCCAACATTAGGAACAAGTGTGGTTCTGGGGGACCAGCGGGAAGAAGAGAAATTATGGCTCGGGGTGCCCTTTTCTTAGGGCAGATGTTATGGGGTCATTGAGTTTCCAGTGGAGATTTAATGCCAGTCTCTCTTTTTAGGTATATATTGGCACGCCCTAAGTACGTGTATTTAGTCTTGCATAGCCAACTAGCCCTCAAAAAGCTACGTGCTCGTGTCTGTGCTGGGTTGCTGGGACCGTAGCTCATGGATGATCCCCTGGTTGCCTTTCTCCTGGTTGCTTTACTTAAAAACCCCTTCATTTCAGCTGACCGCTAGAAAGGTGGTGACTGCGGAAAGGTTCCTCTCTGCTGTCTCAGAGGTACGTTCTCCATGCGGTTTCTTATGTGTTGTGTGAAGTGGGAAAGTTCGACACGAGGGTGAAATGCCATTGGTCCAGCAATGGCTCCGCTGCAAATTCTTCCATCTGGAGGGTTGTTCCAAATGGGAAAAGAGGGAAAATTACACACTGTGGGATCTGCATATTGCACAGCTCCAATCTTAGTACCTCTTTTCTTGTTTTAAGGCTTTTACAGTGCAAAGGGCAGTTGTTTGTGCAAAAACAGGGAGAAAATATTCTTAGTATGCCCTTGGTTGAGATTTCTGGGATATATTTCTGTGCCTTATAATCCTACGAGGGGGTTCTTGACAGCAGGAAACTGAGCCTGAAGGTTTATTTTAATATAGTCTTACAAAACGCTGATGATAACTAAAAAGCTTTTGTGTCCAGAGCTGGTTTGCATGGAGAAATTGTTTAAATCTCTCTCTTGCTGTTGCCTTCTCATGTTCTTACAGGAACAACAAAAGCATTACAGACCCGACACACGCTCGCTCCCCATCTCGTCTCATACAATCCTTCTGCTGTGCCTGAAGCAGAAAACAAAACCACCGCTCCAAAACCCGTATGAAAATAGGAGGGAAGAGAATGGCCTGGATCTACTTTCCTTTTACTGCAAAATAATTTCCCTGCCATAAAATTACCAGCGAGAGCCAAGGGAAGATTAGGTCATAGGGAAAAATGCCGGTTGGGAAACAATGGAGGGAGGTGCTGGTAACGGCCGGGGTGTGGGACTCCCCGCTGCCCTGGGCTCCCCCCAGGGACCCCCACCTCTGCCAGGACCCCAATCTCTGCCAGCCGCAAGCCCCAGCGCTGCTCCCCCAGCTCCGCACAGGATGGGCAAAAGGCTTCAGCATCCCCAGCCCTTTTTATTTCCCAAGGTTAAAATGACAGCGAGGGCTGGAGCATCCCAATTTCTCCCGACCTGGTGTTTCAGTCTGGGCTGGCAGCAGGGGCGGGTGTGAGGTTGGACTCGGAGCACGAAGCAGCATCTCACAATGTGCTTTGTTTTCCCCCTTCCTTTCCAGGCCGTAATTTGTCCTGGAGCTGCTCTGCCTCCATCCCTACCAACTGGCTTGGCTCTGCCAGCAGATGAACAAACCCGCCGGGGGGGTTTAGGCGTCCTTTTCCCTGAATCCGGAGTCGCTGGTGTGTCCCTGGAGGTCAGAGACCCCCGGGAATTTGGGGGAGATGTCTTAAAACTTGCCTTGGTGCAGGTTTCATAAAAGCCTTCCAGTGCCCTCCAGTTGTGGGTGGTGGCTGCCTGCACCACGGAGAAAAACCTTTCCGAGACCAGGGATACAAATCCAGACAACAAGGGGGCCCCGGGGCCTCACAAGTCATTAAACAAATTAAGTTATTTAGAACAAGGAGGCCCAGGTGACTGAGTGTGAAAGCCCCCGAGGCCTCGGTAATTGCTGTGTAAAGGCAGCACTGGTGGGTGGAAAGGAGACAAAGAGACTTTGGGGGATTTTTCCTCCCAGCCGGTTCCCCTGGCCCAGCCGGCAGCGTGCTGCTCCAGCCTGGTTTGGCTTTGTGGGACGCTTGGGGACTCGGCCACGCTGGCACTGGAAGCCCGGGCTGGGATGCCTGAAGTGATGCTGCGGTCCAGCGAGGTGCTGTCCTGTCCCTCGGCTTAGGGATGGGGCAGAGGGAGAGACACCCCCCCCCCCAGCCCTCCCAAGTGTGCTTCATTTCTTTAAATGGGCCTTGGCTCCAAATCCCCTGAGGTGTTTCATTGCCTCTGAGGCTGCTCCTTCCTCTTGCTGCTTCCAGAGGCTCAGAAGAGGCCGGTGAGCAAAAGGGATTTTTTTTTTTTTTTTTTTTGTTCCTTGTGCAAATCTTTTTCCCTTCTGCTTTGTGCAAAGGTGAGCTGAGAGTCCACCTCCACACCAAACCACCAGCACGGTGTATCTTAACCAGAAAAAAATAGAGGAGGTGCTGCCTTTCCTTTCCTTTCCTTTCATCCAAGGAAAGATGCAAAATTCCCAAACTCAGCTGCCTCTTAATTTCCATGGTTAGACGCACGCTGTGCTCAGACAAGATGACAAGCTGATAAGGTGGAGCGTTGCAATCTCCCTTGGCGAGCGGGAGCAGGATGCTGCGGCTTGGGAGCTGCGGGAGGGAGCGGGAGCCTCCGCCGGGTGTGGGGACCCCCCGCTTCCAGCTTCCCCAAGCCCCACGTGCTCGGTGCTGGCCGCGTAGCACAGGCTGGGCATTCATTTCTTAAGGACATCAACCTTTCAGGTCCCTTTTAATTATTATTTGATCAGCGCTTCTTAAATCCAGAAATCTGAAAATACCAGCGGGAAACACCACCTTCTGCCGCAAAGCTGCGAGCCGGGAGGGGACGATATCCCTTCCAGAGCCAAACGCGGAATATTTAATCGCAATTATGTAATTCGGCCAGGACCAGCTCCACGGGGCTGCTTAGCACCGCCTGCCTTTGCTTGGGCATGGCTGGGTTGGGCTGAGAAACCCTATTTGTGAAGGGTTCAGACGCAGTGAACACAGAGGGATCCCTGCAGGGTCTCGGGCTGCTGTTAACGCAGCGAGCCACCCCGCACGGCATGGAAAACGCTGGTGAGACCCGAGAAGAGGTCTGAGGTTCCTCCTCTGGTGGGGGTGGCTTCTCTCTCGTCTTTTTTTTTCCCCTCCCCCTCTCCTTGAAGCTCTCCAAAACAAGTGCTGTTTTATTGCAGATAATTTACCAGCTGCACAAAGGCTGCCTTGTACCGCTGAGCTCCAGATGTTTAACATTTCACAAAAAAACTAATCATAAGGTACCTGTTTCACTGGAGCACCAGCTGACCTGGATGGGGAGAGAGCTGCCTTCCAGTCTTTGCCTTGCCTTTCACAGGCAGCTGCTGGCAGATCCCAGCCCTCGAGAGAGCAGATAATACCTGGTGCATTGTAGGTGACTCGGAGTCACGGTTCGTGCTGCGCTTGTTTGGGGCGCGGGGGCTGCGGAGCAGGGCCAGGGCGGCTTTGCCCGAGATGTGCTTGGCAGGAGCGGCTGCAGAGGCTGCTGCCTTTTGCTAAATCCTTTTGCAGGGGCTCTCTGGAGCGGATCAGCCTCCGACGGCTCTGTTGGAGGATGCCTACAGGTAGGGCCACAGGTAGGAATATCTGCTTCCCACCTGTGGCCCCTGCTCGTGGGAAATGGGCATCTCCGGGATGGGAGATGCTGCCTCAGCAAGAGCAGCATGTGCTGCAAGGGGCTCCAGGGAGAAGAGCTGGAAAGGTTCATACCAGGGATTTTGTTGGCCCTGGGGATGGCGGTCTGCAGGTCTGGGTTGTCCCCAGGGACTCTGGCACAGCCCCAGACGTCCGGCTGCTCCGCACGGTGAGAGCATGGCCCTGTGCTGAGGCTGCACAAGGATCCCCGTGCCACTGCCCTCGCCGTGCTGCCGCAGTGCCGGAGGTGCTGGGCTCCTCCACGAGAAGGTGGCCCCAGGCCCCTGCTCTCAGCTCGGGACGGATCCTGCAAAGTCCTGAGGGCTGCGGTCCTGTGGGAGAGCAGTTGCCTGGCTCTGCTCCATCCCCACCCCATTCCTTTGACTGCAATCCCTTAATTGTTTCAAAAAAGCACATGACAAAAGGCAGGGAGATAATTACAGTCCCTTGCCCCCCCCTTATCTCTGGGGAGAGTGTGTTGGGCAAATAGAAAACAGAGAATAAATTCTGGCGGTGGCCGAGGCTCTGAGGACCGGGCTCTGAATGGCAGGCAGGGCTGATTTACTGCCGTTGTTTGCAGCTATGTTCAGCGTTTTATTGCAACTATAATTATTGTTCTCTGTCAAGATCTCGTGGAGATGTCAGGCTGGCACCAGCCGTTCCCCACTCCCCCGCTCCCAAGGGCTGGGCAGGCAGGGCTGCTCCCGGCGCATCCCACCTTGGCAGAGGAGGGCAGGCGATGCTGCCCAGTGTCCCCAGGCGCTTGGGGACACGCTGGCTCCCAGCAGGCAGCGACCCTCCGCCTTGCCATGGAGCTGCCATGCTCATCAGCGTGTGTTTCTGGGATGGGGAGCCGTGCTGCCTTCCTCCCCAAAACCCATGGCTGGGGGCTGTGAGAAATGAAGGCGCAAGGTGCAGCCAGCCCCGGGCTGCGGGTCCCCCTGTGCCCTGGGGAAGTATTTTCTGCGAAGGGTTATGGTGGAGGGGGCAGGCGAAGGAGGTGGTGACGGCCAGGGGAGCATCTAGTCTCATGTGGACAGGGCAGAATCCAACCCACCCTTCGGCTGGATGCGGCATCTCATCTTTAAGATCCAGCATGAGAACAAGCGATCACTCCGCGGTGGTGGAGGTGGAAACCCAAGCGTATGCGTGTGCTGGGGAGGCAGGAGGAGACCTGCCCATCCTTCTCGCCTGCCAGAAGGGATGCTTCGCCGCGGGACAGCGGAGCGGGCGAGCGGCTCTCCTGGCAGCTGAGAGGCCTCGGGAGTGGACCGACCCACTGGAAAGTGCTCCCCAGCCAAAGCAGCCCCTCATTCTCATGCAAAACGTGCAAGGGGGGAGGGAATGAATCCCTCCATTGGGGAGCAGAGCCGGGCAACTTCGCCGCAATGAAGTAATCCTCCCCCGGCACCCCGAGCATATAAAGCACCGCGGAGCACAAGTGCCTCTCTGTCCCGTCTCTTTCTTCTCTTTCCCTTTAATACTCTTACCCTTTTGTCCCCATACGTTTACTCTCCATGTCATTGTCCCCTTCTGCTCCGTTAGCTGGCTGCCCATCGTGGCCGGACCCTCTGCCTTGGAGGTGCTCACAGTGCCACCTGTTTTCCCCACTTTATTTTCCAGGACACCTGATGTATTTATTTTCTTTCATTTTTTTTGCCTCTGGTTTAGGGTCTATTAAGTTTACTCCTTCTTCCCCTGCCCTGGGAGACCCAGTTAATGAGTAACCATAGTGTGCTTGGAGGCAGCTGTCTCAGACAAACTGACGGAGACTTTTTTGGAGCTGCATAAGGGAACGTTTGTTCTGCAGCTTCTCAATAGATCCTTGTGCAGGAGGCAAGAAGTGTGGGGAGAGAAAGAAAGAGACACTAAATCACTGGACTCCTTGAAAATCTCGCTGCGTGTGTGTGTGTTTTTATTCCTTTTTATAATAGATGTTAGATGAGTCACCTTTTCGAGTTTCAATAATGAATTTGTCTTCACAATGGAGCACACAATGTACTTTTTAACAGTGTTTCAGCTTTAAAGTTCTTTTTAAGTAACTTAAGTATAAAACACACAGCCTATATATACACTGGCATGGGGTTAGCGTCACATGAGCGTGGATTTTCTTTGTCCCAGTCCCAGCGCAGAGCAGATTTTTCTCTTACGGTTCATAATTTTACCTGTTCCCTTCCTTTGCTTTTGTTATATGGAGACGTTTGGGGCGGGGGGGGGTATCAGATCTTTGCCATCTGGGTTAAAAGCTGTTTTGTCTTCCCTAGGATGCCTGGCTGACGGGCCGGGTAGGAGATGGAGGCCCGTGTGCCGTGGAGGAGAGCAGACTGGGCGAGCGGGTCCTGTGCCCCAGATCTCCTGCGTGACCTTGGCAATGGCATTTAAACCTCTCTTCCCTGCTTTGATTTTGTCACTACGCAAACAGGTGACGGATGTGCCTTTTCTCATACCTGCAGCGGCTTTTTGCTTCCTAGAGTGCCGGGAAGCTTGTGGAGGGTGGATGGGACGTTGTGAGCAGGCAGAAAGCCGCGGGAGCCAGGTACCGAATTGCTCCTGGTTGCCTTGAAATGTCTCTCCCTCTCTCTGTGGTTCCCTAATTCTTTGGTTCATGTCAACCTTTGAGTTTCTCGTGGCCAGCTGTGCACCTCGCAGGGCCTGTCGTGTGCTTGCAGGGCTTGCTGTGTGCTAGGGAGCATCACACCGACCAGCCAATGTCCCCAGGTGGCTCAGGTCACAATCCCTGCTCCTGGTCCCCGCAGCTGGACTGGGACATTCTTGCTTTGCAGCTCAGTGCTGTGCTCTCACTCTTGCCCTGGGGTCCTGGGCATCCCCTGTGCCGCCCCCCACCCACCCCGGCACGCTGAGGGGGCAGGATGGGGCAGCCTGGCCCGGCATCTCCTGTCTGTTGCGTGGTGCGAGCGCTCCAAGCCCCCATCACCCGGCCAGCTGCAGCACCTCTTACATATCAGGACCAGTGATGGTAGTGAGATCCTTCACGTGTTCCTGCTCTACACTTGCTTGGGGCAAGCCCCCCCGTGTGCCGTGGCCCCCGCATCGCTCAGCATGGCTTTGCAGCTCGCAGACCTCAGCCCGTGAGCAAAGCACGCTCACGCTGTCAGTGGCTGTACAGAGGGGAAAGGAGTGTTTCCCAAGGTGTAGCCGTCCTTCCCTGATGGCTCCCCGCAGCCTCTCGGCTGCTTTCGGGGACAGCTTTGCTCCAGCTCCCTCCGAGGAGGTTTCCCACCGCTCTTGCGGCTGGACGAGGCAGCCGGAGCGTGCGGAGCGGTGCCCGTGCTGGAAGCAGCCCGTCCTTCCCAGGGACCTGCCGGCCTGCGCTTGTGGTCCAGGCTGCGATCCAGCACCGGGGAGAAAACTGAAAACATGTAACCACACTTTTCCTCCTCTTTTACAAAACCTCAGGTTTTGGTTTGTTTTTTTTTTTTTAAACTTTGGGATTGGTTCAAGTTTTGGGTAAAGATTCAGGTTGTTTGTGTTTTACCTGAAACACAGCTCCCCGTTCCCTGGAGCAACGGTTCTTTATTGGCTCTTGCAGACACTTGGCACTCTCAGCGCATGAAATAAAAAGCTTTTTGTTCCCATATTTCAATATATTTATATATATTTAACTGGTTTGGAGAGGGTATTTGAAGGTCAGAGGACTCTCAGAGGTTACCATGCTGGCCAGGCCCTGGGAACAGCCATCCTGTGGGAACTCGTTCCCAGCTCCCCTTTCCCGAATCTCTTTATTTTGCCAATGCTGGTGCCCATCACTAAATGCTCTTTTTTTTTTTTTTTTTTAAAATCAACAACAAAGTCCACGGTGAACTTTATAGATGTGCCATTCACAAACTGGCGTGGTAAAAGCAACACGACCTCGGGCTGTGAACCCAACCGTGCTGCCGAGAAGGTGTTTGTACTAACAAAACTTTTACAAGAATAAGCAGTTTTTCGGGCTCCACCCTCCCACGAAAGGCTGGTGCAGCTGCACGTTAGGGCAGACGGGCTCCAATCGCCTCGTGGTGCTTCCCCTGGTTGTCTGAAGGAGTCAGCAACCCAATTCTTTCTCCTTGCCAAATACCGACCATCGCAATTCAGTATCCCGAGGATATTTTCAGCTGGAGAAGAATCAGTGCCCGTCCATCCTCCCGGTGGTATTTCAGCCCCGTTCGGCGGCGTAGGTGTGACGCAGAGACCCTAACCCCAAAGCCAGCCCCGGAGCAAGGAGCAGAACTTGCCTCTCCAGCAAAACCCTCTTCCCTTTCCATTTGCCGTTGCGCTGAGGATTTCCTCTGCTTAAAAGCTTTCACAAAGCAACTCAGAGACAGTGTAGCCAGGGGCGGCAGGCAGTTTTGCCCTGTGTTCGGCAGCCCTTGGACCAAACTGCCCTGTCCTCCTCCCCAAGGAGCGCCCCAAGTCCCTGCCCTCACGGGATAAAGGATGCTTTCAGCTGCTCTAAGCGGATCTGCTGGGAAACCACCCATTTTCTGAGACTTGGAAACATCTGGTTGACATTTGTACATCCACAGGCTCTTGTGTAATTATCCTTATTACCTGATCTACATGCACTTTATCTTGTTTTATGGGCAATTCTGCTCTCCCTCCCTGCCCGCACCACCCAACACCATCACATAAGCACCCGGGCCGCTTTCCTAATTAAAACACTGTGCTTTCTTCCTCGAGCTCAGGTCTCCCCTCCCCATCTCAGCAGTGGCTGAGGAATGCGAGACAGGAATGCTGTCCTCTCGTAAGGAGCCGGGGAAGCAGGGGGGCGGCTATCACTTAAAAACAATGTCTTTGTGTTTCCAGCCGGCTGTAGTCACGCAAGGCCGTGCCCGGGTGCGCACGGCCACCCGCCCCGCGCCTGCTCGCCTGCTGCCTCACCTGGTACCGACACGGCAGAGTTCAGCATCTTCCAAAACCTTTTACCATCACGTCATATTCTTGCAAAACCAGGGCTGGGAGCATCCCATAAATCAATGCCAAGCTCCTCTGTGAATGAGTAGCTCACCTTTTCATTTCCATTCCTTCCTCAGACCGTCCTCGGAGGCCGGCTGGGGGTCTCTGTGCAGAGCAGAGGTACTTCACCGGGACCTGGATGCTTTCCACGGTCCTTTACGCTGGTCAGACATTGCCGGCAAAAGCCTGTGGAGCCGCGGCAGAGCCTTACAGCGCTGCGAGTCGCTTCGGGTGATGATGTCTAACAGCACCGTGTCCTGTGGGCACGTGGCTCTGAAAGAAATGCCCCTAGAAAAGGGAGCAAAGCTTCTTAAGGAAGTTATAAAAATGGTAATTTGCCTTCTGAAATCCCGGGCCATCCAACCACACAGCTCTGTGCTCCCAGCCTGTGCCCAGCCAACAGGAGCCCTTTGGAGGCCAGTTCAGGTCTATGTTGGGTCAGCAAGAGCCTTTCCATTGACTCCAGCGAGCTTTGGGTCTCATCCTGCCCGTGAGCATCACAAGGCCAAGTGGTCCCATCCTACCCAGCGTGATGGGTCTTTGCTGCAAAGCGGCTGGGCCAGTTCCGCATCCCTGTGTCTGTCTGTCCATCTGCAACCCAGTCCTGGGTTTATGGTCTGAGCCGCTTTTGGGGGGGGGGTCCTGGCTCAGACAGGTGAGGGACAGCGCGCTGGACCTTGGCACGTCCAGCACCTCCCACCCCGCTATAAATACCAAATTAGCATCTGCCATTTTTGGCGCTGATGCTATTATTTTCCACGCTCATTAGCCGCTCCTGAGGTTTCTCACCTAGTGCCCAGGGCAGGCTGCCTGCCTGTGTTTCTCATTTGCTGGTTCAAGTCTTGCCACATTTGGGAAGGTGCAACCTCTTACGGGTGAAGGATTCCTAAAAGCAAAGGGAAGCTGGAGCCAAGCGGGGCTCCGGAGGGGAGGGGAGGGGAGGGGAGGGGAGGGGAGGGGAGGGGAGCAGGCAGCTCTTCTCCACCAGTGACTCAGAGGCAGAGTGGCGAGCGTCTGCTCACACGCAGCCAGCCGGAGGAAAATAAGCTCCATCATTTTACTGACTGGCGAGAAAAGGGGGAAGAAGGGAGCAGCCAAGTTTCTGTGCTTGAATAAAAGCAGCGGAGCTCTCGGAGGCTGGAATCAGGACTTTCCTGCCACTTCTCAACAGCGAAGGATCGTCAGACAGACAGTGCTGCACTCTCTCAGGCCCTGAAGCTGCAGAGACTTGCAGAGGCGCAGCGCCAGGCTGGCACAGGCAGCCCCCGTGGGCCGGCGAACCCCGCGGGAGCAGGGCCCGGAGCCCGGCTCCTCCGCACGAGCATCGCCCCACCAGCTGAGGGACGGGGACAGGATGGCTCAGGGGGACACGCGGGGGCTGCGGCAGACCCCGGCATCGGCGCGTTCTCCCAGCTCTGCTCTTCGCTGCGAGTCGCGCTCTGGCGCTTGCCAAACAGGTTTTAATTTCCAGAACATGGGTATGAAAAAGCAAGACAACCCCCTCCTCCACAGCACTAAATTTTTTTTTTTCTTTTTAATATACCATAAACGATGACCTTTTACCTCCTTAAGAAGGCAGCCAACACAAGCACAACAATGTGATTTGTGCAGCATTTCAGTTGCGGTTTCTTCAAGAAATTCATCTGGTCTCGAAGCAATTAAGGGAAGGGAAGCATTTCCACTCCGGCTTTGGGCCCTGAAAACCTGCCAGGAGGGCTTTTTTTCCCTTCCCCTTCGCTCTCCCTCTTTCTACCCCAGCCCCCCTTGCTCACTTGTCCCAGAAAACTTCTGCGGTTTCACTTCGGCAGCTCTCCTGAGTGCGTGAGGATAAATCCCCACCCCGGTGCAGGTGGGAAGATGCTGGATCTGGGTCCCTGCTCCTGCACAGCTGACGGGGTGGGACATTGCCCACCGGGAGCTGAGCCCAGTGGCCAGCCAGATGAGGGGCACACAGGATCATCTCCCCTGTCCAGCACCTTCTCCACCCTCTCCCCTGCCCAAAATTCAGTCGTCCCTCTGGCAGAGGGGCTGTGCCTGGAGAGGGCACCGGGTGCGGTGGCGTTGGCCCTGCCGTTGCCACCTGCCTTGTGGCTGATGTCTCCGTTAGGGCATTTCCCTGCGCTGTACAAACCCCTGGACGGAGTCAAAAGCGCGCGGGGTTCGTAAAGCAGCAGGGAAATGTGGGACACGGCCCTGTCCCGTGAGGACGTACGGGTAACTTTGCCTGGCCTGAGCGTGCTTGCAAGAATGGGCCTTAAATTAGCCCCGAAGTCAACAGCACAGTTAATTGCTCATTCATGCCACAGATGGGTTAATAATTAAGTTAAATTAATAATTGGGACAATAATTAAACTGAACAATAACCAATACAGGGGACAATTGAAGTAATCGGTCTTCGTGCTAAGTATTTGGTGGGGTTACTCATTTACCCAGCAGTTTACGGGATGGATTCTGCACTCGGCCGGTTTGACGTCAGGCCGGCTCTGCCGCGCCACGGCGGGATGCGACTTCTGGAGTCCCGTGAACCGCGGGGCTTTTCCAGGCGAAACCACCGGCTTTTCCCTCCCGGGAACCGCGGAGAGCAGGGGGGGTCCCGGTGACGAGCAAAACCGACCGCGACCCTGCCGCCTCCCCGGGGCCTCCCCCACCGCCTGCGCCGTCCCCTCCCCGCGGCGGGCCGGGACGGACTGACGGAGGGAGGGACGGAGGGAGGCGGCTCCCGGCCCGGGGGGGAGGAACTACAAGTCCCGTGAAGCCGCGCCGCCCGCCCGCCGGAGCGGGGCTATATAAAGGGGGAATGGCCCGGCCGCCGCAGTCGGAGCATCCCTGGCCGCGGCGGCGCCGGTCCTGTCCCCCCGCCCCGGCCACCTGCGCGCCCCGGGGCCGGCTCCTGCACCGGCAGCTCTGGAGACATCCCCGCCGGCAGCCGCCTCCCTCGGTGGCGGGGGGCTCCTCTGCGCCGGGGGGGGGGGGGGGGGCGTGGGAGCGGGGCCGTGCCGTGCCGTGCCCCGACCCCCGGAGGGGAACGTGGATATGGAGGAGGAGGAGGATGATGATGCCGCTCCCCGCGCCGGGGGGGCCGCGGCCCCGGGAGTGTTTCGGCGCTGGCAGGCGCAGCGGGGGGAAGCGGCTCGGAGGCGGCAGCGGCGCGGCCCGCCGGAGGTAGGTGTCCTGCTCAGCCCGGGGGGGGGGGGGGGAGAATGGGGTACGGGGGGTCGAGGCACCTCCGCCCTGCACTTGCTCCTGCCGCGGCCCTTCCCGGTCCCGTTACTCGGCGCGGCCCCCCCGGGGTGGTGGTGGTGTGTGTTTACGGGTGCTCCTTAGGGGTCCCGGCACGGGGGGGCTGAGCCCTACGTGGCTGGGCGGGCTGCGGGCCCCCCCCCCGCTCCCCGGTGCCGGCACCCCCCGCCGCTCCCCGTGTCGGCGCCCTCCCCGTACCATCCGCCCTTGTGTCCCGCCGGGTACGGGCCGCCCCCCCCCCCCCCCCCCCGGGACGAGGGGGCTCCGGCCCGGGGATGCTCCTCGTCCGGGGGTCGAGCGCGGAGGGGAGGGTGAGCGCCCGGTCCCGGCTAGCGGAGAGAGGGAAGGATTCCTCTTCTCTAAGAAAAAACTGTGTGGATGTTATTTTTCTTCGTGGGTTTTTTTTTTTTGGGGGGGGGGGGAACGGCACGACTTTTCCTTTCTCCTCTCGTGGGAAAACCTTGTTAGAAAGGCTCGCAACGGCTCCGTGCGCCCTGGGCAGGTGCCCGGCCGAGGTGATGGGCGAGGTATGGCCCTGGGGAGCCGGCAGCCCCTCTGCAGCCCCTTCCCCTGCTCTGCTGGGGGCCCGAGGGGTCTCCCCAGCCTTCGGTGCTGTCTGGCATGAGGCCGGCAGCGAGGAACACTTGATCGGGGTTGGTGATGCAAGGTATCTGTGATGCACAAGAGCACTTTTGTGTGAATTCTGGAAAAATATGAATGACTCCCTTATTTTGCTCGCTACAACAAAAAGACCACACCAGTCTAGACCTGCAACCAATAACACACATGAAAATTAGTGCTGTCTGCTCCGAGGGACCCAGCGCGTTGAGGACAACACCAGCCCTTCCAGCGTGCGAGCCTGCTGATCCGTACGGAGGGCGAGGGATGCTTGTTTGGGGAAAGGATGTTTGAGGTTACTTTGATATAAACAAGAGAAGCTTTTATTGCCCAGACATTGTTAGTGTTGCTCTCTGCTGGCTTGGAATGTGTTTCCTCTGAAGGATTTTGAGACTAGAGGAATTGCTCAGCTCTTTTGCTAATTGAGACATCTTTTTATAATCACGGTCACAGCTGGTGGGATGAAAGCGGGGGGAAAAGGCTGGTGTGCAGTGACTCAGGCCTTGGGAAGAAGCTGCATCTCGGTTTGCCTGGCACTGTGAAGGGGAGATTCCAGCTTGGAGGCTGGAGCAGCGTATGCAAGG